>NC_092872.1:543877704-544190204 GCF_028372415.1 Notamacropus eugenii | reverse complement strand
TCCATTTACTGTGACACCTAGCACTTGAAAGAAAAAAAAAAAACAAGCCAGTATTTGTATAAGAAAAGTCTTAAAGAAAAATGTAGATTGGACGCAAGTTTAACCAGAATTCCTAGAAGACTTGTAGCAAATGCTAAGAAGAGACTTTAAAAAGCAATAAACAAACAAAATAAGAGTGGTAGAAGAAAAATGGGAAAAGAAATGATAGCTATCCAGTAAAATTATAGGGGAAGAAAAGAATAGTATAAATAAAGTGCAAAACCTTACTAAAGAAAATGACTCCTTAAAAATTAGAATTAACCAAATGGAAAATATTACTCCATGACACAAAATATTTTTTTAAAAGTAAAATGACTGAAAAAAATAGAACAAATTATGAAATATCTCCTTAAAAAATCTCCTAGAAAATAGGTCAAGGAGAGATGATTGAAAAAATCATCAGTCTACCTGAAGGTCATAAATAAAAACAGAACTTAGACATTATATTTAAAGAAGCTATAAAGGAAAACTGCATAGATAGCTTATAACCAAAGGGCAAAGTTGAAATAGAAAAAAATCACCAATTATTTCCTGAAAGAAACCTCAAATTGAAAACTCTCAGCAATATTATAGCCAAAATATAGAACTCTCAGATCAAGGAGAAAATACTGAACATGGTCAGAAAGAAAGAATTCAAGTATTGTGGAACCATAGTCACTATCACACAAAATTTAGCAGCCTCCAGTTAAAGGAATAGAGGGTTTGGAATGTGATCTAGTATTATAATTGAAAATGACTTACTGAGCAAAGCTGAATAAAATCCTACAGAAGAAAATGGACACTTAATGAGGGCTTTCAAGGATCCCTAGAAAAAGACCAGAGCTAAAAAGAAGACTTGTCATTCAAATACTTTACTCGAAAGATGCATTAAAAGGCAACTATGAGTGAGAAATCATAAAGGACTAAAAAGGGTTAAATTCTTGAATAATTATATGAGATGATACATGTAACCCCACAGAACTTCTTCATCACCAGATGTCTTAAAGAGAGTCAAATTAGAGACTGTGTGATTCTGTTATACTTAGATAATCTCAAGAGAAAAATGATAGAGTAGGAAGGAAGAATACACTGGGAAAGGGGATGAATAGGGAAAATTATATCACATAAATAGAGTATTTAAGGAAGAGGCTATACTATGGAGGGTACTTTCAGGGAGGAATCCAGCAACACCTGAACCTCACTTTCATCTGAAGTCATTTGAGGAGGGAAAAATGTATATCATTGAATACAGAAATTCAACTTACCCAACAGTGAAGTAAGCAGAAAGAGGGGTAAGATAAAGTGGTAGGAAAATCAGAAGGGGAGAATAGGTTGAGAGGCAGTGATCAGAAGCAAAATAGAACTTTTCAATAGAAGACAGTACAAAAAAAAGAGGATGAGTAGAATAGGAGAGAAAAAAATGCACAACTAGCAATCATAACTGTGTGAATGTGAATGGGATGAACTCACTCCTGAAGCAGAAGCTAATATTAGAATGGATTAGAAATCATAATCTAACAATATACTGCTTATAAGAAACACATTGGAAACAGAATGCTACATATGTAGTCAAAATAAGGAACTAGAGCAGAATCTATTATTCTACAGTTGAAATAAAAAAAATAAATAGGTATGGCAATCATGATCTCAGATAAAGCAAAAGCAAAATCAGACAATTAAAAGAGATAAACAGGGAAACCACATTTTACTAAAAGGTAACATAGAAAACAAATTAATATCAATACTGAATATATATGCCTACATACACACACACACACACACACACACACACACACACACACACACACACACACACACACACACACCAAATGTCATAACATCCAAATTCTTAAATTCAAGTTAAATCAGTTTCAGGAGGAAAGAGACAAAATAAAGATAAGATTGTCTGGAGAATCTATTTTTCAGGATTATTTTGAGGGTTAAAAAGAAAAGAAAATATTATTATGACAAGTATTTTTTAAACTTTGGTGGAAGAGCTGTCCACACATAAAATCACAGAAGCCGCAAATATTTTTTAAAATACAATATTTTCAATTCATTGATATGCATTTCCATGTAGGACATTTAAAAAGAGGGAAAATTTAAGTGTAGAGGCTACTATTTAGCTAGAGGAACTACATAGGGTTGTGTTATATGACATATAACACGTCCCAAAACACTATTTTATCAAGACAATTTGAGACAGGATAAGACCTTTCAGAAAATAATGAAAGGATCTTTTTTGTGTTCCAATACTCTTCACTCTTCATCAATCCTTCCAGGGAGGGGTTTCTGGTTGTAGCCCATCCCAGTGTTGCCAAATGTGATAAACTTCAGATCCCTGAAAGGGAGTTTCTCAATTCCTGCCTTGTTCAGACCTTGAAAAGGTAAGACCTGCTATGCTTTCTCTAAGATATTAAGTATATTATCCTCCACACTAATGACGGTAATGAATTAAATACTCTTCAAGTAATAAATTGGGTTCTTTCTTAGCTGGAGGTCAGTAGAAATTAAATACATAATTCCCAAAGGGCATGTGTGCTGATAAAGGACTCCACAGGAGTTTGAGAGAATAAGATTCAGTGAGAAAGCAGCAGTCCTCATACTGGAGCTATCCAGAAGCAGCCTGTATTAACTCCTTCTTAGCAGGTAAAGTGAGTCCTGGGCGAAGAGTGAGATAGTAGCAGCAGGTGGAAGAAACAGGTTATGACAGGTATGTTTATTGACCACTAATCCAAAGCAAAAACATCCAATCAAAAATTAAGGTATTTGGCTTAGATTACGGAAAACGTCCAAACTCAAAACCTGAAATTCTCAGATGATGATGTGGCTACACTGATTTGGATGTATATTGAAAGATTACGCTCATCAATTGTCAATTGATAATCGATCAATTGATAATTCATCCCAACAATGCCAATAAACACTCAGGCATGGGGTATATATATTCATGGTCTTTTGCATCCCTTAACAAAATGTGAGCTCTTTGAGAGCAGAAGATGCTTCATTTTTCTTTTTTATTTCTAGAACCTAGCCAAGTGCCAAGCACAGGGGAGGCATTTAATAAATGTTTATCAATGGAATGAATCCCTGGCACCATCAAATACATGATAGGATGCATGGTAGTCACTTCCCTAAACTGCATTGATTGATGACTTGAATCAGTTGACTGAATTTTTTTGTCTTACTCCAGAGACTTGCCATCATGACACATGCCTTACCTGATCACTCTAGAGACATTAGTCAGAACCCCAAAGTAGTAACATCTTATTCCCCCGGCACGACAACTTGCCATTCTGAACAATAATTACGATTGACTTCTAACCGAGCCTTGCTGCTTGATTTGTACAGAGCTTCCATGTTCATGAATTTCATTTTATACACTGACAAAGCCTTTTACAGAAATACTTTACCTGTGTCAGTCAAAAGCGTTATTTCAATAATTTCAACAAAGTGATAGCTTTAAACTTTTATCATGCTATGATTAAAGGTTTAGCAGACTGATGGATCAACAGGGCATAACTTGGGCTTCTTTCCTCCTTATTTCACTATAGAGTGAAAACAGAAACTTCACCATCATATCCTGCCAAAGAGATCATTATCTGGGGCAAGGGCATAAGAGCTGGTGAAGATAAAATACATACATGATAAATAACAATATAATGTATTTTGAGCTATATGATGGACACATCATTGTAGATGCTTATAGTTAGACCAGTAAGTCAAATATAGATAGATATATGTCTATATGACAATTTATACATATATACACATATAGTGTCTGTATATATATATATAATATATATGTAGATATGTGTGTATGTATGTGTGTGTGATATATTTGTTCTTGCTAAATAAAATGGCATGCTTCTTGGTGGGTATGCAAGTTTAATCTGCATTTTAATGATGTGGAATGACATACCATACAATAAAGTTAAAGGATTGCAAGGGACTATGAGAAGTCCCATAGGCTACCATCCTACCTGTGAGGACTTAATTTACCTTACATATGCAGGAGAACCCCTCTAGAGGATGAGATCCACTACGTCATCTCTTATTATCAATGAATATCCTTTTAAAGTCTTTCCTAAATCCTTTAAGCTACAATGTCAGTTCCTTCTGTCTTGCTGTCTTTCAGAGAACACCAAAAATATATATACTGAAAAGTTTATATAAATCTTCTCAATCTTCATTTCTGTTTCTTCCAAGGATAGGGATCTAGTCCTCTATTTCTTCTTCAAGTACTTTTTACAGTTAAGTATAAAATGAGGACAAATAAAGTGATCTCTAAAGTTCCTTCCAGCTCTAACAGACCATAGTTCTGTGGTTTCCTTAGGGTTTGACTAGTGGGTTTGTTTAACAACTACTTCTATCAGCAATACTCAAGTCTGTGTGGTTAGCATGTAAGGATTCACTCAAAGTTCTTCATCACAAACCTCTCAGGAATTGCCTATATTTCTCTACACTAATGTCTTCTCTGTATATTTTATCACTTCCCCTTACACAACCCATGAATAATTTAGGATTCTACCTTGAGAAAAAGCCAAAAGAATTTGGAAAAAAAAGATAACTGTAATCTCATGACAAGAGTGTTTAAAAGGGAAGATGGTAAATGAAAGATAGAGGATTCTAAAATTTAACAAAAATACTAATGTTCAGAAAACAATCATATTTAACAAAAACAATAAAGCTACATAAAAGTTCTCTGAATATATATTTTTTAAAAAGGAAATTCTACAAATATTTTTGTTGCTGGTCAGGCATTTCAGTCATGTCCAAACTTTGTGGCCCCATTTGGGGGTTTTCTTGGCAAGGATATTGGAGTAGTTTGCCATTCCCTTCTCTAGCTCATTTTATAGATGAGAAAACTGAGGTAAGTCATGTTAAGTGACTTGCCCAGGGTCACACAGTTAGTAAATGTCTGAGAACTGATTTGAACTCAGGAAGATGAGTGCTCCTGATTCTAGGTCCACCTAGAATTCTATACCACCTAGCTACCCTAACAAGCATTTATTAAGTCTCTGTCATGGGCAAAGTCCCATGATAAGCAATATTTCAGATACAAAGCTTTAAAAGTCATAGTCTCTCATTTGTGGAGCTTAGGCACAAGTAGGAAGATCATATCCATATGTAAATATCTATAATATACAATATTATTCCATAAGCGCATAAGAAAGATTTAAACAAATATTATAGAAGTTCTGAGATCCTGTGATATCAGTTATTTCCAATTGAGGGAATCAAGGAAAGCTTTATAGAAGATATGTTATCTGAGTTACCTTTAAAAGACAGAGGCTGAATTCAACTGACTAGAGAAAACAGAAGGGTGTTTTTATCATAAAGAGAAGCATTTGCAAAGACAGTGAATAGTACAGTTTAACACATGCATGTGAAAGTGAGTAGTCTGGTTATTTCTCTGAAATGCACAAAAACTGAAGAGCCATGCAAAAACTAGAAGAGGGAACATGTGGCAAAAATCAACTGGTGAAATTGGCATAACCTTATAAGGAAATATCAATATGGCAGAATTGTTGAGTGAACTGAAATTTCCAAAAAATGGTAAAGACTTCAACAATGGTGTGTTTCCTTGGTTTAAGAATATCAAAACAGCAAGGAGTAAAAAGATGGGCTAAGCTTGCTCTTTGAGGAAAATGATATAATGTTAATAGATAACAGAGAGAAGGAAAAAAAATCCCTTTGTGCTATTATCCAACAAGGTGAAGCATTTTTTTAACTTGAAAGGCTAGAACAACCAATGTAAGGATGAAATTTCAAAGTATGTGTTTCATCTCTCTGAAAATTTTCATAAGAATTTATTAAAGGCAAAGAGTACTTTTTGAAGCAAGATTTTTTCTGGTTTTGATATACCTTTAAAAGACATTATTGTCTTTAATAAGCTTAGGTAGAGAATTAAATTTTAATAACAAGATTGGTTTATTAAGAAAATGTAGTCTATCTCTCTAAGAACTTCTTTAACATTCCCATCCCCAACTTATCCTGAAGAGCTCAGCTAAAACTACTGAGCACACAGGTAGGTAAGCTTTCCTACAAGGACCAATACATAGTGATGAAATAAAGTTAACAGCCTGAAGCATAATTCATTACATTTAAATGGCATCCAATGAAAAGGTAATGTTGAAAATGACAAGCAAAACCTGTGAGTAAGCATTTAGAAAAATATATGAGGTGATCACTAAGCATTAGCATAGGCTCATTAAGAATATTCATGAGAATAATTCTTATGAAATTCACCTCATTTTTGTGTTTGCTAAATCAGGAGAATGATGTGTACAAATTTTATTTTCATTTCAGTAAACCTTACCATCTATCATGCCCTTGTTTGGGTAAAAATAAAAGAAAACAATGACAATCAAATAACGCCTAAATGACAAATAAGAGTATATTGAACACATATAAGTAAATCATAGTAATTAAAGGATATTGTCAAGAGATTGGAAACTCTACAGTCAAGGGCAGTTACACTTTGTCCACTCATCTACTCATTTATTCAATTTTATTGAGGAACTATAGTGGGCTAATTAATAGTAGAGATAGTTGAATTTGATTTAAACTTTTCTCAATAAACTGGAATATTATGTCAAAAATAAGGTTAAATTTAATAGGGATGTATGTAAAGTTACATATTTGTTTTTAAAATAAGTAAAATTTACATTATCCTTTAAGATTTGCAAAGAACTTTTCATATATTAACTCATTTTTTTCCTTGCAACAACCTAAGGAGGTAGATTTTATTATTTATCGTGATTACACAGAAGAAACTGAGGGTAGAACTGAGATCTATGGGTGGAAATTACAGAGGCCAGTTTCAAATCAACATGAAGAATTTCCTAACAATTACAATTGTCTAATGAGGAACAGATGGCCTCCTGGCATAGAAGTGGAAGTGTTTAAAGCAAAGGCTGAATGACTGACTATTCACTGTAGACCAGTAGATGCAAGCAGTTCAGAGGACACTTAAAGCTCCAAGTGAGACAGGGCCTTTAAAGAGAACAGATCATACTTATACTATCTAGATGGATGAAAATGAGTTCTAGGCATTCCAGCTGGGAAACCAGAACTTGGTCTAGCACAGAGAGAACAGTTATGTGGAAATCAGATTTGGAACTATTGTGACCAGTGGCTGAATTTCTATTAGAGCTAGGCACCCAGTGGACTATTCTTAGGAGGTAGGTATGTATGGTGCAAACGTTCATCTGGCTTCAGGCACTTACTAGATGTATGGTCCTGGGCAAGTCACTTAACCCTGTTTGCCTCAGTTTCTCATCTGTAAAAATGAGCTGGAGAAGGAAATGACAAATCACTCCAGTATCTTTGACAAGAAAACTCTAAACAGGATCACGAAGAATAAAACATGACTGAAAACAACTAAACAATAACAAAGCATAATACAGTGGAATAAGCACTGGTTTTGGAATTAGGAAACTGGGTCAGATCCCCTCTCTACCATTTACTCCCTTAGGTAAGTCATTTAATCTCTTTGGGTCTTAGTTTTCTTATATGAAATTTGAAGGATTTGCACTACATGGCATCTAAGGCTCCTCTTATCTTCAAATTTATCATCCTGTGCTTCTCTAGGAAGGTCTCGTACCCATCCATCACTCAGCTAATTCTGTGCAGCTCAGTGGTATTAACAACAAGAATGCTGTCAGGAGATGAGAGAGGGAATTCTGGTATTGGCTGAAAGACTGACCTCTCTGGCTTTAGTTCCAAGACTGATTCTGTATCTTCCTGTGCTTTTTGTCTATAAGGTCAGAGCAGAGACTCTCTACAGAAGAACGGTACCACCTTTTCCTCTTCAAATATTCCCTATATTTCCTCATTAAAGACAGGGAAAGGAGCATGGTTAGACAGCACTTTGGGGAAAGAAAAATAAAAAGACTGTTTTAGAACACACAAGACTTAATATGAACTGAGTGTGATTTGGTAGCCAAAAAAAAAAAAAAAAAGCCAAAATCTTCAATTGTGTTAATAGAGGCATAGCTTCCAGGAATAAAAAAATGGATGCCTTTCTGTGCTATGCCCTGATCAGAACAGAACAGGATCAGAACAGTCAGTTGGTGGCAACACAGTTTCAGAAGAACATTCAAAAGTTAGTGAGCATTTGACTATCATGGAATGGTGAGAGACTTTGATTCCATATCACATTAGTATCATTTGCAGGAACTACAGTTACTTAGCCTAGAGAAGATCCCTGGGAAGACATAACAACTAATTTGGGTATTTGGAGTGCTGCAGTCCAAAAGGATTCAAATTTTTGAGTTTGACCTCGGTCAGCAGAAACAGCATGACTGCTTGTCAGCTACTTAATAATGGGGATTCCTTTTCAGTTTGGCTTAAAACTAGAGGACCACTGAGATCCCTTAAATTTTCTGATTCTGTAATATGGGTCAGTTCAGGCTCTATGGATTATAGAATCATAAGGTTGCAGATTTAAAGATATAAGGGATCTTGGATGTCATCTAGGCTAAAACTCACTCCCCTTCCATTTTTGCATATAGCCATGGGCCTGTATCCAACAGTGCTATCATTTTCAATAATTTTATCCATAAGGAGATGCCTGACTCATTGTATCACTTGTCACAGGCTCCAGATGGCTCCAGATAACTAAAACCAGACTCTTAGATTATTGGGACTTTGACATTTTAAAATCATACCAAGGAGTTAAATTTGTGATTGCATTTGGAGCACATTATAAATGCTTATTATAAATGACTATATTCGATTATCATGATGTTAATGACTTAGAAAGAAGGGGTATACAATGATATGATACTAGGAAAAACCTGTATCTGAACCTCTCCTGCTTCCTTGGGGCAAGTCCTTTCTTCACTCTGGATTGCAGTCCGTTCATCTACAAAAAAAATGACTAGACAAAATAATTGCTAAGATTCCTTCTAGATATAAATCCTGGGATTTGATTTATCACTAAGATTTATTTCAATTACGTTGTGATCATAATCAGAGTCTTCCCCATCCCCCCACAATTGAAACATTTACCAAATGGTATCTATCCAGTTCACATACTGTTATGACTAGGAATCCTAGGTATTACACTAAGGAGAGAAAACCTTTCTGTTTTGTTTGTCCACTCAGCAGTAGTCCAGTCTAGTTGTACCTCACATACAACCCCTACCACCCATTTCATCCCTTTTTTCTCTCTTTCTCTGTCTTTCTTTCTGTGTCTCCCCATGTTTCTCTATCTTGTCTAATCTTGGTTACCTAGAGACTTGTCTAAGCCTTTCTCATCCTTAAAAAGCCTTCACTTGGTTTTACCATCCCTTCAACCTAACTCTCTTCTCCCTTTCACAACTGTCCTCCTAGAAAATGTTGTTTATACTAACTGGCACCATTTTCTGTCTTCTTGTTTATTTCTTGACACCTTACAATCTGGCTTTTAACATCACCCATTCAATTAAAATTACTCTCACCAAAGATCTTTTCATTGCTGAATTTGCCTTTTTCTCAATCTTCATCCCTCTTGACATTGGATATTGTTCATCATTCTTTCTCCCTGGACTGTCTCCTCTATGAGATTCCCTGACCCTCTCTCTTTTTTCTCCTCCTACTAGTGTGACCATTCCTCAGTCTCTTTTTCTGAATCATCATCATATACTGACCCTATTAATGTACCCCAAGATTCTTTCCTGGGCCCTCTTTCCTTATCATTTTACATATTCTGTAAGGGGCAGCTAGGTGGTGCAGTGGATAGAGCAGGAGTCAGGAGGACCTGAGTTCAAATCTCACCTCAGACACTTGACACTAGCTGTGTGATCTTGGGCAAGTCACTTAACCCCAGTTGCCTCATCCTGGGTCATCTCCAGTCATCCTGATGAATATCTGGTCATGGATTCAGATGGCTCTGGAGAAGAAGTGAGGCTGGTGACCTACACAGCCCTCTCTCACTCAAAACAAAGTCAAGTGCAAGTCATGTCATTATTTCTCTGATGGCATGGTCTTCTTTGACAACAGAGGACGAACACACACACACACACATACACACACACACACACACACACACACACACACACACACATATTCTGTAAATGGCCTCATCAGCTCCCAAAGGTCCAGTCATCCTATCTAATAAAATGACTCTCGGACTACTGTTTCTAGCTACATTGCTCACATCTACCCTCTTCTCATATAGTCGTCACACTCATTCAGGTCCTCATGACCCCCACTTAGTCTATTGCAAAATCTTTTAAAGTGTTTTCCCTGCCTTTCATTTCTTTTCACTCCAATCCGTCCTTCACAGAACAGCCAAAGTGATATTCCTAAGTATAGATCTGACCAGGTTGCTTACCTAGTCAAGAAAGTCAAATGATATTTAAAGCCCTTTACAATCAATCTTTAGTTTAGCTTTCCAAGGTTATTATGCATTAATCACATTCATATACTGTACAGTCTAGCCATTGTGGTCTTCTAGCCAGCCATTTCTCTGATAGGATATTCTGACAGCCATAACAATGCATTAGTACACACTGTTTCCCATGTCTGGAATATACTTCCTCTACATCTTAACTTCTTAGAATGCTTAACTCCTTTCAAAGCTCCACTTAAGCATTATTTCCCATATGAGATCTTTACTGAATCTCCACATACCCCCTCCACCCCCCTAGCTACCAATGTTTCTTGCACCAAATTACCTCACATATATCATTATTGTTGCTTAGTCGATTAGTTGTCTCCAACCCTTTGTGACCCATTTGCGGTTTTCTTGGCAGAGATATTGGAGCAGTTTGCCATTCCCTGCCTCAATTCATTTTACAGATGAGGAAACAGATGAGGGTCACACAGCTAATAAGTGACTGAGGCCATATTTGAACTCAATCCTCTTGACTCTAGGCCTCTCACCCTATCCACTGTGCCACCTAGCTTCCTGTGTTTTACATATACTTAAATGTATTTATGCTGCCTTTACCTATGGAATACCTATAGAATTTAGGAGAGGGTCTATTCTGATTTTGTTCTTTTGTCACCAATACCTAGAAAATTTTGTCTTTTTATCACTAATACCAGGCCCATTATAGGTCCTTAATACTTATTGTTGATTGATTGATTGAACCAAAAGGATCAATTCTGAAGGCTGAGTCATCAAAGCAAGAATCAGGATCCTAAAGACCCAAAGTTGCTATATTCAGTCCTGAAATACTCATTCCTTACAAGCTGATTTCCCCACTCTACCTACCTAATCACTTGTGACTGTGGGTAACCACAATTCTGAACTTCATTTGCCTCATTTCAATGCGGGGATCATATACCTAAAGCTGAAAGGGATCCCAAGAACACCTAGTCCAACCCTCTCATTTGACAGATCAATCACGAAGCATTTATTATTGTCTTCCTATGTGTCAGGCTCTGTGCTAAGTGCTGGGGTTACAAAGAAAGGTAAAAGAGAGTCCTCATTGTCTGGGTACTTACAGTCTACTTAGGAAGGCCACATGCAAAGAGTAGAGGAAACTCCCAGTGAGGAAGCTTCTATTGGTACAGACTGGCCTCTGGTCTGTACCTTCATAGTTGTACCAAGTTGTCTAGGGCACTGAAAGATTAAGTGACTTGCACAGTGATAAGGTCCCTCCCCACTAGATCGTTGTGAGAATTAAAGGATAGAAATGTAAATAAACAACGCTTTAAGCACTATATAAATGCAAATAATTATTGTTACCTTTGTCCTTTGATACCTCATATAACATGGCCTTATTGTCTTTGTTTAGAAGCCCTCATCAGCACAACACACACCAAATTTTAGAGTTCTAACTAGACTGCCACCCAATCTTTAAGTTAAGTTGGCATTGCTAGGCCTGAGAGATACAGCTGATACTGGGCCAGGGGTACTCAATGCTAATTGAAATGTGATTCAATAAAGGCACTAATTGTCCAGTCTTCATTTGTTGAATATTTCTAAATAAGCGGGGCCAAAACAAACTCTGGAAATCATCCCAGGCTATGCATATAGAATGAATGGGGCTAGATCTTCAGTTGAAAATTCTAAGATAACTGATATACACTAAGAAATTGTTATGACTGTTTAAAAACAAGTAAATAAAAGACCTCACTTTTTACCAGACGTAGTAAGTAGAAGGCACTTTTTTTTTTTTTAAGAGAGCTGCATTAAGAAACCAAAAGTCCCTTTAACAAGTTCCAGTTCCATTTGGGTTGCCAATTATAACTGATTAAAAGGAAAGAGATGAAACAGACTCTTCTTTTCTTCAAAGGCTGTGATTTTCACACTTCTTAGGAAGGAGGAGTCCCTTCTGAATATCTCAGAAATAGTGTATGAAATTCCTTTGGCAAGGTTAACACTTTGGCAAAGTGTGAAATCTTGTCCTGTGTACACTTGTTGTTCTACTGATGCCACACTAATGTTAACTGATGAAAAGTGGTTGATGATTCACAATTCATAGGTACCTGAGATTTATATTTAGTCTTGGACTTTAAAAGAGGGTAGGGCATACTACAGAGGAATTTCAGAGGTTAGAGTGACAGAAAAATGAAGAGTAAAGATTCTAAATACTTATCCATAAAGCACATCTCTGTGTTTTCTCTATCCCAACTGTCACCTCCTTCCCTCTCCTCCCCCCAAAAAGGTGACAAAACAGAGATATTGGAAATGCTGGTGTCTTGGACTTAGCAGAGGATTTCCTGGACTCAGTGGGAGGTAGAACCAATAAGTAGCTGAAGCAGTCAAATTCAAAGCCACAACATGAAGGAGCAGACCAGGATTTTGCTCTTCATTGATACTGTGAAATGCACAGATCTGGGAGACAAGAGCTTATTCACTATTAACTGCTAATTCTATCTTCCTCATAGGGCAGGAGATGATAGTATTGGAGAAATATATATACACACATATATATCCCTCCCCCCTCCTTGGGGAGGTGAGACTTACCACAGGAAAGGGTTCCTTGTGACTCCACTGCTCTACTAATCCTGACATATTTCTCCTTCCGGAGACTCCTTATTTAAGTGTCAACAGTTATTCAGACCCAGAGTTTTAATTATATAAATATATTATATATATATATATATATATATATTATATATATATATATATATAATATATATATATATATATATATAATATATATATATATAGGTTTGGGGGAGATGTGGGCCTATCAGAAAGAAAAATCTATCAACCTTGACTGATTTTAAAACTTATTTTTGTTGTTATTGACATGGTCAATTATGTTTGTCAGTTTCCTAATACTGAACTGGCCCTGCTTTCCTGATATAAATACAGCCTGGTTATGGTATCCGATATTTACAATATATTGTTGTTATCTCCTTGTTTGTATTTTATTTAAATTTTTTGAATCTACATACAGTTCGTCAAAATATCGCTTAGTAATTGTGCTTATTTTATCTTCCTTGGTGGTGAATTTACCTTTTTAATTTTGGTACTGGTAATTTGGTTTTCTTCTTTCTTTTATTTAAATCAAATTAACCCAATGGTTTATCCATTTTCTTGATTAGTTGAATGTTTATTTTTTTAATTTTCATTTTTATTAATCTCTCCTTTGATTTTCAGGATTTCTATTTCAGTGTTTAAGATGTCCCTTGACTGTTAATGGGCTTGAAGGCTGATGCTTCATTTTGGTTCTATTGACTTTTATATAACTATGATTGATATCTTGTTACCCTGGGCAAACACTATGGGAACTGAGAGCTTTTTTCCTTTTCTTTTTAAAGGAGGTGGGGAGAACCTAAACCAAAGTGGAAAATGTATGAAAAGAAAAATCCAGTGCAACAAACTAAAGAGAGCAAGAAAATGGAGAAGCCTCCAAGTTTGATGCTGCTTCATGAAAACACAGAGTCCTGGGCCAGGGATAACAATAGGAAAAATGTCAACAAAGACAGAGGCAAGACAACATATGATACTACTTTGTGAGAAGTATTGAATACCAGGCAAAGGAATTTGAATACCTTATTATTTTGAATAACTGAAATTTAATGTGAGAAAGCATATAGAAAAATGACCTTAGAGCCAGGAAAACCAGGATTCAAGTTCAGTCTCTGACATTCTGATCTATGTGGTCCTGGGCATCTCTCCATGACCCAGGCCAGTGGTGTAAAAATCAAATAGAAATGGACCATTAAACTTTATGTAAGGATAGGGGCTGCATATTGACTTGGAAAACCACATATTCACATTATCTTTGCTCTATTGAATTTTTATTTATTTTGTTAAATATTTATTAACTATATTTTAATCTGATTTGGCCACATGGGGTGTTGTAGACCACATGCCTTTGGGGGGACCCAGGTTCATTTGTTGGACACCTTAAGGAGACAATTGTCTTAGAATATAAATTGAAGACCAGATGCCAATTTAAATGAAAAGAGTAAGTTTCCTCACCTGAAGGTACAATAAAATCATAGATTTGTTTAATGAAAAATATGAGTAATAAAAATATGAAATATTAGAGGACCCCACTTTCTGTTTTGCCCATTCCTTTGGCTATTGTTGTACTTAAGTCATTTTAGTCATGTCTCACTTTTCATGGCACCATATGGGGTATTCTTGGCAAAGATGTTGAAGTGGTTTGCCATTTTCTTCTCCAATTCATTTTGCAGATGAAGAAACCGAGGCAAACCAAGTGAAGTAACTTGCTCACAGTCACATAGCTAGTAAGTATCTAAGGTCAAATTTAAACTGAGGTCCCCCTGAATGCAAGTCCATCATATGTGCACTATGCCACCTAGCTGCCCTCCTGTAGCTGAAGGCTGGCTCAAATACACCTTCATCCCTGTTTGGAGGTGATTTCTCCCCCTTTATATTTCATCAAAGAGCAGAGGAATTCAAATACAATCTCAAAATAACAAGTAAGGAGCATGAAAGGAGGATAATTATCTGAATAAATGTTTCCCTAATAATTCTTGCAGCTGGGATGAGTTTAAGAAATAGAACAATTAGAAGTCACAAAATAAGTGCTCAAAAAAAAGTTACCTTTAAACATCACCATTTACTTCCTTCATCTCTGATTAACAGACGCCAGAGTTGTTCACTGCCAGCAAAGCACTGATTGCTAATCAAAGTAGCCATATTGTGTGTGAGAAATAGAAAATTAGAAGAAACAAAAAACCCACAACCCTAGGATCTGATTAGTTCTCTGAAAACACCCAGGGAGGAGGCAGAGAGCAGAAGGCAGCTGGGATGGCTTCAGGAGCAGAAACCAGCTTTGCATGCCCCTTAAATAACTCTAGATCAACACCAAGAAAATTAGATTTGAAATCAGAAGAGACCTGGGTTCAGTGCCAGTTCTGTCAGGCTCTTTCTCCGTGACTTTAGATAAGTCATTCCCCTTCTTTTTGTCTTTTTCCTCCACTGTGACATGTCAGGGCAATCTGGATCATCTCAAAGATCTCTTTCAGTATTATGAAACCTGAAAACACTGCATTAACTCCATAATATCCCAACCCCATCAACTGATTCAATTCCTCCATCCAATAGATGCTATTATTAGCCTCATTCTACAAGTGAGATTAAATGATTTGTCCATAATCTCCTAGATAGTCAAAGTAAGGATTTGAACCCAGGTTTTTCTTGATTCTAAATCTAGCATAGTATTCACCTCATATTGTCTCCCCAAAATCTCCTGACACAGTTATATGGATGTAGAGACTAAGCTTAGGAAAGCCCATAGGCCACTGGCAGCCAGCTCATATACAAATAAAACGGCCAAGTATAAAAACCAAAACCATCCAGCTGCCATTGAACCATCATCATCCAAAACAGAATAAATTGGATGGACAGTCAGATCATAAATACATATTTGAAAGAAATATCTTCAGCTTCTACAGAAGATCAATGGATATATACTTCATTCTAATTCAGTTTAAGGAGAGCAGAATTTACAGTATTTGCCTTCACCAATAGGTCCTACCACTATGCTGTCTATCACACATGCACACAAGTGCATAAACATATCCTAGAGGAGTTCATTCTTCAGATCAGTTCTAATGAATTTAAATGTATGTTCAATTTAATCCGATAAGCTTTTACGAAGTAACTAGTATGGATAAGGTGATGGGAGAGAGAGAGCCTGGAGTCACAAAAATCTGAATTGAAGTTCAGCTCTGGATAATGGCTGTGTGACCTTGGCAAATTCCTTAACCTGCAGAGCCCATCTGTACCTTATAAGGCTATAAATTGCGGAGCAGGTGCTAATCTGCTTTATTATTGTTCAGTCACTTTTCAGTTATGTGTGTTGGACTCTTTGTGACCCCATTTGGGGTTTTCTTGGCAAAGATACTGCAGTGTTTGCCATTTCCTTCTCCAGCTCATTTCAGAGATGAGGAAACTGAGGCCAACAAGGTTCAATGATTTGCCCAGTTCACACACTTAGTACTTATCTGAGATTTGAACTCAGGTCCCCCTGATTCCAGGACCAGTACTCCATCTATTCTGCTACCTAGCTGCCCCAATCTGCTTTCATAGAGGGAATTAATTGATGTGGAAACTGGTCAGTCCTCCTTGTTGCTCTCCTTCCTGTCCTTCAAAAACAAAAGAAAACAAACAAAACATCCCTTAAATCCACCCTTAAAAAGCTTCAATCTACTTGAGGGAGGGAAGGGAATATAACAGATTAAAAAGATAAATACAAACACAGTTATTTGAGCTACAAGAAAAAGGTTGTAATTATCTGAATGATCAGAAAAGTCATCCCTAAGGGGGGGAATTTAACCTTAAAGGAAACTAGACTATCTTAAAGGGTCAGAGTAAGGAGGGAATGCATTCCAGGCCTGGATTCAACATAGGACATGTGAATACAACCCAAGGGTCTTGGCCCCTCCCTCCAAACATTGGCACATCTCCTTAGGGGTAGGGGCTTCACAAGTCAACTCGGGATTCCAGACTGCTCCAAAGAGCTAAGAGCACCTTAGTGTGATAGGGTTATTTACGTATCAGTTGCCAGCATCTAATGTTAATCACAACTTTAGCTTCAGGTGACAGAAAATGGGAAAGAGTGCAATAAGGAGTAGGACCAGCAGATCATCAGAAGCCAGACATTTATCAGTTTAAAGTGCTACTTGTTTGTTTGCCTGTGTAGTTTTTTTTTTTTTTAATAAAAGGGAGCTTTCTGTAATTTCCATTTGTTTAGCTGCTACATGAAGCCACCGTGAAAAACAGAATGTTAACCTGCTGCATCATTTAGGTTACATTGATTTAGTATCGACAGCTTGGCACAGAAACCTGAGAGCCAAAGTCGCTGATATACAAGGGTGTCAGGACACTGGTCTGAAATACAAAATACATGGTTGGAAGCATTAAGGAGCCTGGGACTTATTTAGGAATTAAGAGGCAAAACTGGTGTGAGGACTGGTCCAAGATGTCCCCCACCTCATCAAGTATACATGTATATATATGTAGAGAGAGAGAGAGAGAGATATACATAGTGATAATACCTGGGAGTAGATAAATGGTGCAGTGGATACAGCACAGGTCCTGGAGTCAGGAAGATCTGAGCTCAAATACTGCCTCAGACACTTGCTAGCTGTGTGACCCTAGACAAGTCTCTTAACCCCTATCAGCCTCAGTCCCTCATCTTTAAAGTGGGGATGCACTGGAAAAGGAAATGGGAAACCACTCCAGTATCTTTTCCAAGTATACCCCATGGACAATGCCCATGGGTAACACAGAGTCAACTGAAAGACAATAGTGATAATCACCGCTCATTTTATGTTGGAATTTGAAACCTGCAGTGTTTTACGTACATTATCTCTTTTGATCTATCCACAAGTTACCTTGATTTATTCCATATATACTTAGGCATGTGCAGGCTGTCTCCCCCCAGTAGACTGGTAGGTAGAGAACAAGCATTTATTAAGTGTTTTCTATATGCTAGGCACTGTGCTAAGACCCGGGGATATAAATATAAAAGCAAAAATAATGAGAGTGTCTATCTGAAGGAGTTTTTATTTCAATAGGGGAAGAGAATGCATAAAAAGGAGCATGAGAGTAAAGTCTGGAGAGTGAGAGGCTCCAAATGAAGTGAGACGCTAGCCCGAGTCCCGTCCTAGAACAGAAGCTGTGGACACATCTGAGGCATGATGGCAAAGTCCAGAGAATCAGAAGCACATGTGAGAATAGAGCAAAGGATGGTTAGCCTCGGCTGCTCACTAAAATGGAGACTGGAAAAGCCCATTATGTGGAGAAGGGAAATAGGCTCAGAAATGACCTCATTTTTGACTTTGTAGCTAGCACCAGCACCTATTACAATGCTTGGTCCACAGTAGAAGTCTAATGAGCTATTTTTCGTCCTTTGTTCTTGAAGAGGACCATGGGATCAGGGAGGTGATCCATTCACATTTTTTACAGAATTTTTTCTCCCTTAGCAACATGGAAGCTAATTAGCAGCATAATTAGTTAAATTAGTAAGTTAACAGATGCTACAGTTTTTCCTTTATCTCTTCTCCTAGTGGCTGAGCATTGGTGAGTTCCCCTCCTTACCTGCAGCCTCCAGGTGTCTCGGGGGTTTCCCTCAAATGGGTCTCTCCGAATCTTTCCCTTCTAAGTGGTAGCGTGCTGGGGTTTCTCCCATGAGGACAGTGTTGGGGCCACTCTTACCCTTATTCTGTGGTTGATTTAAATATATACATATATGTGCATACACACACACACACACACACACACACACATATATAGTGCTGTTTGCTTTAGGCACCAAAATTGCAAGTCATATCTTTAGATCAGGAATCATTGTTGATTGACAGAGTGGTTCATTAATATATATACAACTCGGCATTTTTTTAAGCTGTGAAGTCACCATTAGGGGGTAGCCTGGAAGAATGAATAGACAGCTGGACTTGGAAGTCAGGAAAACCTGGAAGTAAATCTTGCCTGAGATACTTATTAAATGTACACCCTTAGGTAAGTCACCTAAGCCTCCCTCAAACTCAGTTTCCCTATCTGACAAATAAGGATAATAACATTTTCCTCACAGGGTTATTGTGAGGTTAAATGAGATCGTACATCTAAAAATCTTTGTAAACTTTAAAAATGACATGTAAATGTGAGCCACCGTTATTATGCTTTGCATATATTTAAAAAATAAAACTATAGCCTTGGTGTTGTTATTCAAAGTTGTTTGTGAATCATGACAAGTATTATCTGAAATGGTTACATACACATGGAGTGCCCCGGAGGCCTAAGCTAGTCATTCCTAACACCAAACAAGCCACTTAATGCCTGCTTGGAAATGACCTGCCATTTGGAATGCTGCCTGGCCATATGTATCTTTCTGGTAAATAATAAGCATGGAGGACTGAACCACACATTTGCTTGCTGGACATATGGCACCTGAATAAAAGCTACCATATGTAATAATTCATCCATGTAATAAATTCATCCATTTGCCACTGGGATCATATAACTCCATGATATTAACTCTGTATAGATGTCTTTATGTTTGCTTTCTTCCTCAGAAATGGTTTCAATAGTTAAAATAATTGAAAATTTCCATCTGTTAATACTCCATTTTGATGATCCGATGAAAATAGTTTCTCTGGGTCAGTCAGTCAAATGATATTTATAATTATAGATAGTATTTATATAGCATTTTAAGGTCTGAAAAGTGCTTTACAAATATTTTCTCATTTTATCTTCACATGTATGCAGGGAGATAGGTGCTTTTATTATCCCCATTTTACAGATAAGGAAACTGAGGAAGAAGGGGCTGAGAGATTTTTTTCTCAGTCACACAGCCCATGAGTATCTAGAATCTAGATTTGAATTCAGGTCATCCTGACTCCAGACTACCCACTGGGAAACTTAGCTGCCTTCTGGTAAGTGCTTTAGAATTTAGGAAACAGAAAGCTGAAAGGTGAGCGGATGCTGGCAATAAACCCTGTTTGGCAGCTCCATGTAGGCGCCAGTGAGAAGATCTGTGCCTTAGTTTCCTCCTCTGTAAAATAAAGAGGTTGAACTAAATGACCTCTAAGATTCTAAAGGACCAGTGATGGGTTTTGTTAGAGATTTCCTGGGTTTGCCTGACTAGAGCCATGCATTGTAGAAGGATGTCATGCCTTTTGTACTCCTGTCTACAGAGTAATGCTTTGAAGACACCCAAGTCAGGCTGTGGGTTAGTTTCTGATCTGATATCACATGTGCTGAATGTAATGCGCCCCAGACCAAGGCAAAAAAAGAGAGGGTACTCTGTCACACCCTGATATTCATTTATTCATTGGATTCCTTTGTTTTAACATTAAAAAAATGTAACTAGGTCAAGTTACCTGAATGTAAGCTGTGTCTCTCCTCCTTAACCTAACAATGCAGGCATCTCTTCATAATTCTCTCCAAAGGGATCAGCCTCACCTTGACCTGTATGGTCTCTGGAGCACAGCACTGAGCTTCAGAGGCAAGGAATTCATTAGGGGAATGGTACTGTATTCTGGCCAAAACTGCCCTGAGGGAAAATGTTATTATCACAACTGTCTTATTTGGGATTTAATGTGAATAAACATTATACACTTAAGGATGTTTATATCTATTCTAGTTTGAAAAAGAAAGAAAAAAAATCATGTTCCAATTCTTTACAGAAATAAAAGGAAACAGAGGGATTTTTTTGGTTAGCAAGTCAACCACAAGCATGTATTAAATACCTACAATATGCCAAGAACTGTGCTAAGGACTAGGAATACAAAGAAAAGTAAAACCCGTCCCTGATCTTGACGAACTTAAAGCCTAGCTGAGAGTTTCACACCTCAGTAAAATTGAATTAAAGACTAAACATTTTTGTATCACTCCCAGTTGTCCAATTAAAAACTATATATTTCTGTGAACAACTTCTCCAATACTAAGATTCTGGTAGAATGTGATACTTCTCATACTTGTTAAAGAATAATTAACCATTTCTGTTTTCCCATTTGGATCTATATTATTGAGGAGACCTAAAGTTTTAATTATATGTACTTGTTCCTTTAGTGGACCTGGGTTTTCCCTGCTGTGATTTCTCCCTCCAGTGTGATCTCTAGATCATGCAGCCTAAGTGAACCTTATCTGTATTATTCCATATATCCTCTCTGTGGAAAATTTACCAGTGTGCCAGAACCCTTCTATGAAATGTTATAGTGCCAGGGAAAGATCTGGGGATAGAGACCCAGAAGTTCTGACTTCAAAACTCAACTTTGGTTCTTTATTAACTAACTTTTTGTAAGTCATTCCATTTTGCTGGGCCTTTCTTTGTCCATCTGTAAAATGGAGATAGTAATACCTGTGACAGTAATTTTATTTAGTGTTGCAATGATAAAATGACATACTGTAATGTGCAAAAAATCTTTGGAAACAGAAAAATGGCATATGTGGCAGCTATATCTCTTCCTTGTCATTTTCCTCCTCTTCTCCTTCTCCTCTTCCTCTCCCTTTTATCACTCACCACAACTATCAACCACAATTACTATTGCTACTGCTACTCTGGTTCTTTTAACCTCAAGGGGGCACCAGTGTAACACTTGAAATTTATATCTGGTGGTCTAACTACTTCCAGTTGTTTTCAGAGACATACATGGCTATGAGGTTATTTTTTATGATCCTTTTCAAATATAAGAAATTATTGTCAGGAATATTCTGCAACCATTTTATATGTACTATGTATCTTTCTATTCACTTTTTGCTAATTTTTAGCCTTGATTTTTTTTCAATATCATGGCACCCCACAATTCATAGACATGAGGTATGCTTGTAAGTGTTTAACAACCAGGCCCTCCACAAAATTAAAAAAACAGTGTATAAATGATACATTTTTTAAGTTTAATCTGCACTATTGACATTCTCTCCATCACTTTCTTAATTCTAGAGAATTAATAAAACAATAGATCACACACAGGTCTCTAGTGTTTGCCCAATTTCTGAGATAAAAATACTAAGGTTGAAATTTTAACAATTTGCTCTCATTAACCAGTTTGAGCTGGCTCTAGTACACTCCAGGACCAAACACATAAATCATCAGGACAATGTCTTTCTTTTTTGAATAGGGAAAAAGGAGTGATACAGACCTAGAACTTAATCAATAGAGACAACTACTTCTATAGAAAGAAACTCCCTCTGTGAACTGGTCCAACCATTCTGGAGAGTGGTTTGGACCTGTGCCCAAAGGGCTATAAAACTGGGCATACCTTTGACCCAACAATACCACTGCTAGGTCTGTATCCCAAAGACATTAGAAAAAAAGGGAAAGGACCTGTTTGCACAAAAATATTTATAGCCACCCTTTTTGAGGCTAAGAATTGGAAATTGATGGGATGCCCATCACCTGGGGAATGACTAAACAAACTGTGGTATATGACTGTAATGGGGTACTATTGTGCTATAAGAAATGACAAGCAGGATGATTTCAGAAGAACCTGGAAAGACTTACATAAACTGATGCAAAATGCAGTGAGCAGAACCAGCAGAATGTTGTACACAGTAACAGCAATATTGTTTGATGAAGAATTGTGAATGACTTAGTTATTCTCATCAATACAATGAATGATCCAAGTCAATCCCAAAGGACTAATGATGAAAGATTTTATCCACTTCCAGAGAAAGAACTAATATTGTCTGAAGACAGACTGAAGCATGCTATTTTTTATTTTCGTTTTTTTATTCTGGTCTTTCTGTACAAAATGATTAACATGACAATATTTTATATGATTACACATGTATAATCTATATCTGATTGCTTACTGTCTCAGGAACGTGGAAGGGGAGGGAGAGTGGAAAGGATAGAATTTGAAACTTAAAATTTTTTAAAAATGTTAAAATTGTTTTAATGTGTAATTTTGGGGAAAATTATATATATATATATATATATATATATATATATATATATATATATATATACACACACTCACTTTTGTGTATATATGTGTGTGTATACACACATATACATATATATGAAAGTATGAACAAAACATTAAAAGAATTTTTAAAACCAAAAGAGAGAAAGAAAGGAATGGAGGAAAAACAAAGAAAAGAAGAAAGGCACCCTCCATGAAAATAGATCAGAAACCCTTCCATAAATCACAGTCAAGTTATCAATCCAGTTACTGGTGACTTGCCTCTAGTCTATCTGAAACAGATTTATTATGTGTCAGAAGCAGAATTTAAATCCAGTTCCTTCTAACTTTCCAAGGTCAGCCCTCCAAGCCAAACCCTCCAAACCCTGATTAGGACAATATTGATATTAAAACTGGGATTTTGTGGTAGATAGAAACTTACAATCACATAAAGTGCATTTAATTTGACAAATATGACTCAGATGAATTGGGTTTTTTTACTACTCAATTCTGGGCCCAGTCTATTGTCAGTCTGCAGTACTTGTCCAAAGTACGGGGACTTATATTCTAATGGACTTGTCTAACTGCCGCTCTGGGCAATACACACTTTTCATCCACTTTGTTTTACTAATGTGGATCTTTATACCAATTTCTTTCACATTTCCATGAAATCTAATTAAAAGTCAAAGTAAGATTTCAGAGCTCAATGCATTTAGTTAGTGCAATAGCATTTAATAGCATTTGAAGAACTTTTATCCCCAAAGGGAACCTTTTTGTTTGAGCTCTGAACAGGTTAGCTTTTGTGACATTAATAAACACTGTAGGTGAGCATATATCTCCCTGTTTTATATCTTACTTGATGTCAATGTTCAAGGCATCTTTGAGCAGTTATCTCTATGCTCACATCTGTCAGAGTCTTATATAATTTTAATGTGTGTGGGAGACACCTTGTCTAAGGAGAGTTGTCAAAGAAGTAAATTGTTCTACCACGTCAAGGAATTAAAAAAAATCAATAAGCAATAGACACAGTAAAGTTTTATATCTTTTATGCCTTTTAGTCAGTTGCATGACCATAAAGCTGTGGTCTGCTGTAGA
Source organism: Notamacropus eugenii (assembly GCF_028372415.1). Lineage (NCBI taxonomy): Eukaryota > Metazoa > Chordata > Mammalia > Diprotodontia > Macropodidae > Notamacropus > Notamacropus eugenii. Next base: position 544,166,309 of record NC_092872.1, on the reverse strand, counting down.
AAATCATCTGTGAAAGTCTGCCTAATTATGAAGCTCTGTTTTCCCCAGTGTAAACATGGCTTTAAAGAGACTCAAAATTTTAATAATGTATAAAAATGAAAAATGTAAATTTGTCCTCCCCAAAGCAATTGCGCGCTTTTAAAATCCTGATCATTTTTTAACCTGTTGATGTTCTCTGAAGTATTAAACAAGGCAATGTATCCAAACTATTCAGATTCAAGCAAAGCCATTCAGCAAATGAGATAGTCGTAGAAGAGACAGGAACTTAATTGCTCTGAAACTGGATAAAGAAACACATCCATAAAGTTAAAAATCCCTGAGCCCCCATGAAAAGGTAGACAGAGGAAATGTAAATGCTGGCAAATGAAAACATTATATAGTATTCCTTCCAGTATTATAAAAAAGGAGACATTTACAAGGTAGGAAAGAACTCACAAGGATCTAGTGGTGAAGGACCAAACTCTGAAGATTAGGATTTGATTCAGCTCAGAAATGCATTATTTTACCATGAGATCATTATAACAAGTCTTCACTATGTCAGAGTTGATGAAAAATATGCCCATACTTTCTGCACTGGAAGAAATTGGAACCCATCTATGCCATTTCATCTTCTGCGACTCTTGCCCAATGAGCAACAGACATTGCTTTAAGGCTTTTTATATTTTGTGTATACCAGGGCAACATTCAGGCTGCCAATCTGTTATTGCTCAGTGCCATATGAGCACCCCACTTCTGTATGTTGTTATCAATATTCCTGATGTATCTTCTTGCATGTACATCGTTACTGGTCATATGTTACAAACTATTTACAACTTCGGTTGATCCTTCCACCATTCTGCTTCATGTTCTTCTTGATGTTTCATGCTTTTTTGTCATAGAATATCAGTGGAAGAATGTTGGTGTTAAAGAGATGGATATTTGTGGCAGGAAGCAGCCTAAAACCACTGAAAGCATTATATATTTTCTCTAATAGGATCCTGTCCACTTTCCTTTTCCTTTCAACTCTGAATTCATCTCATTGTCCATCTCCAATGTTGAAGATCTAGGCATAAATTGACTAATTCAGTAAGCTGCCCATCCAAACATGTCACCTTTTAGATGAGACCTATTATCATATTGGAAGAGGAACTACTCATGAGGAAATCACTAATGCAGAGAGATACCTACTCTGTAATTTATAGCCTTAATGAAATTATCTACAGTCACTAAGAGGGTGACTTACCTAGTGTCATATAGTCAATGTGTATCAGAAATGGAACTGACACCAGGGGTTTGTCTGATTCTGAGACCAATCCTTTAACCATTAAAACATTCAGTCTCTCTACATAGAGTATATGCTATCACCTTGCCAATATTCATTATTCCCTGATTTGATCTTCCCTGTCAGGATTATTAAGTCAGATTCATCTGAGTGAAAACAGAGTTCAACAAAAATATACTGTTGTGTTCCAGAGATTGATGCAACCAGGACAGTGTCATCCACAGACAGGAACATCTGGCAGATTTCGCCATCTGTACTTGCTACCTGTTCCAGTTAGACTTGGAACATGATGTACTACAAGACATCTGCCAACACCTTTGACAAACTCTCCTCCTTACAAAAGACAGCATAGAATAACAAATAGAGTGATGGACTTGAAGTCAGGACAGCCTAGGTTCCAAATATCATCTTGGATACTTACTAGAAGTTATCTGACTCTGATGCTAGTATCATTTCCCCCATCTCTGAGCCTCAGTTTCCTCATCTGTAAGATAGAGGAAATGATACTTGCATCACCCATTTCCTAATTATTATGAAAATCAAATGAGGTCATTTGTAAAATGTTTTTGCAAACTTTGATGAAGCCTAAAAAGCCAACTATCATTATTATTTGGTGCCTCAACTGATATTCATAATCAGAAGTTCACTGAAAAAATAAGTTGTTAGTGATTATTGAATGATCCAAGTAAATGAACAAGAGACTTCCTTCAAGAAGAGCCTTGAAGGCTTCTTCTTGCTATAATAATTCTTTTTGTCATCTTTGTTGTTTTTGTTGTTCTGAAATTGGCAAATGAGAGATAGCAGAGAATATAGAGTCTAAGGAGAACCAGCCTTGGAGTAAGGAAGACCTAGATTCAAGTCTAAACTCTGAAACATACTGGCTTACAATTCAGGGAAAGGGGTCATCGCCCCTCTCCACAGTTTTTGTTGGTTTTTCTTTGTTTTTAATCTTTTGCTTTGGAAACATTGATCCCAACATTATCATAGCTTCAGGAAAGAGGATAGTGGATCCACTCACTATTCCTATCACTTCCTTAACCAAAACACCATTCTCTGTCCACTACTCCAATTTATACTTTTTTTCCCCTCCCACTCCACAAATTGTAAGCTCAGTAAGAGCAGAGGGTGAGCTACTGTTGCCTTTGTATTTACAGTACATAGTAAAGGTTTAAAAATGCTTTATATTCATAGGAGCTTTGGGGGTTACTATAAACAGAAGGATCTAGGAAAACTCCATAGAAGAGTCAGCATTGAGTTGAACTTGAAAGGATGGGTAGGAATATATCTGTAGATGGAGAATATTACAGCTCATAGGGAGCAATATGAACAAAAACATGAAGAAAAAATACAGAGGGCATTCAGGGAATAGTCCACTTTTCCTGGAACCTCAGTGGCAGCAGGAAGTAGTGCCAGATGATTTGGGAGAGGTAGGGTGCCACCAGATTATTGAAAGCCTTGAATATGAGTCCTTGGTCATTTTTATTTGGTGGAAAACTGGGAGCCATTGAATAGTTTTAAACAGATAAAATACATGCCCAAATCTTAACATAGGAAAGAATTAGTCCAAAAGTGGTTATAAAAAACAGTGGTCATATTGGGAAAAAGGAGAGAGTAGAATAAGAAGATCCACCAAGAGGTTATTTCAATAGTACAGGTGTTTATTGAGGAAATGTGTTAGGATGGTGGCAGTGGATACAGAGAAAGAAGAATGGATATAAAAGAAGTTGTAGAGGTGGAATAAACAAGGTTTTGTGACTAATTGGACATGAGAATTGAAGGTGATGGAAGTATCAAAGATGGTTAGGTTGCAAAAAATGAGAGACTGGGTGATTAGTGTTGCCAAAAACCAGAAATAGCATACCAAAAGGGGGAAGCAGGTTTAAGAAGGAGGAGGAAAGATTGAACGTTAGATGTGTTCAGTTCGGGGTGCAATTTTTTTAATTGAAGCATTCAAGCAGAAATGTCCTATAGGGAATTGGAGATATGCGGAGCAGGGCTGGAAGTCTCTGACTAGCTAGAGAAATAAATCTGGAAGTCATCTGTATAGCGGTGGCTGTTGGAGTCCTGAAAATGAAATGCCAAATGGAGAGAGTGCAGAAATAGCAATCAAGAGACCGAAAGACAATCTTAGAGAACACATAGATCTAATTCAAGATGAGAAGTGAAAGAAAGAGCTAGTGGAGGAGGAGTAAGAGGTAGGAAGATGATAATAAAAGAGCAATGTCTCTGAAACCCAATGAGATAGGTCCAGGAGGAGGAGTTGGCTAACAGTATAAAAAACTATACCATACCAAACTATGAGTTTCTGACGCAGAGTATTTCAAGAGATTGTTCCCAAAAGCACATGAAGAGATGAGGTACACCGACTTGTCTGACACTACATACCAAATAACATTTGGTCTGATTGTCATTTCTTGCTGCATCCATGATCTCACATATTTCAAAGTCAACTGACCCTTTAATCTATTCTCCATTGGCTATGCAACACCAATGGCTCCCACCAATCTCATGTCTCACATTGAATTTCCAGGAGTCAACAGCACTTACAGAGCTTTGAGTGGAAAAAACAGCTTTTTTTTTTCAGTGTTGGCATCTTTGCTAAGACTCCTTGTTTTTAGGGATAGTCTTACTTTGTCAAGGCTGCATTAATGAAAATCCTCTTTAACTATTTCTAGAACTGTTAACAGTCCTGGAAGTACAGTCCCACCACTCTACGCTCTTAATATCAAACTCTCTTCTCAAAAATTCTCTTTCCTTTTTAAATAGATAACAGTTAAATTCTTTCCTCGAAGGAAATACATTCATTTAGTCTTTTCTCCCCTATCTTCTCATCAGCCATCACTGCTAAGAGTCTCTCTAGCACAGTTAAACTGACTCCTCCGATTCCTCATTGAACGTCAGTGAAATTATAATTCTTCAATATTTTTTTGCTTCTTAAAGTGTTTCTAGTCCTTATTTCACCCTAGTCCCTAGGGTGAGGGTTTTGAAACTGGTGTTAGTTTTACAAAGTAAATTCTCAGTAATTTTAGTGGGCAAAGTGATGTGCAGCTGAAACTGGAAAGTTCTTATGTACATAGTGGCAAGAGAGTTGAACTTTAAAGGAGGAAGCTAGTGACTCGAGAGTCAGATGTGAAGACTTTGCTTAGAATTTCATATTAGTCATCAAGGAAGAAGTGATAAAGGCCTCCTTCCTTATCTCCTTGCTGGGTACTCAGCAATGCATGTCCTGGGGAGGAGGACTAGAAGGCCGAGATGAAGTGAAAATATAGGCTGGTGAGCTTCCATGAAGGCTCACTACTACGATAAATCACCTGATCCAAAGAGAGTCTAACCTATCTTCTAGATCAGGTCTGAAAGAGAACATAGAGGTGGGGAAGAAGCAGAGATTGTGCAGAATCCTGGGGGACTGGGAAGTAAGTGAATGGGTCATTTGAGTTGTGAGTCCACAATTTGAGCTCTTCTGGCAATTTCCGTGTCAATAGTATGACTCCAAACACATATAACTACAATCCAGGTCATATCGTAAAACTGCAGTGTTTTTAGAAAAGGCAGAGAGATTTGTCAATGAAGTCCAGTGGGGAGCTTTTCAATTTTCTAACAATTAGGGAAAACAAAAACTAAGGCTTCCTCAGTAATGATCACTTTACTACAGGTCACTTTTATAAAGAAATAGTCTCTGTACAAAGACCCTACTAATTACTAGGGGGATTAAGGGAGTGTGTGTGTGTGTGTGTGTGTGTGTGTGTGTGTGTATGTGTATGTGTTGTAAACTTGTACTGGGAGAAGATGGACATCTGAATGATCTAAGGGGAAGGGAGTGAGGAGCAGGGGTCAGGTCAGGAAGGATATTATATGTCTATTGGTCCTACGGAATATGTTATTTTGGATCTGCAAATGAGCTAAATAGGAGGCTTGCACAATCATAGATTTAGAATTGAAAGTGATCTCAAAGGTCATCTAGTCCAACATTTCCACTCTACAGATGATGAATCTGAGACCCAGAGAGGTCAAAAAAGTAATAAACAGATACAGGCTTACCTTGTTTTATTGTGTTTCACTTTATTGAACTTTTTAGATATTGCATGTGGGTTTTTTTATTTTTTGTTGTGTTTTGTTTTGCTTACAAATTGAAGGTTTATGGCAACCTTCTTTTGAACAAGTCTATTGGTACCATTTTTCCAACACCATGCACTCACATCATGTCTCTCTGCATCACATTTTAGTAATTCTCACAGCATTTCAGACTTTTTCATGATTATTATATCTATTATGGTGATCTATCAGAATTGTTTTGGGACTCTATGCACTTTGCCCATAAAAGACAGCAAACTTAATTGATAAATGTTGTGCTTCTTCTGATGGCTCTACCAATTAGTTGTTCTCCCATCTTTCTCCCTCTCCTCAGGCCTCCCTATACCCTCAGACACAACAATATTGAAGTTAGGCCAATTCATAACCCCTATAATGGCCTGTAAGTGTTCAGGTGAAATGAAAAGTCAATAGATGCAGCAAATTTCATTGTTGTCTTATTTTTAAAAATTGCCACAGCCACCCCAGCCGTCAGCAACCACCAGCCTGCTAAGTCAGCAGCCTTCAACATCAAGGTAAGACCTTCTACCAGCAAAAAGTTTATAACTCACTGAAGGCTAAGATGATGGTTAGCATTTTTCAGCAATAAAGTCCTTTTTAATTAAGGCATGTACATTTTTTAGACATAATACAATTGCACACTTAATAGACTACAGTATAATGTAAATAGGACTTTTATGTGTACTGGGAAACCAAAAAAAAATATTCATGAGACTTTCCTTATAGTGATATTTGCTATGTTGGGGTGGTCTGGAACAGAACCCTCAATAGCTCCAAGGTATGTCCGTATGTGTCACAAACATCCAAGAAACAAACTTTTGGTTGAAAGTCCTACTGAAGCTTTGGATTTTGAATAGGAAAAGAAGGTCCATCATTTCAGAACCCTCACTAAGATTAGCATGAGAGAGGAAAAGGAGCCATAGCCTGAGAGCCCTGTGGTGGACTATGACAGAATTTAGAACTTAAAGGGACACAATCATCTAGTTCAACTAATTCATTTTACAGATGAGGAAACTGAGACACAGAGAGATGCCATGACTTCCTAACAACTACAAAGTTAGCAAATAAAAGAGCCAGGATTTGAACTTTTCTGGGCTGCAAATCTCTTGCCTTTCTTGACTATATCACACTAGATTAGGATAATAGGTAGAGAAGCCAATATTCCCCTCAAGGGGATACTCAGCCTTAATAATAGAATAGTAAATTTATTTCAAGGATATTAACCAGGACTAAGGGTCAAGAGGAAGTTAAATCTTCTAAGGATATAACTATAAATATTTTTAGGAGAGTGAGAAGTCGTGAGATTATCTTAACCAAAACACTATTCATTGGCCATTACTCCTTTTTATAACTTTTCCCCTTCCCTCCCCACAAATTGTAAGCTCATTAAGAGCAGAGAGTGTATTGCTGTTGCCTTGGTATTTGTAGTACTTTGACATGAAGAAATAAAAGGGACCATAGAGAAGGCAACTGGGGACCAAAGAAGGGAAGAGACATGCCCAAGGCATTAGAAGAAATGAGATTCAAATGTACATTCTAGGACTACAAATTGAGTTCTTTTTCTACTGCATCAGGGCAGGGCACAGTAGCCTGAAGCCCAAGGACAATGCTTTTGACGACAGATAGGGAAGGGTCTTATTAAAGAATAATAATGATAGCCACAAACTATACAGTATTTTTAGATGTACAAAGTTATTTACAGACATTGTTGCATTTGGGTTTCACCACAACTCTGTGAGGTAGGTGTCATCATTACTCTCATTTTACTTATGAAGAAACTGACACTAAGAAACATCAAGCAATTTGTCCTTGGTCATATAGTTATTAAGTGACTAGGGTAAGATATAAACTCAGGGTTTCCTGATTCAAAGTCCAATTATTTATCCACTATGACTTTTAGCGGCCTCTTAGAGCAAAGGTTAAAAGGGAAGGGTCTGACCCCTTTGGTATCATTAAGAAGGATGGAGGAAGAATCTTTTTTACTATTATTATTCTATTTATTTATTTAGTTTTAGTTTTCAGCATTTACTTTGATAAGATTTTGAGTTCTAAATTTTTCCCCCAGCCCAAGACAGCATGCAATCTGATATCAGCTATATGTGTATAATCATATTAAACATGTTTCCACGTTAGTCATGTTGTAAAAAAGAGAATCAGAGCAAAAGAGAAAAATTGAGAAAGAGAAATAAAAACAAGTGAAAATAGTATGATTCAATCTCCATTCAGACTCCATAGCTCGTTCTCTAGATGTGGATAGCATTTTCCATCATGACTCTTCGAATTGTCTTAGATCATGGCATGGTTCCGAAGAGCTAAGTTTAACAGAGCCAGTCATTGCACAATGTTGCTGTCACTGTGTACAGTGTTCTCCTGGTTCTGCTTGTTTCACTGAGCATCAGTTCATGCAACTTTTTCCAGGTTTTTTGGAAGTCTGCCTGCTCACCATTTCTTTTGAAACAACAGTATTCCATTAAATCATATGCCACAACTTGTTCAACCCTTCCTCAATTGATAGCATCCCCTCAATTTCCAATTCTTTGCCACCACAAAAAAGCTGCTATAAGTAATTTTGTACATGTGGGTGCTTTTCCTTTTTTTATCCTCTCTTTGGGATACAGACTTAGTGGTGGTACTGCTGGATCAAAGGGTATACACAGTTTTATATCCCTTTGGGCATAGTTCTAAATTGTTCTCCATAATGGTTGGATCAGCTCACAACTCTACCAACAATGCATTAGTGTCCCAATTTTCTCACAGGTTCTCCAGCATTTATTATTTTCCTGTTTTATCACATTGGCCAGTGTGATAGGTGTGACATGGTACTTCAGAGTTTTAATTTACATTTCTCTAATTAATAGTGATTTAAAGCATTTTTTCTTCATTTGACTATAGACAGTTTTGATTTCTAGTGAAGGAAGAATCTTAAGACCCATGTTGGATAGTTTGATACCTAAGGAAGGAATCTTTGGAAGGAAGATCTTAAGTTCCATACCTGGACCAAAATTCAAGAAAGACCAGGCCACCCAGGAACTTTGCCAACTTGAATCCATTTAATCTAGAACTCTTATATTTTCTTTCTAGTCCTAACAGGATGAGGTGTTTGACACTAAGGACAAGATTTAGAAGAAGAACATGCTTACAGGGAGAGTGGGAGCCTTAGAAATATTATTTTCTAGTTTCTTAGACATTCATATCAAAGACTAGGACTTTTTTGCATCTTCATTGCTTCTTTGTAATTTTAATTGACTGGGCTGGAGTGGGGACCAGAAATCTGAATCTAGTTTAGGATAAGAAACAGAGTATGTTGGCAGTCAAAGAATATGGTGGACCAAAAGTGAAGAGAAAGTTCTCCAGAGGGAGAGAGGATCTATCAGTCTCTGACACCACACAGACATGGATGAACATTAAGTACTTCAACTTCATAGTAGCCATTTAGCAGAAGGGATAGAGCTTGGACTTGGGGTCAAGAAAGTGTGAGCTGGAATCTTGGTTCTATCACTCACTGGCTTGTTGAATGAAAGTCACTTAACATCTCTCAGTCTCAGTTTTCTCATGTATAAAATTGAGGAAATATCACTTATTGTTCAAAATTGTTATAAAAATCAACTGAGATAACACATCAAGTAATTTGCAAAAATTAAAATCATAAAATGCTAGTAGATTTGCTCATTGTATTAGCAGTCAAATATGCTTTCAAGCTGATATTTGTGTTACTACTGCTGTGTGCAAGGGCATCATCACCAGGGCTATTTTAAGGAGGAGGAAGAGTTCTTTTTGGAACTGGTAGAATGAATTAGGCTTGCCCATTTTTGTTTTTGTCTTTTAATAGACTGGACTGTTCACAGAATGAGAATAACAACCAGTTGGGCCTCCAGGGAATGGGAAGGGTTCTTCTGGGTCTGGATTTCCCAAAGAGAAACTTCCCTTATGAGCTGTGTTTCTCTGTCTCTTGCCCAACTCATTTTCCTGTAAGGAAACAGCTGGGAGAAAGTGTATTTGTACCTCTTTTCTCAGGTAGTATGTGTCTTGTGGCTACTTGTGGAAGTATTCTATGTGATCACCTTTTTAGGGAAGGCTGAGCCTGGAATGAGAAGGCCAGTTAGAGGCAACTTCATCTCCTTTCCTGACAGGACACTGGTTTTGAAACTCTATTACATTTTTCCAATTGGGGGTTTTGAAAACTCAGGTTGCATTGCTCTACTGAAATTTAAAACCAAGTACAATTATCATCACACCAAGGATCAGGCAGCCATAGAACAGAATGGCAGAAGAGCCCATTACCAGGAATCCAACTTAATGAGAGTGGTCTTTTAGATGCTTAGATTTTGTAGGCACAGGAGGTCTGAACTTGAAGCTCTACCAGTACTACTATAGGGAGAAAAACATGAACACACCACACGCAGATTTCAGGGTGTGGGAGTATAATGGAGTCCAGAGGGATCAGGCTACATGGTGGGTTCAAACCAGGGAGGGAGCAGCCATATTTTGAGGTGAACATCAGTGTTTGTGACCACCCACAAAACCTGACTCTGGACTCTCCATCAGTACCTAGGTTGTTCTTTGTGCTAGTTGTATGTCCTTACTCTCAAAAGGGCAAAGGCCATCGGTGAGAATAAAGGTATACTCCACAGGTGCCCAAATCTGTTGATTCTAGCCACATAGACAGAGAAGGGGCTGGGCCTCTGAGGAGTTTGCTCATTCCTAACAACAAGTACATGATATTATACCGCATTTAATGGTGCTTCATGAGGAAAAAAGAGAAGATAGCTTTAGACGATTAAAGAATGAAAAATAAAGGATGTGAAAATCCACCCACTTGAGTAATCAGCGTGTGATTCTTAGACAGCTCAGAAAGCTCATGGGAACTTGTTGTTAAAAAAATATATATTTTCAGGCATATATCAATGAGCATCTCAAAAGTGCTTTAAAAACAAAAATTACCAGCTTTAATGAGATAGTGATAGCAGCACTAAGAACTTCTGAGACTATTCATCCCTAATAAAACTCCAAGTGTTAGTGGGTTCCATTACTCAAAGCTTCCCTTATCCACGTATGTGATTTATTATCTCATTGCTTATTCTGAAGAGCACAGGCTACCATGACTCAGTAATGACCATCCTGTTGTACAGGAAGTCTCACACTCCACAGTGAGCACAGTAACTCAATAGCTTTTCCTCTAATTGCCATACATAGCACAGGCATTAACACATCCTCAGTGACTTCTATGTGTGTTATTTCAGCTTATTGTTTGGAATTCCTGCTTTACTCATTTATACGTTAGGGATACCAGGAAGCACTTTCATCACAGAGGTATTAGGAGGATCCTTTGGGATAACGTATGTAGAATGTTACCATGTTATATACATGTTTATTGTTTTTCTTGTCATTATTAGATTTAGCAAACCTTTAGTGAGCACCTTTCTTGTGCTTGACACTGGAGAAACAAAGTCTATTGTGAAACAGGCCCAGTCATGAAAGAATTTCCATTCTATTGGGGAGATATCATGTACCCAAATCTAAGGTAAACAAATGTAAAGTATTTTTGTAATTTGAAGAGGCAGAGAGTGCCAATAACTAGGGGGATAGGGAATGGTTCTGTGTGAGAAGTGGCCAGATTATGAAGCAAATTATGGATTTTAGAAGATAGAGGTAGGGGGAAGGATTCATCCTAGATATGGAGGGTCACTTTTGCAAATGCTCAGAAATAGGATATGACATTGTCGGTTACAGGGAACAGCTAGCACACATGTTTGACTTTGGCAGAGAGTTTATGAATATTACTCATATGAAATAAGACTGTAAAGTTATATGAGAACAAGGACCCACATAGCTAGAGTGCCTGGAGGTTTGTAAAAATGCTTTCCTAACAATATTCCTTTGTCATTGATAGTATGAATCTTATTAGACCCATTTTACACATGAGAAAATTGAGGCCTAAAGGCAATAATAATTTACCCAGCATGAGATACTCAGTAAGTGCTGAAGCCAAGATCCTGGTGGTAAGTAATAATGAACACATATTTAGCACTTGGGGCAGCTAGATGGCACAATGGATAGAATGTCAGGCATAGAGTCAGGAATACTCATCTTTGCAAGTTTAAATCAGACCTCAGACACTTACTAACTAAGTGACCCTGCGCAAGTCATTTAACCCTGTTTGCCTCAGTTTCCGTATGTGTAAAAATGAGCTAGAGAAGGAAATGGCAAACCACTCCTGTATCTTTGCCAAGAAAACTCCAAATGGGGTCATGAAGAGTAAGACACAACTGAAAAATGATCAAATAAGATAGTACAAAACAGATAGTACTTAACATGCGCGATCACATTTGAGTCTCATGACAGCCTGGTAAAAGAAAGTCCTGAAGGTTATTATCATTCCCACGTTGCAGATGAGGAAAATAACTCTGAGAATTTAAATGACTTGCCCTTAGTCTGGTAACATCTGAACCCAAGTCTTCCTGATTCCAAACTTAATGTTGTATTTAGTCACAAATGCCTCTTTAGAGACTCAAGTTCAAGTCTCCCAAGTTAGAGAGCCTGTGCTGAATTCCAGTTTTGCTACTTACTATCAATGTAACCTTGGACAAATCACTGCATTTCCCTGACTCTCAGTGCTCTCATCTGTAAAATGATGAGATCAGATAACGTGTAAAGTCTCCTCTGGTTCCCAATCTGCAATGCTATGCCTTATCTTGAGTCCAGTACCAGTGCTATTGACACTAGATCCTACTTTTGTTAAGAATAATTAAGATGTGGAAAACACTTTTCTCTCCACAACCTTGTGAGAAAGAGTAAGAATTAATTTGACCATTTTACAGATAAGTAAATAGAGGGTCAAAGAAGGTTAATGATGTGTCCAAGAGCATACAGCTGGGCTCAGAAGTTATGTCCTCTAAAGTACAAAGCATCACCAAAGAACTAATCAATCAATAATTAATAAACATGTGATGAGCGCTTGCTATGTGCCGAGCACTGTGCTGAGGATACAAAAAGAGTTAAAAGGCAGTCCCTGCCTCAAGAAGCTTACAATCTAAACTATCAAAGCTATGGCAACTAAGGGGAAATCAAACTCAAAGTAAGAAATGCCAGTAAAGGTTGCCTACGTCTAGTGCCTACCTTCTCTAAGCTTTGGATTCCAGCACAGGTTAGAGTCTCTGGTAAGCTACACCATCTTTGCTGAGAATAATGGGAAGATAAATGAGGATTTTCTGGAGGACTTTCCCATTTTATTACCTGTTCCCTGAATGAACTAAGTCAGCTGTTCTTTGTTTGGTAATAAATCGGCAGTTTGGAGTGGACTCTGGGAAGATTATTCTCTTACACTTCCACTGACCTTGGGATGGTAGCTTCATATTTACAATCATCTTGATAGAAAATTTGACATGCATGTAACTAGATTCAACAGTCAAGTGATAATTTGATGGTTTATCTCCCATAAACTTCAGATGGAGATAAAAAATTGCAAACTCTGTCCCACTAATCATTCGCAGATGCAAAGTTCTGAAAGGTTGTTAAGCAGAATAAGGAAAAAAAATAACACTTATGCGTCTATGTTGAATCTAAGGTAAGAGAAGATGCTTCTCTGGAACTTAGATTATTAATTACTTTGTATGTTTAATAACATGCACCTTGGTATCAGTAAAGACTAACCCCTTTGCCAGTATTCTGACATTCCGACAGAGTTTTATCTGCTCTTGGGTCCTCCCAAGCTGAAACGAGTAGCAGGACAAAATAGTTAATATTAGATGCAGCACAGTATTACATGTTTTCAAAGTAAAAGGCAAAAATGCAGAGTGGTAATTGAGGCATTTCCATCATCCTGCTATGGTTACATTAGGCAGCATAATATGATTGTTAGACTCTGGGTATTTAAGCTAAATCTTGTTTCAGAACTGGAGTTACTTGTTTACATAGGGACAGAAGCAAATCCTGGATCAGTTTTGGTACTCTAGTAAAGCAGGTTTCATAGAACCTTGTAGGAGTGTGCTTGTTTCCCCATGTATTTGTGACCATAACAAGAGCCGAAAATTCTATTGTCCTTTCCAATCTAATCATGCATTAATGGCTGATGACCAGTTCTTCTTTCACAGAGCAATAGCAGGCTTATATAAGACACTGAAACTCTGGTGAGGCCTGTCTTATGCTCATGCTATGGAGTTGGGAGGCTGAAGGAAAAGGTGATGGACTCCAGGCTAAAAAGGGTTTCTGCCTTGGGAGGGACTGGATTCAAGGATGGCATGAGCAGTCTGTTACCTACACTATCATTGCTTCTATCTTCCCTATACATTTAGCTATCAAATTAAACTATATGTTTGAATCATGACTTTGAATGAAGGGACCAATATGAAGGGGAAATCTCCAGGTGAATGGGGGTACAAGTGAGCCAGAATTTGAATAGATAAGAATATGGGATGTGATAGTGATGTAGAACTGGGCAAAGTTAGGGTAATTGATTGTCCCTTCTGGTTACTGAATATTTCCAAGACTGAAGTAGTTACCTCAATGACACTAGTTACATATATTTGAATGAGCCTGGGAAACCAGAGAGTCTACCCAAATTTTTACCCAGTGGACAAACTGCTTTTGCAACGTACCTGACAGATGACCATTCAGCCTCTGTTTGAATACTTTGAGTGATGGGGAGCTAATTATCTTGCAGGGTAGTCAGTTCCTTTGTCTAATTGTTAAAAAGTTTGCCCTTATATTTCGTGACTCGCACTAAATTGTCAACTCCCAGAGGACAGGATCTATATTTTATTGATATTCCTAGAAGAATATAAGCTCCTTGAAGACAGGGACCACCTTTTCTTTTCCCTGTATAGTGCCAACACCTAGAGTCATGCTTTGTACAGAATTAAGACTAATAAATCCTTGTGATTTGAATTACTTTTCTCAGAGCCAAGCATAGGCATTCGCCCATAGTGAACACTCAAAGAATGTTTATGGAATAGAGCATAAAATCAATCATTTTATCTATTAACTCAAGCAATTAATTAAAAAATTCTCTGGGGAAATACTTTGTTGCTTGTTTAACTGCAAGTTATACTCGAAAATAATAAACTACATCCCATTTACATCCATTTGTAATTCTGACAGGTTTTCCTGCCTCACCCCACAGTTGGCTTTACTTCACTATGTAACAGTGTCCCTTTTAGAACAGGGCTGCTCAGAAAAGACCAATGTTCAGTCTGTTAGGAGTGGATATATGAAAAGGCTATCCTAGCAAAATGGGTGCTAAGTGCACAGTGTTAACAGAGGCACTCACTTCTGGAGAAGATGAACATCCCTGATCTTTGGGAGAGAGCACCACTGAGGACTACCAGAGCCCTTCTCTACAGGTGTTCCTTTCCTGGACAAACTGGAACAAATCTGCCATCCAACTGAAGCTCTCTCAGCCACTTCACTATTTCCTTCCAGGCTGTTGGCTCTTCACAGTACCAATTTTATTTTTCCTGCAGTGACTGCTGTTCTTGCCCACAGGTACCTATATTTCAGCTGGGGATGAAATGATTCCTGTATATCAGCCTGATAAGTTTGTAAAGCACTCCAGCGTCTTTGGACAGAAGGGCACCAAAGAAAGATATCTTCGTTATGCTTTACAGAACCGTTTCAAAAATGCGCCTCTGCCCTTCGAGCTAAATTTAAATGCAAAAGCCTGTTAACGCTATGCAGAGGACAATTCTCACAACAATATACATGCCGTGTAATCAGAGGCCACGCTTATCTAGGAACATTAGCCTATTTCTCCACTAAATCTATATTCCAACACTACCCTAATTGACCATAAAAAAATGGTAACTGAAAACATAGGCTTTGATCATTATGTATGCAATGCCTAGAGTCAGAGAATTGGGTAAAAAGGATTCAGGCTTGTTTCCTATTTAACTGGGTTCAGTGTAATATTGTAGGCTCTGTACTTTGAAAAGTCAACAGGAAACCTCAGTTCATTAATATCCAACAAAATCTATGACTGTTATATCAATAGCTATACCCTTTACCCAGGAAACATCCTTCATCGTTCAGTTCTATTACATTCAATTCAACAGCAGTTCTTAAGGACCAATAAGTACTTAGGTTGTAGGGACTAGCGAACATGCAAAATTAAGGGAAGGCAAAGTATTTGCCTCTATGGAGCTTATTGTTGGATAGGCAGATAAGTCATAGAGGGATAACTGTAACACACAATATTACATGGTAAGTATGTTGAAGAAGGGGCAAAATTAATTGCTGAAGTCTAATGGGAAGGCTCATTCCAACAGGGAAGGCTTTATGGATGAGGTAGCACATGAGTTAAGATTTGAATATTGGGTAAGTAAAGAAGGAAAGAAAGACTTTCCACGTACAAGGAAAAATGTGAACAAAGACACTGGGACAGGATTTTTGAAGACAATCACGACAACAAGTCTAGAATGTAGAGAGAATAGAGGTGGGAAGACCCACTAAGGGACAATTGCAAGAGATCAGGTAGAAAAACCTCAGAGAAGACTATTGCCAGAGGACAGATGGATGATGAGTGTCTGTTGTTCTAGGGTGATTGCTGTAGGTGTAGCAAGAAAGAAATAGATTTCAACATTATAGATGTGAATCAATAGAGCTCTGTAGCTGAGGCAAAAGGTAGAATCAAAGAACTGGAAAGATATAAATTCAAGAGACTCAGGAAAGAATGGTATAGAAATTTGAAGGAATACTAGGTTTCAAGAAAAAGAAACAAGGTTGGTGTTGGATGTCTGAGTTTTTGAGGTACCAGTGGGGCATTCAGGTAGAAAAGGGTGTTTCCTTTCCTAGGACTCCATTCTCTAGCCCTAGGTGATCTGAGATCCCATCTGGTCTCTGGATTAGAGGTGCCATGCAGGAAGGTACCCAGTAGTCACCTATCTCATCTTCCAGTCTAATATTGCTTTTTCAGACCACTCAGGTAAAAGTCACTAGTTCAAGGAATATCACTTTTCATTTACTGAACCATTGGCTGCTTCCAGGGCAGAATGATAGGTATTATATCGTTCAGGGGTTCTCCCCAAAACTTCACTGTGACTGACCCTCCCCGGGGCAGCAAAGATAGCCCAAGCATCTCATCAGAAAGGAGGGCTGAGAATGCAGCATTCACAAGTTCTTTTTGAGGATGGAAGTGTTTGTTGCCCCACAACCCTGAAGATCATCATTTTAGGTAGCATGATTCATGCTGGAGAAATGCAGAGAAAAAGTCTACTGAAGCTAAGCATTCACATGCCTGGGCTCTGCTTGCTCAGTGATTTGTTCCTCAGAGTCTGGGAGCTTTTTTATAGGAAGAGCACATTTTCCATCTAGGATTAGCCCTGAGATTAGAGTTTAATGAAACAAATTCTAGTAGAAGATGGAGCTAGGGCACGAGCATACTCCAGGGAGCCCCTGGTTTGGTCTGGAAGACATTTGTCTAATAAAGCATGAATAAATAATAGAGAGAAATCTCAAGTCAGTAGCAGGCCCAAAGCCTGCAGATGACAGACAGTAGCTGCTTATGTAAAACAACTGAAAAAGCAATTTAAAGTTTTGATTTTAGGAAAGACATTCATTTGGGATGCTTGAATCTGACAGTTCCCATAAGGGAAATAAAGAACAGGATTGGTTTCCCAGAGAACCACTAGATTGAGGGTTAAACTGGATGTTGCTAAACCCTGCACTATGACACTAGACTTCAGAACCCTTTGTGTGGAACCAAAACACAGAATGTGGTAAAGTGGGTTTAACTCCTCCCTACTTAACTCCTCCTGAAACTAACTCCTCCCTACGTCTCGATATTTGGGGCATTCGAAGCCTCTCACCAAGTGCATTCTCCTAGAAAGTACCCTATCCCAGCTTCAGCACTTTTCTGGTCTCTGCCACCCACATCAAAACTTGGACCTGTCCATAACTTCCTGAGGGCTCTGTTCTTTCCTACATGAAAAGTAAGTTCTAAGAGGTTACTTGGAAGGTCTAATATACACTCATGTTATCCCTTCTAGCTAATATCACTTCTAACATTAATGTAGTGCTAAGTTTTCAAAGTACTTTTTATATGTTATCTCATTTGGTCCTCACAACCTTGGGAGGTAGGTACCCTTTTATTCTCATTTTACAGAAGAGCAAAGTGAAGCAAAAAGATTAAGTGATTCATCATGCAGCTAGAAAGTATCTGAAAGAATTCAGGGCACATATTTCTTGGACCCAGTTAAAATGGACACAACTCAGTGATATCCTCATGATTTCCGGAGAAAGTAATGGTGGCTTCCAGCTTGTTCAGGTTGTATCCTACAGCAAAGTGATGGAAGGGTATAGACAGAAGTCATACAGGATGGACAGCCATGGATCAGCTGGGACTGGCTTCAATGGAGGAAACTTCTAAACCCATGGGTTCTCAGATTCATTTTAGTAGTTTGCTATAGTAATATACTATTATGTCCAGGGCCCTAGGAATATAAAGCCAAAAATAAAGCAATCCACTGCCCTGAAAAAACTGACATTCTATTATGGGAAAATCACATGTACCCAGACAAGGGCTCACTCAGTTATTTGGGTGGTGATGAAAGGACAGAAAGTAGTAACAATAGCAGGAATCCAGAAAGGCTTCCTGTAAGAGGTTATACTGAAACTGATTGGAAAAAGAGTTTGGAATCACAAGAGGCAGAGATAAGGAGGGAGAATGTTCAGGCATGAGAGATAGCCAGCTTAAAGACTTGGAAATGAAGCCTCCTGTGGGAAAAGTAAGTTTTACGTGATAGTCAGAGGTGTTAAATTTGATCCTAGTGGTAATAGCGACCCGCTGGGGTTTGTTGAGTAGAGGGATGAGCTGCACTTTAGGAAAATAACTTCGCAAACTGTGAAGGATGGACTATAGAGGGACACTTCGGCCAGGGACAGTGGTTAAGAGGTGATAATCCAGACCAAGTGATGAGGGCCTGAACTAAAGCGATGGCTGTGACAGTGGAGATAAGAGGCAGAAAGAAGGGAAAATAAGCATTTATATAATTCCTACTGTGGTAAGTGCTTTTGAGAAATATCACCTCATTTGATCTTCATAACAATCCTTAAAATTAGGTATTATCTCCCTCCCCCATTTTACAGATAAAGAAACTGAGATAAACAGAGATTAACTAATTTGCCCAGGGTCACATAGCTAGTAAATTTCTGAGGCTGGATTTAGACTCAGATTTAGAAAAATCTGAGTCCAGGCCCAGTGCTCTGTCCACTGGGCCACTAGCTACCTCTAAGGAGAGGACATATCTGAGTGATATTGTAGGGTAGGATTGTCAACAGTTTGCATATATGGGGTAAGTGAAAGTGAGGAGAAAAAGATGTCACTGTGGTTTTAACTCTGGGTGACCCACAGGAGCATGGTGACCTTGATAGTAATAGGGGAGTTAGGAAGAAACTTGGGTTGAGGGGTTCGTGGGAAGGGTAAGGGAGAAGGCAATTAGTTACTATCCGGGACATTTTGAGTCTGGGATGACTACGGGATGTCTAGTTGTAAATGTTCAATAAATCATTTTTGAAGTGGGACTCAAGCTCAAGAACAAGGCCATGGCTGACTTTTGTAGAGTATAATACTGAATTCTGTTTTGTTTTAGACCAAGTTCTATAGTCTTGTGCTCATGGACATTCAGTTGGCAACATCCAAGGACAGTTTAAAGATGTGGGACTAGAGCTCAGAAGAGTTGGCAGTGTCAAATGAAAAGTTTTTAATTTGTTTAAAGGTAGGGGAGAGGGAACTTCAGCCTTCCTTGCTTAGGTGAAGGGTTAATGAGTGACAGTTGTTTTTTGAGAGCTGATGTGGCCTCCCAATTCTTGATGGAATCTGACTAAGGATGAAGGTGGCATGATTATGGTCTGCTCTCTGTCAGAAACCCATCCTAGTGCCATCAGGCTAAAAGGCACTGCTCCCTTTATAGATAAACTGGGCATTTCCTACCAGTTGTATCACAACGGCCATTGGCACAGCTAACCCTTTATAAGCTTTCATTAGCAAGTCTGTGCACCATGAAGCTCATATATGTGTGTATATTTATTAATGTACACATAGTATTACTATAAATGTGCACATACCTTATACACACAACATGCTCTCTTCGTTCTTGGCAGAAATATCCAGGCTCAGGTACGTTGGACAATTAGATCAACCCTGAGACTGAGAATGTGAATGTTTCATTTAGGTCTAATTGCCTGAGCTGGTGTTGTTGAGATAAAGGAAATTATGCCAATAGGAAGAGAAACCAATCTTCCCCCAATGCAGGCAATCCCTTCTCTCCCCCTATCTTACCATACACACACACACATGCCTGTATTTGCCAGTTTCTGTAGCTTTTACTTTCAGTGTGCCTGAACGAGTTGGTTACTTAATGGAAGTTTATTTTTCAACCACCAAAATCGAGCCATCCTTCCTCACGCAGTGCATAAAGTATGAGATTTGCAGTTGGGAAAGCTAGATTAGAATCTCAACTCCCATACTTTCTGCCTGAGTGAACAAATCACTTAATCTTTCTGATTATAAGTTTTCTCTTCCACAAAATGGGGATACTAACACTTAAACATTCCCTACCATATAGGATTACTATAAGAAAAGTGTTTTATAAACCTCAAGGTGTTTTAGGAGTGTAAGTTATTTTTATGCTAGACATCTGTCTTCTAAAAAATGTCAGCTTCCTAAGATAGAATAAGGTGGATTAAAATGAGTGTTCAAGGACAAAAATTCACCCCCAAGGCCTGGAGCTTACAGCACTTATCCAATAGGACCTGGTCAGACATTGACTCCTGATTCTTGTAAGCCAGTTACAGACAAGGGATAAAGCCAGATTCCATTTATGGGAGGATGGAAGCCAGAGGGTGAGTTTAAGAAGCTAAACATATTCCAGGTAAAATGAGAAAGTGAATCTCAAGGGAAGAACAAGGAAAAGAATCAATCCACAGCAAGTTGCGTCATGGCTGGTTAGGTCCATTGGGTCTGTCAGACACCATCAGTTCTGAGGAATCTAGACTCACTTCTCTGGGGCCAAGATATCCAACTTTAACGATCCTTGGGAAATGCCAAGATTTTTTTTTAAACCTGGTTTCATTTATCATGGTTAGGAAACTAGTCACAAATGATTTCTATCGATTGGAGCAAGTAAACCCCTGGGAATCTTCCTTGCCACAGGTAAATCTGCTGGGTTTCAGGTAGTAAGGTGATCTTTCCTCAGAAAAGAAAGGTTTCTAGATAAGGGAAGATATACCATTTCTGGGTCATAAGGGCTTAATTGTGGCAGCATGCCCCTAAAAAAAGGATCTGAGCTTTCCCCAGTTTGTGAACACTTTCTTTTATTTCTTCCATCCATATATATGTATTTTTTTTTGTGACCATCAATTTGCCTGCACTCTTTTATTTAAATGTTTTGTATTCTCATCAACTATGTGAGCATTAACCACATGGGTTCCATCCATCACATGTGCGCACATATTTATACACACATATGAATATACATATGTGTGCAGGAATAAACAATCCTATTAATGACATTGATATACCCTTTAAAATTTCACAAAGCATTTTACATTTATTAGCTCATTTGATCCTCAGAATTCTGTGGGTGGAAGGAGGCAACTTGACACAATGGAGTGAGCATGGGACCTGGAATCAGAGAACTTGGGTTCAAATTCTAGCCCTGCAATTTCCTGAACCATCTGTGTGACCAAGGGTAAGTCACTTTGCCTCTCTCAGCCTCAGGTTCCTCTCTGTGGTCACTTTGATCCTATGAGGAAGGCACTATTATTATTATTACCATTTTATAGAAACTGAAGATCAGAAAACAGGATTCAAACCCACATCTTCCAGACTCCAGGTCCAGTCTACATGCCTTGCTGAAATGAGAATTGTTGTTTTTGTTTACTTGTTTCAGTTATGTCTGCCTCTTTGTGGCCCCATTTGAGGTTTTCTTGGCAAAGATGCTGGTGCAGTTTGCCATTTCCCTCTCCAACTCATTTTACAGATGAGGCAAATAGAGTTAAATGGCTTGCCCAGGGACACACAGCTGGTAAGTGTTTGAGATCAGATTTGAAGTTAGGAAGATGAGTCTTCCCAACCCTTGGCCTGACACTAGCTGCCCCAGATGTGAATGCACATGGATAAAACTGTCTTCTGCTTCTAGGCTTTCAGAATCCCAAGCAATTTAGGCCTGCAACTCCAAACTGGGATTCAAACTGACATCTCATTGAGGCCTAATAACTTAAAGAAAGTCAATAGAAGGACAAGGCAGATCATTTCTTCAGGCGGTGTCTCCTCCTCCCAATGGTAGATTATTTTCTCTTTCTGAAAATGTAATTTTTGTGCAAAAAAATCAACATACATCTTGGCCCACATGAAACAATACTTGGAAAAGGTGTTAAATATGATGTCTAAGGTTTACCAATAGCCAACTGATATAGATAATCAAATCTTTCCCAAATACCTTACTTTGCTCTGTAATCATCACATTGGAGAGAGGATGCTGGAAAGAGGGTGGACATAAGTCAGAAAATTCCAAGCTCTCAAGATATTCCCTCACAAAAGAGATAAAATAGCACAGTAAGGTAAACGAACTGCTGGTAAAGGTAAGAATAGGGGCATAACAGGGGTCATCCTGCGACAATTTGAGATCAGAAGAAAAATCCCAGGATGAGATTTGGTCCTTCTGAAGAGTATAACCTCCAGGTTAAGGTCTGTTTTAACAACAAGCAGCAAGCCACTTAAAGAACCAGAGGCAAGTCCTGGGGTTAATTGGTTTGGGAGGTTGCCTCAGCCTGCAGGAACTTTTGCCCCCAGAATAGGGAGTTAGGCCTCTGAGCCCTGGAAGATCAAGGCAACCTTGGCTTACCCAGAATGCCAGACCCAGCTGTGCAATTAAGAGGGGCAGTGGGGAAAAGGAACCAGCACATGCCAGTGAGTGCAGAAGCTAGGGGTGAGGACACCTCTGGCTGTGGGCACTTATAGGAGGTTGGAGGTTTGACTTTCTCTCCAGGCTAGGGGGGAGAACTGAAGATCTATGACAAGAGGACCCATGCCCCAAGGCTAGATGGGACTACAAAAATTAAGCTATTACCACAAAAAATGCACCAACAAAAGAGGAAGAATCCAATGCTAGAAAGAGAGAAGACCAGGTTCATCTTCCCAGGAGGATATAGAAGTAAAGAAACCCACAAAGAAGAACTTCAAATGGTCACCTGCCCCAAAAAGAATTTATAGAAGACCTTTAAAAAGACTTTAAAAATCAAGTGACAGAGATGGAGGAAAAATTAAAAAAAAAAAAATAATAAGAAGAATCCAAGAAAAACAAGAAGGTTGGGAAACGGAAAGTCAACGAATTAGAAAAGGATATCCAGAATCTTAAGGAAGAAAATGACACCTTGAACATTAGAATTGGGCAAGGCAAAGCCAGCAAAATTATAAGAGAACAAGAAATAATTAAACAAAATATGAATAATAAAAAACAGAAGAGAAAGAGAAATATAAGAAAAACAACAAATCTGGAGAATAGGTCAAGAAGAGAAAACATAAAAAATAATTGGACTAACTGAAAGTTATGATCAAAATAAAGACCCTTGATACAATAATACAAGAAACAATTAGAGAAAATTGTCCCAAAGCATTAGAACAAGGGGGGAAAGTAGAAATAGAAAAAAATCTATCAATCACCACTTAAAAGAGATCCTATGAGGAAAGTTTATAAGAATATCGCAGACAAATTTCAAAACCCCCAGCTTAAGGATAAAATATTAAAAGCAACAAGAATAAAACAATTTAAATACGGTAGTGCCACAATTAGAATCACACAAGACCTAGCAACAGAGACATTAAAGGACCACAGCTCTTGCAACACTATACATCGAAGAGGAAAAGAAATAGGGCTCCTGCCGAATATATCATACCCAGAAAGGTTAAGCATAAGCCTGAATGAAAAAAACAGACAGTTTATCAATTGTCAGACTTCCAAGACTTTGTTGAAAAAAAAAAACCTGAAGTTAACAGAAGATTTGACATACAAGAGCCAAGAGAAAATATAGGGTACATACCAAAGACTGATTATAAGAGATTCAATAAGGACAGACTGCTTACTTTGTATATATGTAAAATATAAAACTTATGTCTAAGATTCTTATCTTATAATTGAGTATACATAAGAAAGATTGGGGTAAACCTGAGTATGATATGAATTTAAAAAGTAAAACCATTTAGGAACAGCTAAAAAGAGTAATTATCATACACAAATGAGGGGCAAGAGGAAGAGTTGATATGGATGGGGAGGAGGACTGATAGTTCTGGTAACCTACTTCCATCAGGAGTGGGTTTAAGAGAGAACAATACATATATATCTAGAAAAGTATACAAAGTCTTCTAGATTCAGAAAAAATAAAACAGTAGAGTGACAGGGAGGTGGAGAGAGGACAAGGGAAGGATCTTTAGAGGGGAGGGTGAGGGAATAGGTAAAAGGGGGGTATAGAAGGGTATTCAGATTTATGTGAATGGGAGGAGAGGGGAGAGATCCTTGGAAAGGGGTATGCAAGGAATGGGAGGCCAAGGTAGTGGGCAGAAGTAAACCAGAGGAAGCAGGAGGGATAGGAAACAAGAGACAAGAATTTGGGAAAGCATATATTGATATATGCATGTATATATGTATATGTGTATGTGTATATTTATCGCTATGGAGAAACATATCTAAACTTAATTGCAGCCTTTGAAGGATGGGAGTGGAAGAACCAAGTGAAAAAAGTGCGTGGCAAAAAAACAAAAGAAAACTTATGAGGAAGCAAAGAAAAGATGGACAGTTCTCAACACAATACATAGTATTTATCATACAGGCTTTCTTGAAAACTTATTGTTACATATTTTGAATCCTCTCTCATCTTTGGCTACGTACATGACATGCTTTTTTTCTTTCTTATTTTGTACTTACGTTTCAATATTTAAGATTATAATATATTATTATTTTTCTCTATTCTGTATTTGTGTTCTGGCCTTTGAGTCTTAAAAAAAGAAAAAAAAAATCATTACATCTGTGGGGCTTAGCTAAGAGCCAGCATGGATAAAAGAGCTCAGTGTAAACAAGCAACAGAAACAAATCACTTTTGATGTCACCTAATCTATATTTCTTATTTTATAGTAGAAGAAACTGAGGTACTGAATGAAGTAATTTCTCCCAGTGTAGTGGTTCTTAAAACTTTTTGTGTCATTCCTCCCTTCAGTGATCTAGTAAAGTCAATGGATCCCTTGTCTTAATAATTTTTTTTTAAATGAATAAAATAAAATACATAGGATTACAAAGGAAACTGATTGTACGAAGCAATGTTATTTTGAACCCCAAGTGGAAAACTGCACCAGGACATAGAGGAAGTAAGTAACAAAAGCTTGGATTTGGACCCAACTCTTCTGTCTCCAGATCTTTCATTCTGCCTTTCCTTTAAAGACAAGTTATTCTGTGGGTGGGAGTGGAAAAGGAACTGAAGAAGAGTAGGAAAAAATATGCATTTTAATGTGATTTAGGATTAGTGGGAAACCAGACAGAGAAAATAACAATCTTTATGGTTTGTGTCAGCTCTCTATATTTAATCCTCCCAATGAACGCTGGTCTTGCTCACACAGGAAAGGGTTGCCGTATTGTTGTTGCAGGGGTGTTTTATATCTGTCGCACAACTGGGCTCCCTTTCCAAGGTTTATGCAGAGGTTGCAGTCACTGACAGCCCTACAGCTGAGCAAGGAGAACCTGAACAGCATTCAGCAGAAATATCTTCTGGATAAAAGCTCACACACACACACACACACACACACACACACACACACACACACACACACATACACACACACACAAATTATGCTGCTGTGACATCAACATTCATCAGGTATTCTTCTTCATTTTGAATGGTAAGAAGATCAACAAGCAGGTCATGAGGCAGCTTGGTGGCACAGTGGATAGAGTACCAGTGCAGGAGTCAGAAGGGACCTGAGTTCAAATCTCACCTCAGACACTTGACACTCACTAGCTGTGTGACCTTGGGCAAGTCACTTAACCCCAATTGCCTTATCCTGGGTCATCTCCAGTCATCCTGATGAATATCTAGTCACTGGATTCAGATGGCTCTGGAGGAGAAGTGAGGCTAGTGACCTGCACAGCTCTCCCTCACTCAAAACAAAGTCAAGTGCAAGTTATGTCATCATTTCTCTGATGGCATGGTCTTCTTCAGCAACGAAGGATGAACACCCACACACATGAGATGGACTCAAAGTCTTTCATCATCCTGGTTGCTCTCTTATGGACACACTATACTTTATCAGTATCCTTTGAAAGTCATGGGGCTCAAAATTATCACAATACTTTAGATGAAATCTGATAAGGATAGAGCACAGGAAGACAATTTATCCCCACCCTCCATTCCTGGAGGCTTGGTCCTTCCAATCCATACATCGCAGTCACCAAAACAATCTTCCTTAATCATAGTATTGTAATTACATTGCTGTATTATTACATTGCTGAAAAAGCTTTAGTAACTACCGCTGCCTACCAGACAAACTTATTGTTTACAGAATAAAATACATACTGGTTGACTGGGCACATAGGTCTTCTACCATCTAGTTCAATTTTTCTCTCCTGCTTTACTTCACACTATCTCCTTTATACACTTAATGTTTTAGTCAATGGAGACTCCTTTTTATTTCCTGAACTTATTTCTTTTCCTGCTTCTGCATTCTCATAGTCTCTATCCCCCTGGAATGCGTTTAATTTTCATCTGTGCCTTTGTAAATCCTTATCGTCATTCAAAGCTCAAGTCAGGTACCATCTTCTCTATGAAACCTTCCCTGATCTCCCAGGTGAAACTGTTCTCTCTCCTCTCATTTTTGTAGAGCATTTGGGTTTTCCCATTGGCGTCAACCCAGTCTGTCCTCTGTAAGGCGGCTACATTTGATATTCCTGCCTCAGACACTTCCTAGCTGTATAACATTTAACTTTTTTCAACTTAAATTTCCTCATTTATGAAATAGGGATAATAATAGGACCTACCTCACAGGATTATTGTAAGGATCAAATGAGGTAACAAATATAAAATATTTTATAAATTTTATTATTCAATATAAATGCAAGCTATTCTTGTTAGTCAGAATCATTCTATTGTACTTATCTATATGCATGACATGTTCCCTACCATCTAGTAGAATATAAGTTTCTAGAGGGCAGGAAAGTGTTATTTTTTAAAGTATATTAAATGTAATGGCAAGATTTAATAAATATTTGTTGAATTATACTGAATTCACACAATGGTCTTCATCATGCCCTTGTCATATTTTTCTTCCTGCTTTCTTAAGGTAAGACAGATAGTAGTAGTTTAATTGATTGGGTTCAAGGCAGGAAATAAAATGGAAAAGATACATTTCCTATCATCACTATAAAGGAAACTGAGTTTTAGTTAAGACAAGGCTTAAGGAAATTAAATCAGATTTTATGACAGCTTTAATTGAGCAGTACAGGACAGATAAAACTTATCCCATATCATTGCTTTATTGTACTGTTAAGATCAGTGAATTATTAATTGTATATCCTTTTGAGCATCAAGAAATTTCCCTGTGTATCCTTGGAAACTTTGTAAAAAGAACCATGATACAACTTCACTATGGGCTGCCCCAAGGCTTATCCAGGATCCCAGGTATCAACCAACAATATGTGTTGAATATGTGATCTCACTGACATAGGTTCTCTCTCCAATGATACAGATCAAAATCTATCCATGTCTGCTCATCCTGTGAGACTCTCCCCATGTCCTCCTATAAATCTGCCACAGGGAGCCGACTCAATCTTCAGAACTAGGATTATTAAGGTTAGAAAAGAGGGGGTGGGGGGGATGATTATATTAACTTTATGTTAAGAAGGAAACAAATAGACTATAGTTTAGTTGGCTGTATGTACTAATAAGAATAAGGATCTCTGGCCTCCAGTTGCTTGAAGACATCAGGATACCCTAAAGTAGCTATATGACCCTGCGTGACAAATGACTACTGTGTCTGGCTCTATTTTTTCTGAGCAGGAAGA
Organism: Notamacropus eugenii; assembly: GCF_028372415.1. Taxonomy (NCBI): domain Eukaryota; kingdom Metazoa; phylum Chordata; class Mammalia; order Diprotodontia; family Macropodidae; genus Notamacropus; species Notamacropus eugenii. The sequence goes on along the minus strand of NC_092872.1, from coordinate 544,138,925 downwards.
GATCATAAATCCCCCAAAGACCAAACACAGCAATTATGTGCTGCTTCCATAATGTCCAAGTAGCTGCCAAGAAGGCAACTTAGGAAAATGAAAACACAAATGGGCCCAGAGTCTTCAAGCCCTAGGTCTGATATCTATCTATCTGTGATCTTGGACAAGTCACTTAACCTCAATGCTGCAGCCTGATTTCTGAGTTGTAGAACTGATGTCTAATTTACATTAGTATTGGAGGTTTCCCCAGTAAGAATTTAGGTCATATTAGCTGTTTCACTGTTCAAAAGACATCTTGGAAGACCTGGGTTCAAGTTCTGCCTTTGATATTCATTAACGCTGCCTGACATGTTGGGTAAGTCAGTTACTCCCTCAGCATCCAAAATAACTCTCTAAAAAGTCCAAGTTGCCAAAGACTAACAGACATTAATAGAGGGGTTTCCACACCAGAACTCAGTTCCCTGTATCAATGAATTCACGGATCTCTTCAGTCTACCTCCACTCCCCAAATCAAGTCATACTGAACTAAAAATGCATTACAATCCCTAGATTTTTCTTCACATGAAATGTTATCTAGTCAGACAACTCTCATACTGCATGCATGGAAAACTGTCTTATTACTTTAGGGTCATACAATAGCAAATAATACCCATAATGTAAAAATTATATTTATGGATGTCATTTTCTTTAAAAAAGAGAGATCAGTATAAGGTGTTACCAACTAATAGAACCCCCTTGCTTCATCTAGTTCTAAAAGCGTCTTCTAGGTTATTGAACCTAGCAAACTCATTTTCCCAAAGAATATTTAGGAGACTGCTTATATCATGCAAACTTACTAGAAGAGTTACAAACAGCTATTTCTGCATTTTCTCTTATTTCCAGGGAGACCTGCCAATGGAGGATACGCCAAGAAATATGTGTTTGTGTGGGTTTCCTTACGTTTTAGAACACAAGCCTCCTCCCCCAGAACAGCTCATTAGCTATAGTCCCTGAAGCTTAGTTTCTAGCTGAGATAGCTCTGTTCACTTTTCCTCAACCCCAGGGACCCCAGATGATCTGGCCACAGGTCGAGTTCAGAATCCTGATTTAGCAATCTTTAACTTCTTTTTACCGGTTGATAACATGTTATACTTACCTACTGAGTTAAAGCTAATTTTTGAACTATGAAACTTTAGAGTCTTCTGTTTTAGTAAAACCCAATATGGAAGCCTGTTTAGCAGTCATTATGTTAAGTATAATAGAGTCCATGGAAAACAGCAATTGAAATTGACATAACGTGTATGGTACCAAACTTTAAATAAAAAAGCTGAGGTTTCCAGAACTAAATTAACAATGTTGGCTCAGTGCTTTTAATGATATGGAAAACCCAGTAAATGTGTCATTGCATGCAGGGAAAAAACTCACAAAGCATTTTTGTGACTAGCTTTGATTTTATTATTATACTATATGCAATGTTAAATGGCATTCTCAAGTGCTGGTGATAATATTATATGTCATTGTCCCCAGGGGGGTCCTCCCCTCTGGTAGATGAGGTGTGACTATAAAATAAGGAAACCATTTTGGGTTTAAACAGACAGACTAGAACTTATGCATCTAAATGAGAATTTTTCTTCCATGCTGAGTTAAGCTTTCCCTTCTCAATGGGATTTCTCCCTAGTTGTTACTCTTTTGCTTGCAACTAGTCCCAGCCCAGGGCTCCTAGTGTCCCACAAAATCAAAGAATCATAGGTGGTCCAGCATTTACAACTAGTAGGCCTCGTGTGTGTGTGTGTGTGTGTGTGTGTGTGTGTGTGTGTGTGTGTGTGTGTGAGGAAAAGAAAGGGAGAGTAGGAGAAGGACAGGGGAGAAAGAGAGAAAGAGAGAGACAGAGAGAGAGCATTATCTGTTGAGGCAGGCTACTGCACTTTTGGACACTTTCCATGGTTAGGAAGTTTATTTTGTTCCCTTACTTCCTAATTTCTGCACCTCACTCCTAGTTCTGTCCTCTGAGACCAATCCAGACCAAGTCTACTATCTCTTCCCTGTGATAACCCTTCAAATGCCTGAAGGCAGATATCATGTCTCCCAAGTCCTCTCTTCTTCAGGCTAAATATACCTATGATTCTTATAGAAAAGAATCTTCAGTCTCCTGAGGTGATAGTTGCCTTTTCCCTATAAATCATTAGGGGTTTTTCACCTATTGCTGTCTCTTGCTAACCTTTAGCTTCCAGCAATGACCCCTCTGCCCCTTCTCCAGAAATCTAGGATATAACCCTTGAGTGCTGGGAGCAGTGCTCCAGGGCTCAAGTTTTTGTGTTCGTTTGTTTTGTTTTGTTTGTTTGTTTTTTCCATTAATCACTTTAAGAGACAGGACACACCATCCTTTTTTTTTCTTTTCTTTTCTTTTCTTTTTTTTTTCTTGAGACAATCAGGGTTAAATGATTTGCCCAGGGGCCAAACACTTAGTAAATATCTGAGGCCAGATTTGAACTAGATCTCCTGATTCCCCCTAGGTCTTCCTGACTTTCCCTTGTTCCTCCTGACTTCAGGGCCAGTACTGTATCCACTGTGCTACTTAGCTGCCCCAAGACATGTCTTCTAAAAGGAAGTTTAAAACATGTCTAGGAACTCTAAAGTTCATGAATCTGGAACTGAAGGAGACTTCAAAGACCATGTAGTTGAGTCCCCTCAGTTTTTGCAGATGAAGGAACTAAGGCTTGAAGAAGTTGAGTGCCTTGCTTAAGATTATCTTGGTAGTAAGTGACAGAAAGGATTTGATTCCAACTCCAGTCATCACTCCTTCCACTACAGCCTGCTGCTTCTTTTGGGATTGGCTTTCAAAAGCTACCACGCCCTTTTGCACATCCTTGAGAGTAGTAAAAGTTTCATCATTTGAAGGTGGATTTGATTTTTGAAAGAGCCATCTACTTTCATGATTATGAAATAAGGAAGGCAAGGGACCTAAATCTGTGTCACCATTTTTTGCTTTAAAACAATATAGTCTGATTAAATGGAAGTGAACATTAAACAGAGTGGGAATGAATGTTGAACATCCTCAAGCTGAGCTGAATTTCTTCATTTTAATGAAGAGAATGGTTGAGAGACATTAAGCAATTTGACCAAGGTCATCCACCTGTAATGATAAAACTAGGACCAGAACTCAGGTCTCCTGATTCCCAGTCCAATGCTTTTCCCGCTGGGCCATGCTGCCATATGGGAATCATCAATTGAATCACCTCAGACAAGGAATTTCCAGAAATGTTTTAAACAACATTGGCATTGCCCCACTGCAGGACACTTCCTCTGGGTTTGTAACCACCATATTCTCATCAGCAGTCCTGAGAACCAAACAAAAGCCTTCCTTGATCCTGGGCATTTTCCTTTAGTAATCAGTCTTTCACTGTCAGGCATCTGGGTTGCTCTCCAGAGGGTATGACTGGCCAACAACAGCAGTAGTAGCATGCTTCAGATAACCCACCATCTTTTGGGTAAAATTCAATTCAACAGTCATTTATTAAGCACTTTCTATGTGCCAGGCAATGTGCTGGGAATACAAAGACAAAAATGAAACAATACTTGTCCTTAGAGCTAAGGAGATCAATAGCTGGAATCTGCCAAGGATGGTCATCCTAGGTACAGAGAGTTTATCTTCTGCCCATTGAGGATACAGTAAGCTATTTAATACCTTGAGGAAAAATTGCTTTCCCCTGCTAATTTTTAATACTAAAATAGATAGTGAATGTTTCAGACAGCTCTATCTCAAGGTCCCTTGTGGTTGGGCATTTCTTTTCAATTATTCTTGACTGCCATTAATTGCCAATGTCCATAATTGCTAATACCAGTCAAGTGCCATCAAAATGCTGGGAAATGATCCTGGTATAGGAAAACTGCAATCAGCAACCAGTGTTTCTAGAAGCATTAGGATGGGTAGATTTATTGGAGAAGTATTAACATTCTCACATCTTGAATTTCTGTGCCAGCTTTATTAGAGGAGTCATTAAAGCCCCAGTATCTCAAAGATATAAAAGTAAAATTCCAGGAAGTTGTAATCCCACATCTGCCTCATTGTTATCCTACCACCATCTCCTAAAGAGCAGTATACTCACTGATATTGTCATCTAGTAATCAGTAAGTCCAATATCTTGGACCTTAAGTCCAAGAATCATGTCTTTTAATACCTCCTCCTACCTGTAAGGCCCTAGAGGGAAAAATTCCATTTCTTGGATCCAAGTCTTATTTTTCTCTGTCCTGAAGATTTCAATAGAACATAAACTCCTTGAAAGCAGGGAGAGATTTGATTTTGTCTTTATATCCCCAGAACCTAGCACAGCTGCTAGTACATAGTAGATATTTAATAAGTGCTTTTTGGTTGATGGATTGATTTTGCTTCCTTAAGTACCTCAACTACACAGCAGGCTCTCTTATCCACTTGACCAATGATTTAGAGTAAAATTAAGTTTTCAGCATTTATCATAGTGGATGACACATAATAAGTGCTTAATAAATGCTTATTGACTGACTTGTTGGCTGATAGTTTCAAAAGTAGCAGTAGGTTCATTGACTAATCTACTAAACCAGATGCCGCCACATTTCTATGTATAGATAGAACAGGCTTTAGCATAAATGGAGTTTTGAAATCTCAAACTCCCTTTATTGTCAACTTACTACTATCCCCTGCCCCATGTGCTAATCCTTTTTTTAATCTCAATTTTTTCTCTTTTCCTCCAAGTACAAACAATGTATTCTCAAGATCTTCTCAAATCCCTGAAACAAGAGAAAATTAAGTGCATTTTTTGGGGGGGGAGTCCATTTCTATATTACCTCATCTCCAATAGCCATAAGAAACTGGAACATGGGAGCAGCTATGCTATGTTAGAAAATCCTTTTCAATATGAAGCAAAAATAACTCACAAAATTTTACCTGTTGTTTACTTTTTATTGAAAATAGATTATAAACTGTGGGTTTGGAGTGATAAAGTAAAAAAAAAAATCAATCAGACATTTAAGTACTTATAATGGGCCAGGCACTGGGAGTATAAAGAAGTGGAAATAGTCCTTCCCCTTGAGAAACACAGAGGCTAGTCAGGGAGATAACATGTACAACTGTACGTATGTATGTATGTATGTGTGTATCACATATCACACACAAACATACATATATAGGTGTATGCATATGTATATACACATATTTATGTTATCCTTTAGTAACCAGTCCTTTTGTTCTTGGGCATACAAATATATACATAAACATATACATATAACATGTAATAGGTAAGGGACATGTATAGTGTGTATGTATATATGTGTTTATATCTATATCTATATATACACACGGGTATATATTCTATATATACACATATGCACATATTACATTTACATATAATAGAGTTGAAAAATAGAGTAATATAACAAATAGAGAGTTAGTCTCAAGCCAAGAAGACGGGGGCTCAAATCCCATCTTGAACACATACTGGATATTGGATCTGGGGACATCATTTAACCTCAGTATTCTGGGAACTCTCTAAGACCACATGTTGCAGAGAAAGTACTTAGGTGAACTAGTAGAAGGAGTTTACCTACCCAAGAGTTCCTTATATTAATGACTTTACAAATACAATCCTAATTCTATACAAAACAGATAGAAGGTGATTTGGAGGCACTGGAAATTAAGGTTGAGTAGCAGAGATTAGGAAAGCCTAAAGTAGATTCTAGTACTTAAGTTGGGCCTTGAAGAAAACTATGGGCTATAAGAGAGATTAAGAAAAGAATGTATTTACTGTACAAGTCTCCATGATACTAAACACTACCATTCAAAGATCATTTCCAATCTTTACTAGTTGTCAATTTCTTCATCTATAAGAGAGGGTTGGAAGAAGATCTCCTCTGAGATTCCTCCTAAGCCTTAGATCTATGATTCTTTGATACTAAATCCAACATACAGCCCTTACAGAATTTAAGTTGTCTGAATTTCACCGAAGACATCACATCAGTCAATAGTTTTGAAGGAAAAAATTATTTTTTCTCACAGAGAGAGCTTCAGGTTAATGTTATTTATTGTCGTTCAGTCATTTTTAAATCATATCTGATTCTTAGGGACCTCATTTGTGGTTTTCTTAGCAAAGATACTAGAGTGATTTACCTTTTCCTTCTCCAATTCATTTTACAGATAAGGAAAATGTGGCAAGCAGAGTTAAGTGACTTGCCAGGTCTCTCAGCTAGTGTCTGAGGCCAGGTTTGAACTCAGGTTCCAGGTCCAGCACTTTGTCCACTGCTCTACCTAGCTGCCTTGTTAATATTATGCTTGACTAGAAAACAGGTATTTGATGAAACAATTATTTTTTTTCCCAGTTTAGGACTTTATTTTATGACTGAGGAGGTGGGGTATAAAATAGTCTGCTAGCCAAAGTTTTCAAAGACCTTGAGTCCAAAAGTTGGACAGGGCTTGCAGGCTGAGAAAGCAATATGCCCTAGGCTGTGTTGACTGTGAAAGCCATTTAAAGATGTGTTGATTCAATTTCAATTTTATAACAGATGAATTGGAGTCTTTGGAGAGTTTAAATTTAACACATTATTCTCAGTGATGACATTTCTGAACAAATGTTCTATTAGTGTTAACTTTAGGTGAGTCAAACACTGACAAAATGGAACGTGAGGAAAATAGACTCACTGGGGCTTCTATCACTTCCTCCTCCATCCCTCTGTTGGCCTTTGAACGCTTAATGTGCCTCCTAGGGCTTGGAAATTACAGTCACCAGGTTGCTGCTATTAACTCAATATCCGGCTTTGTCTGGTAGATCAGACAACCACAGGAGGTTCACTTTGTGGAAATTCACTGCCCTTGTGTTATATCTCCCCATTCTTCTAGCCAGAGAAACTAGAATTTCTAATCTATACCCAACCCTTCTTAACTCCCAGAATCTTCTATTTTTTCCAGATGATCTTTCCTGGCTACCAACCAGTTGCCAATCCAGTGGGTCCATTCTGTAGGTAGGCAAAAGTAATTCTTTATGTAGATTCTTCAAAAATATCTTGGAACTAGACTATTTTCATCCAGTTCCTTCCTGTTATGGAAAGAGAATTTCCACTTCATCTAGTAGGACATCTTGCCTAGGACACAATTATCATCCAGTTCCATTCTGTTGGTATTTGGATCAACTAAATGTAACATTAATAGAACATTTTTTTCATATAATTTTTCAAATCACAGTGTTTCTTGGTCTGTGGGGCATATTAATAGAACCAGAACTGGAAGAGATCCCCTAAACTTTCTACAGTAGTTCAGCCCAGTCATTTAATAGATAAGGAAACTGGGGCTCAGGAAGATTAAGCAATTTAAGGTCACACAGGTAGTAAGAGGTAAGATCTGAACACATTTCTACTTACTCCTGTATAATGTTTCCCACCTCATTGCACCACAGTATATACTCATGACCATGCTATACAATTTCACTATTATCCTCTCACAATATATTCACAATTTAAATGCTCATCTACAGATAGGCAGCTAGGTGGTGCAGTGGATAGAGCACCAGTGCAGGAGTCAAGAGGACCTGAGTTCAAATCTCACCTCAGACACTTGACACTCACTAGCTGTGTGACCTTAGGCAAGTCACTTAACCCCAGTTACCTCATCCTGGGTCATCTCCAGTCATCCTGATGAATATCTGGTCACTAGATTCAGATGGCTCTGGAGGAGAAGTGAGGCTGGTGACCTGCACAGCCCTCCCTCACTCAAAACAAAGTCAAGTGCAAGTCATGTCATCATTTCTTTGACGGCATGGTCTTTGGCAACGAAGCACAAACATACTCATCTGCAGAACCATAGTGATAAAGCCAAAATACCATTAAAAACCTCAAAATCTTTAACTGCTGCAATGCTTTCTTTGTCCTTAGTCCTGTACCTTTTTTTATTTTGAATAAAATGGCATAGTTTTGCTTCTTTGAACTTGTAAATGAAAGTGTCATTCCTCACTCTGAGAAATGTAAATGAATCAAGATTGCTTGCTAGAATATAGGCAAACATACATTTATGTATTATTATTCATTTGAATAAGACCTTTATTTATACCCTTGTTAGGTCTCTGTCTATTTTATGTTTATTTCCCCCCTCCCCTATTAGAACCTGAGTTAAAATTTCACATGTAGAAGCCCAAGGTGTGTGAGTTAGGAATGAGTTTGAGTGGCATAATCACCTATAAGACCTTTGATTCCTTCCTTGAGACTAATTCAAGTCTATTCTCCTTGCACTTACTAGATGATTAAAATAGTTTTGGTACTTGCTTAAAAAAAATAGAGGGGTCAATTATTGGAATAAATTAGGTGGACAATGTATAGAAGCAAACCCGTCTAGTAGCTGGATAAACCTGAAAGACTCACCATTGAACTAGACGACTGACATTTGTCTTGTAAACCTTAATTGTCTCTTGTCTCTTTTCATTTCTACAATCATTTGAGGTCTCTCCCTCTTTGCCTAAGTAATACCAGACATAAAGAATCTGTCTGGATCCATCAAAGATTACACATTCTATGTGTCCCCTTTTCACTAATCTTAAATACATGAGGAAATCTTCCACTCTCACATTCTCATTGCCCTCAACCAATTCCTGTACTCAAAGATCTTCAAATGTAGATATAGGAAGGAGATGAACAGCTTTTTCTATCCTAGTATCCTAGTAATTATCCTGAAAGGAGGTATTATCTCTAACACATGTCAGATGGGACTTTCATACATGGACAGGGAAATCTGAGAAGTCATCTTTGAAATTACCACAACACTCTAACCTGGAGAATGGTTATCCTATCACTTCAAATGTAATGCAGATTTGTAGCTTCAGCATCCCATTCATATGCAGCTGTCTATAAATATTTTAATGAATCTTTGGAGGTGCAAATCTTGTGCATGGAATTCCTTTTTCCTTCCCTACTTAGTTCAGACTTCTCTCACATGGAGAGGCATTTAACTGCAAAGAATTAAAATAAGTGGAAGAAGCTGATCAAGTGCTCTCCTATATTTTTTTAAATTCCTATACTCAAGGATTCCTTACTCTAATTGCTGTAGTTAGTGAGTGACCCTAATTTACCTTTTGAAGGTCCTTTCTTCACAGAACTGGAGACAGTGAGTACTGACATATACCTCTTTACCTCAAAGTAGGAGTGTGCTAGTATATGTAAAACAATCAGCTCTCTGGGGGAAAACCATGTATGGCAAAACACTTTTTTTTAAATTTAATTTTTATTACTAACATTTTCTTTATCACTCTAAATCTAGACAATCAACAAAACAGTAAACCAATCCCAGAATTTGAAGCATTTGCCAACTTCTAAGATATAAAATTTTATACTGAAAATTGAACAATCAAACCTAGGAAGCAGGTAGCATGCTGGTTCTAGGACACCTATGCCTCTCATCCACATTATTAAAAGTAAGTTTTATATGTGTATATACCTATATTTTATTTATATTTATATGTGTATATATATTTTATATGTGTAGATATATTTATGTGTGTATATACATGTGTATATACATATATGTGTGTATATATACACACAAAAATACATATACACATACAAACATACATTTGTGTGTGTATGTGCATGTATGTATAAATACACACACATATGTATGTATATGTGGAGAGAGAGAGAGAGAGTCTTCATGCTATAAGTGCAAAAACCAAGTGTATATTCCCTTCCTTCTAGTAACTTAGTTTTAACAAAATGATACTGTTTACTCTAATATCCCTATTTAACATAGGTAATAGCATTCCCCTTTACAGAATGAATTTTCAGGAAGTAAAATGACTTAACCAAGGTCATGCTATGGAGAATTTGTAAGATATCCAACAGAAGCATTGAAGAGGTTGGACTGAAAAAGTTTAAGAAGCCCTGGATGCCACTGGGATACAACTAAATCTTACCTGACAAAGCAGATGCATTTATGAAAAGCTATGTTTTTGCTGAATTTTGGTATATGGAATTGTAATCTAAGAGTACCAAGGAAACTCACTGAAGAACTCATTAAAGAAATCACTTTAGGTTTTTTGGTGGTGATTGTGGTAGCTTTAGGGGTACTTATTAAAGAAATCACATCACAAATACAGGAAAACTATTCACTGATTTTTGCATTCATGTTCCTTGATTACTCTGTGTGTGTTTTTTCACAATTTCCCTTCTACTAGGAGCATCTTCCCTCAACCTCTTTCACCTACTTGTTGAATCCTTATCCATCCTGTAAATCTCACTTCAAATATCTTCTCATCTATGAAACTGTCTATTTTCCTTCCACCCATCCCCAATCATTAATGATTCTTTCTCATCTCAGATCTCAGATAACATTTTATTTGTGCCTTTTTTACACACTTATCATATATCATTTTGTAGGAAAATCATCTCACAGGATCACAGATCAAAAGGTCATAGTCCAAGAAAAATCTAAATGATCATTGAATACATACTGCCAAAGACTTTTGCTTTTTCATCTATTCAAAGAACAAAGCAAGGACAGGAAATGGCAAGGAAGGGAGGGGAAAGAAGAAGAAGGGAAGGGGGAAAAGTAAGTATAATGCTAACTCTATCCCTTGGAGGTTTAGTTTAGCCTTGGTTCTGTTTTTCAAACATTAATCCCTTAATATTATAAACTTCCCATCTCTAGGAGGGTTAATTTAATGCATAGATGTAAACAAGAAAATCAGGCTTCATTAACAATAATTCTGAAGGTCATAATAATTAGCTGACATGAATAGTAAAGAAGGTAGCTATCTATCCAAATGACTGACAGCTGTCAGCTGTATGCTTTGGTCTCCACTAAGTATAAAGCAAATGATTGAAAGGGCTGGCAACCTTGTTGGATGTCATGCCATTCCCTCATGCATTCACTTTCTCCCATGCAGGCATGAAGGAAGACACTCTAAGGAGATGGAGATTCACAAATTACTCACAGGCCATCATCTCAGAAACTGTTGCAGTTTGAAAAGATGCCTAGATGCCTAAAAAGTCCCACAAGGGACTTCTCCTTCTACTTTGGTAGGGTCATGGTTGGGACCATGGTTTCATTTGAATAAGTATTCTTTCAAACATGCAAATGTCTCTTAGAACAGTCATATAAGTTAAATACAATAATTAAATTCAATAAATAAATACAAGTTAATTTTTGAAGAAGTTAGAGGGAGGGGTATAGGTTAGGAAGGACCTCAGGTAGAAAGTGGTCTTTCTACTGAGAGTTGGAGGAAGTTAGGCATCATAAAAAGCAGAGATTAGGAGAGAGTGCATTTTAGTCATGGGGGAAATTCTACAAAGGTGTGGAGTTAGGAGATCATGAGTCATATATAAGAGACAGCAAGAAGACTAGTCAAGTTAGATTTTAGAGGTAGTAAAAAAATGGTAACTGCTACAGGTAAATAATAGGTTTGGGCAAAGTTCTGAGGCGCTTTAAATAGAAAAAAAGAATCTGTATTCAATTCTGGGACAAAAAAAGAAATCTGGGATAATGATGAATTTGGGGAGAGAAATAATAAATTTTGCTTTGGACATGTTGAATTAGAGATGCCTATATGATATCCAGTTCAAAATGTTTAAAAGATAATTGATGGCTTGGGACTAGAGATAATAGGAAATACTAAGGAAGGGTATATAAATCTGGAATTCATTTGCCTAGAGATAATAATTCAAATACTAAGAGCTGATGAGGTCACTGGAAAAGAGAATGTACATACAAAAAAAGAGTCCAGTATAGATCTTTTCTATGCACTCATACTTGGAGACAGGTAATCTATAAATAATAACCTAGTTAATAAGTCTTTAAAAAATAATTATATAGGTAGGAGGAGAATAAAGAGAGAGTAGAATCAGGAAAACTCTAAGAGAAAGAGTATCCATGAGGAGAAGATAGTAGTGTCAAATGTAGTAGAGGTCAAGAAGGATGAGAACTGAGAAAACACCATAAGGTCTTCAAATAAAGAGATAATTGATAACTTTAGAAAGAAAAAAATGTGATTAATGAGGTCAGAAATCAGATTACAAACTTTTGAGAACTGGGAGAACAGAGGGGAGATAAATGTAGATGGAGACAATGAGTGTCAATAGTTTTAGACTAAGAGTCTGACTGAAAAAAAAAAGAGAAGATAAAAAGACGATAGTTCCAGGAAATGGAAAATACAGTGAAGGGTTTTTAATCATATGGATACCTGGATATGTTTGGAATCAGAATGGAAGGAGCTAGTAGAATGGATGAGATTACAGAATAGAGATAATGGGAATGATTGTGGAGACAATCTGCTTGGAGGTGACAGGAATGGACAGCATCAATGAGATAGACAGGCTATGACAAGGAGAAAGGCCACTCCTTCAAGGAAGAGAAAATGGTGCTGGTAGAGGATGAGGAAATATAGAGAAGGGGAAAAGGAGCTTACAATAAATGGACTCTATTTTCTCAGGAAAGTAGGAGGCAAGGTCTTCACCTGAAAGAGTGGGGTTGGGGGAGGTTACAAGAAATGATACTGTTGTGCTCAATATTTTCACCTCTGTCTAAATAGTTGGAGCAGAAAACTCCTAGCCTCTTACTTGGTTATATAAAGTCCTGTGGGATCCAATATGCTGGTCCAGTCATTGCTACCATAACACAAAAGACACTAGAGATGAACCGTGAAGATGGAACTATTAATTCTGCGTTGTGTTCTGATTTTCTCTCCATCCTAGGGCTACTTATAATAAGTACATGCAAAAAAGCAGGAAGATATATACTACACTATTGATATCCAGGAAATACACCCAGAACATTATATTCACAGCCATGGGATGTTTAGAGAAAGAGGGGTGGGAGGTCCTTTCACAGCGGAGCAGCTCAGCTTTGGTGAAATCAGAAGTTCCTGAGTGTTTTTTTTTTCCATTTGTGGTCCCCTTTACCCTATAAATTATCCTCTGGTGCTATTACACATCTAGCTGCCAAGCTGTCCATGGGTCCAACAATATGTGGTTCCAGCATGATATGAGCTGTGATGAGTTTCTGCTACCAGTTTCACTGAGGCTATATCTCTGAACTATATCTTCCCAGAACACTCTCTGTTTCCTTCCCCCTAACTCATTCTCCTCTTTCCTACTAGCTAGGAGTGAGATGTGACAAGGTTAAGAAGCATGGTAATCAGAAGGTAAGGTCAAGGGCCTGACTGTGGTAGTACCAAGGTCTCGACTGTAATGCTTTCTATAGGAAATATTATCATTGAATCATTTCAGTTATGTCCATGACACCATTTGGGATTTTCCTGGTGCAGAAACTGGAGTGGTTTGCTGTTTAGTTCTCAGCTCATTTTTACAGATGAGGAACTGAGACCAACAGGGTTAAGTGACTAACCCAGAGTCATACAGCTAGGAAGTGCCTAAGGCCAGATTTGAACTCAATTCCTCCTAACTCTAGGACCCAGCTCTCTATTCACTATGCCACCTGAAATGCATTTGAAGAAGAACAGTATCTATGCGGGCAAAGGTCAGGGTACAAGAACCAAGGCTAACTAGATCATTAGGGTGAATTATCAGTTTTAACGTTAGTGTCTGAAGATGTTACCAAACTACTGGAATTTCTTCATTAATCTCTGTTACATCATCCATCTAAAGAAAAACAATTCAAGAAGAAAAAATTTTACATGCAGTATCACCCATGCAACAGATCTTGCAAAAGAAACTAGATAGTGGAGGCAGAACTCCCTCAATGTAAGACCTTTAATAGTTAGTTACAGAAGAAACAGCATGTGCTAAAATCTCAGGAACAACTATATAGTTGACCCACTGTGCTGTACTAGACAGATACCACCAAGACCTTAGTTCTTTCATTGCTTAATTGATGGTAGCAGTTCAGTCCTCATCCCAACAGAGGACTACCATTTAGTGCTCAGCTGAGATCTCAGGACTTTTCCAAGGGGGTCTTTTCCAAGCCTTATATCCTTACTCTTGTTATCACATCAATCCCCATGGAAAATAGAGTAGAAAGGACACTCAGAGGGCGTCACGATCATTAAAATGTGTGTAGATTTGATCGGTTACAGTATAATATGATCCTGATGCCTCTTTATTTAAATTTATACTTAATCTCTTCCTAATTGTATGTTGATGCCTTACTCATTAAAGAGGCTGATAGATGTGGTTTTAATATTGTAAACTGGCAGCAGCTCATATATGTTACTTGTGTTCCTATATTCTCAATCACCTTGAAGAAAGAGCCCCAAAGTAGATTTAGAACAGTTCTAGTACCCATTGAATAAAAGGGCTCCATAGGCTGAAGACAAAGACCAACACTTAAGGGGAGACTCCTAATTAAGCCATCTGCTGGATTCAAAGGCAAAATCTTCCTCAATGGCATCTCTTAGCTCTTGCTGCCTATTGGACAATATAACATGTCCCTTAAGATGTAGGCTCCTCATATTAAATAACTGTCTACCTGTCTTCCCTGCTGGAGACTGCACTATTCTAACTATGCCTGAGAGAGGGAAAGAAGTAAAAAAACAAGTGCCTTTTATGTGTCATGCACTATGTATGTTAGATGCTCTACAAATACTATCTCATTTGATCCTCACAATAAACCTGAGGAGTAGGTGCAATTATGATCCTCATTTTACAATTGATATCAGTTAAGTGACTTGCCCAGGGTCCCACAGTCAGTTAGTGACTGAAGTCTGATCTGAACTCAGATCTTTCTGACTCCATGCCCAGAGTCCTATCCATTGAATCCCCCAGCTCCCTCTAGGCTTTTGGCCACCCTCTTCACTTTTCTCTTTCTACTGCTTTCTTCTTCAGGTAAGTCCTGAATATTAAGTGAAAGAATGGTCCTATTAGGAGCTATTTTGATCACACTGCTCTGCATTATTTGTCTTTCAAGGAGTTGCCAACGGCTCAATTAAAACAAGGATTTATTAAGCACCCAGTATGTGCAGGGTCCACATTCCAAGTTGAAGGAAGAGAAAGAGACTGGCGCAGTGGATAGAGTGTAGGACCTGGAGTCTGCAAGACCTGAATGCAAATCTAGCCTCAGACACTTACTAGCTATGGGATCCTGGGCAAATCACTTTACCTCTGTTTGCCTTAGTTCCCTCGAAAATGGGGATAATAATGGCACCTACCTCCTAGAATTGTTGTGATGATCAAAAGAGATAATTTTAAAACTCAGTATAGCAAGTGCCTGGAACATAGTAAACACTATATAAATGATAATTATTATGGCATAATAATTGGAATTTACCATCTAATTAGAATTATTTGACATATCCTAGAATAACCACAAAACAGATCCAAATATGAGTAAAAGGAGATATCCAAATGCTCCCTGAATGAAATCTGAAACATTAAAAATTGTTTTGATACTTTAGTTTATAGGTTCATATGTCAACAAAATTTAATAGAACTGTAGAGAATACCTAATCCATGGGTCAGCAGCTACATTCCCATGGGACAAATGTAGCCCACTGCCTGATTTTGTTCAGCCAGGAAGCTAAGAATATTTTTTTAAAAATATTTTAAAATAAAGTTTAATTGTATTTTAAAATGTAAGAATCATTCTCAGCTCACCATATAAAAATGGGCTTTGACTCATAGGCTACAATTCACTGCCCCCTTATCTAATTTAATCTATTCATTTGACAGATGGGGGAACTAAGAGACTCACCCACCATTTTACAGGTCAGTGAGCATCAGAGACAAGATTTGAACCTCTACTTTTTCCAAATCCAGTTGTTGTTTTCCACTCTACTTCCAACCTTCAACCCAATCTGAATATTTTCCTTATACAGTCATGATGTCCAATGGTTCTTCTTTGACTCATAGGCTCTAAGACTTAAAGTTAGAATAGAACATTGATGTCATCTAAGCCACACGTTACCTCTTACATGTAAAATGGGTAGGAATCAGTTGCATTTAATGAGGGTCTCTAGTGGAGCTTCAGGTAAGTGTTGTGAAGAGTCAGGGCAGGTTACCATTGGGATACCGAGCCTTGTCTCTTGAGTCAGAGGATGGTTCAGATCCTACATCTGATACTTACTACCTGTATGACATAGTACAAATCACTTTACCTCCTTCGGAGTTAATTTCTTCATCTACAAAGGGAAGGAATAATAATAGATAGCTTTGAGGTCCCTTTCAAGATATGTGACCTCTATAACCAGAAATAAAGCACTCTACAAGTAAATACAGGATCCATTAACTAACTCACCTTACTTAGAAATCTTAAAAAGGGAATAACTAGTAGACATTGTAACAATGGTAAAGGCAGCAGATTGTTCTCAGTGCAAAAAGTTACTCCCCAGGCTCCTTGGGGACTTTATTTTCTGATTTCCCAATGGGGATTCTGGTCCATGATAATGTCTCTCCAGGAACCAAAATCCCACTCAATATCCTTCTTTCACTGGAAGCTTTTCCAGACGTTCTGGATTTCTGCCTCTCTACTATCCCTGCCTCGATCATAATAAATATGTTTATTTCCATAACTAACAACAAATTATAATTTAGTTTTCTGCCCTCAAGTCCCTCATAATGCTTGCTCCTTGGCAACTGTTTTCTAATTTATATTATTTCTATTTGAGTATACATCTTGCCTCTTATATAAGCTTATAAGCATCTTGAGAACAAGTGCTATGTCTAATTACATCTTTTTGTCCTTAACAACTAGCATAGCTTTCTATGTGTAGTCGATGCTTGATAAATGCTTGCTGAACTACATTATGAATCTGTCTGTAGCTATTAGCTTTGTTAATTTATAGTAGAAACTGTCTTTATATCATAGTGTGTATTTTAGCGGGTTAAGCTTACCGGATCGCCTGTAAAGGATGGAAACTGACTTACCAATAGACTATCATAAGTACACATTTTATAAAGGGCTACTGGGACCAATGGACAATAAATTCAGAGAAAAAAACTTCAGCATAATTGTTCTACTTAACTGCAGCCTTGTTGGTTCTTGATAGGATGGGAATACAGATGGGGTGGGGAATCTAAGAGATTACTACAAAAGAAGAAAATTGGCCAATTATGTTAAGAGCAAAAAACTTTTATTTGGTACTTTTTTACTACAAATAAAGAAAGGTTTATGGCTTAGTTTGAGATACCAGGAAGCACTGAGGGGAAAGGTGGAGAGGGAAGGGTGAGGAAAGAGGTAACAACGATATTTGTGTTTGGGGAGGATTAGGGTAAATCTGTGACAGCCATTAGATAGCATCTAGGTGTTTGAAACAGTATGGTATAGTGGGAAAAATTCTGTATTTAGAATCCAGAAGACCTGGACTCAAATCTTGCTTTAGACATTTGATAGTTGTGAGACCCTGGGAAAGTCATTGAACCCATCTTGCCCTCTGCATTTTCATTTGAAAAATGAGGAGATTGGACTTAATGGTAGTGAAGGTCCCTGCCTGTTCTAAATCTATGATCTTATAATCACAGATTATAACATGAGAAAGGGGCTCAATAATTTAGTAAAAATTGAAAAGTACCCCATTCCAATTTGGTACACAGATTACATCAGTCTTTTCTTAATTTTCTTAGTTTGACTGAGTCATGCCAGGACTTCATTCCTCAAAACAGGCCTAATCCTCCCAATATGGTAGAAACCCTGGGGTTTTATTGAAAGGGGTGGGGCAGGGCAGGGATGGGGAACCTGGATTTGTTCTGTGAAATTTAGATTCAGTCAAAGGGTCACATTTGAAGATCTAGAGAGCCACATGTGGCCTCAAGGCCAGTTTCCCCACCTCTGGGCTAGGGTTTCCTGCCTCTGATGTAAAAAGGGGCTAATTAGCTACATTGGGTAGACACATCAATGTTTCTAGTATGGGGAATTCCAGAAAATAGTCAGAGCAGGGGTACAAGGAAGGAGGAGGGACACATTGAGAGTTTCTGTCTCTGTGTCTCCAATGCCTAGCACAATTTCTAGCATACTGATAACAATAAATGTTTGTTGAGTGAATGGATGGATAAATGAATAGAGAGACTATCACCCTTCCCATGAGCCCCCCTATCACCCAGAAAAATCTAGTTCCAAAAAATTTTAAGTTTTTTGGATGACCACAACCATATTCTAAGTTCCTTGTTCTACCACACTCAGCCCAAGAGACCTTTGTTCTCAGCTTCTGCGTAGGGTGGAACCGTGAGAGACTCAATGGTTACACAGCTCTTGTTTGTCTTACCCTGACTAGGAAGGAACACAGAGTTTAAATCCAGAAAAATACGAGCCTCCTAAATTCAAACCTTTTGATGCCACAGTAAAGACAACTTTAAATTCTTCTAATAATCAAGTTAATAAATCTTCCAGTTGATCAAGGAGCAAAGTTTAACTGGTTGATGAAGACTAGGAAATGGAAAGGAAGTTACTTCCTCTTTTAAAAAAAGAGAAATAAACACACAGAGCGGGTATATGAATGTGGAGACAAAAGCCCCAGTCCATAGAAATTCCGTACCAAGAAACATGTATTCTCTCACCTCCCAGACAGGAAGGGTCATCTGTTCATTAGCATCCAAATTAAATCTTTTCAGAGGGGTCAAAAGGGCTTTTGTTCGGACATTTAATTCACTGGCAAAGTGGTTTTTGCTTCTTGGTTAGCATGCAGGCCCAGAACCTATCGCCTTTTCATTAATTGCCTTCATTTTTCAGATTCACAATTTGATTTATAGTCAATTAAAAAATACCCTCAAAAGTCATGGCTCATGTATGTTAAGTACAAACATGATTAATGTGATTAATTGAATGGTCACATGTGACCTAACTGTGATGGGGGTGGTATCATGGTGCTACAGCTGAAGAGTGTCCTCATGGAAGCTAGGATCACTCAAGGGGCTGACTGAAAGATCATGCAAGGGGATTACTGAAAGGGAGTTAATGGAAGGTCAGAGATAATCTGGCAGGGTCTCAATATAATAATGAAAAGATGCTCCTCTTTGTTACAAAACAAAAATGAACTTGGCTATAAATAGAATGAGAGGGAACCCCATAGTGGGAATACTCTTTATTTCCCTTTTTCAATGGCTCATGTCCAAAGCAGCACATGCCAAGATCAAAGGACTCACTTCCTGAAGATGAATGAGAATATCAGATCCTTACCATTCCAAGTTAACGTTGCAACTCATATCAGTCTCTCTTTCAAAAATCAGTTACTCAAACCAATTCTAATAATCCTTCTTTTCTTGCTATGTGGAGGTTCATATTCCTTGATAGGAAAGTGAATGATGGAAATGAAACATTATACATGTTTTACAATGAAAAAAGGGAATCAACAAACTTAAAAATCAGCAATAAATCCAGGAATAAAATGAGTAACTTAGAAATCAATAATTCAGATAAACTTTTTGGTTTCATCAATGGGAAAAATGACTCATAGCCTAGAAGGGTAGACAGAAGTTGGATAGACCAGTGTTTGGAGGCATAGGTACCGATCAGTTAACAATAATTTATTAAGCACCAACTATGTGCCAGCATTGTGCAAGGGAGAGAATATCACAGAGATGACTGAATCACTGCATGAGAGATTGTTGTCATGACAATCTGGACAATCTCCACTGGGCTGGCTCAGTAATTTGCCGTGTTATCAGGCCATTAGATGGAGTGTAGGAGGCAGTGGGTCACTATAAACTGTATCCTTTCTAAATTTTACCAAAATAACTAACCATTAGGCACCAGGTGAGTATCTGATTAACCCTTCCTATAGTGCTAACTCAGATTATCATTTATATCCTTTCCAATGTGAAAGTGGAAACAACATCAACAACTGAAATTCTTCAATTCACTTTCCATTTAGAGATGGAAAGTTTGTTTTTGTTTGTTTGTTTTTTCCTGGAGTTACAGAACAGCTGGGACCCTAAAACAACTACTACAGGCATAATGAAAGAGTACCCTTGGATATATCAGAAGAAAAGCCACATTTTGATCCTGATATCTTGTTGGGAAAATGGCTTTTTAAAGACTAAATCAAGTGCTGCTAGTCGCTAGAACAGAATAAAAACTTATTTGGATCTGAAAGATCCAAAAAGGGGTTTTAGATGGAACTAAAGAAAAGATGCATAGAAGTAAACATTGAATATAATACTAGACAAATAAAAAAGTGGAGGAAACTGTCTTACAGTTCAAGTAGAAAAGATGAGTCAATAAGAATTGAGGGAGAAGATGAAAAATGATAAAAAGCATTATTACTGCCTGTGAACACAGAGAGTGAGAAGCAATGGGAAGTAAATGGCTGTATTTCCCTTAAATTTTAACAAGTACATGAATGTCAAACTAGGGGCACAAGGATATAATTTTACTATTTTAATCAAGATACAGGTTATGCTTTCTAACTACAGTGGAAAACTGGTAGGAAAAGAGAGGCCAATTGACCTACGGTTCTGATCCTTTTTTATTCTGCATTATGAAATCTTTCCAGCCCTTGGAATTCTATGGTTTTTAGATACTGTCATAGGACCTAACAGCCACAGGAAAGGATATGACCACGTCAGGAGAATGACACAGGATAAATCACAGACATCAATTCTATTAAGTTATTTGATCTAATACTTCCCCGTTTATAGAAAGTATCTCTATGAAACCACAACTCTTCCCCATCTTAAAAAAAATTATTTTGCTTTTATTATATAACACACGTTCTATATATACTTCCTTATGCACATGTTGTCATACCCAAATATAACATAAGCTTCCTGAAGTCAAGTATCATTCATTTATTCATTCATTAATTTTTTTTAATCCCCAGTGCCAGGAACATGCCTGGTATACAAGAGGTATTTTCAAAGTACTAGAAGATTAATTGATATACACAATCAATATTCCTCCCACAAGATGTGAAACATCAGGATCTATGGAAACTATCAGTCCATGATTGTGGTTTGTTTCCATGCAGTTGTTTGATATCCTTTGTACACAGCCACCATTTTAAAGGAGCCCCTACTGTTTATAGCCTTCTGTGTTTCACATTTCAGAGATTATAAGAGTATATATAGTTTTGGTTGACTGATAAAGTGAAAAGAAGCATATACGTGTGTGTGTGTGTGTGTGTGTGTGTGTGTGTGTGTAGATAGACAGACATAGTTATAGATATTCATAAAATGTGAAGCAAGGCATTTCCTTATGGATTCTGTTGTTATTGTTAATGATAGGAGAGAGCCACCTATACCTAACTCTTACAGTCTCAGAGCAAACTACGTCTAAAGTTGTCTGTGCTAGAGTATACCAGATACTGCTTTCTCCAATTCAGTGCAGGCTTTGTCGATCCAAAACATTAGCTTAGTTGGCACTGTCTACACTAATATTTCTTCACTCATGAAAATATGCCCAGCAGCACTGGAAAAAATCAACAATGATTCACACCGCAGAAAGCACACACCCTATACATCCCATTTTTTTGTTCTAATGGCAAAGAAACTCTCCCTATGCATGTGTTTGGCTCAGTGCTAAGTACAGTTTCTCTGAAGTAATTTCTAGATTTGCTGAATGGGCCAAGTCTCATTTTGCTGACCCAACATACATGCAAATATACAATTTTAAATGTCTCACTTCCTTCCCCTGAATGTGCTACATTGATAATTAGCATAGTTCCATTTAGCGTTAACTAGCCTACACAGAAACAACAACCATAACCCACTTAATTACTAGAGGAAAAAAAAAACTTTGATATTGGAATGTACAGTATGGTGTAGTTTAAATTAAAAAGATCCCCCCGAAGTTGGATTGTTTCCTGCTTCTCAGTGGAGAATTAAAAGCTATTTGGTGTAGAGAAGATTACAAAGGCAATCAGTTAGGGACCTGCTTTGCATATCAACACTCCTAATTTGCATACTCATGGTGGGCCTCACATTTCAAAGCATGTTAACATAGATGGGATTTGGGATAATAGCTGGAAAACCCAGAACAGTCAGCAGAATGGCTATCTGTGAGCAGATGCCATTTGGAATATTGATTCTGACGAATACATAAGTAAAAAGACAATGGGAGCTTTTTGACCTATCTACCCAAAGAAATTTCCTCGAGTGGCCAAATCATAGTAATCATCCACAGATTTCGAGTTACTAAGTATGTTCTACATTTTTTCCATTACTGACTCTAATTATCAAAATCATTCCTCCAGCATCATTGTGAGCATCAAGCTGGCAGAGGACAACAAAGTTTGGCCTTGTATTCAAGAAGACTTTGGTTTAAGCACAGCTCTCAGCATATACTGCATGAATAACGTATAGGTAAGTTGTTGATTTTTGCCTCTGACAGGTCTCTAAGACTAAGAGTTGCAAGACAATTACCAATTTGCATTGCTGGATGGAGTTTCTATGCCAGAAACTCCCTGTATAGATGAAATCACATATCTGGACCAAATATATAACATGCAAATAGAGAAGAAAAGACAGATAGATATTTCTCTATATACGGAGAGAGAGAGAGACAGAGAGAAATTTCATTGCTCAAACCTTGATTGCTTTAGTTCTATACATACATATGTGCATACATATACATAAATATAGGTATATAAATTTATGTACACTAAATATATGTATGTATGTTGTATATATGTATATACATATGTGTGTACATATCATATCCTTATATTTTGGAGGATCTTTTGTGTCTTAGTTTTTATGTCCATTATATACCTGTATCATCTATGCCATTCGTGAATAACAACCAACTGTTTGAAACAAGTTGACCAATCACATTAAGCAAACAAGGAACTCAGGCTACTCAGGACCATTTGAACATATATATCCAGTTGTTTCCTTTGGGGAAGTCTCAAAGGAGCTATACTCCAGTTTAAGTCCCAAATGTACATGGTCTTCATTGAAAGTTTTTAAGTATGGGACCATGAGCCTTCGATTCAACTTGAATTTATCTTTAGTGACTATAATGTGATGCAGGTCAAGACTTCTGCTTTTTACTGTCTTGTGTCCTTGATACAGATAAATCATGATGACATCGTAATAACTAGAAAGAGCTTATAACCATAGATACTAAAAACACTTTTTTAAAGAAAGAATAAAACCACACAATACATGCAATAGAACCTCTCCAAATATCCCTTGATTAGCTGAAAACACTTGGATTTGGAATTCTTAAATCACACCCTTACATGCACTGATGTTATTTTACTTATATTTTGATGCTGTGTCATTAAAGCCAAGGTCAAGAAAAAGGTAAACATTCCAATGAATGAGAAGGCAAAGGCTGCACTCTTTAAGCTCTCTACCCTACCCCAGGTAGGTGATTTGTATTTACTTTACAAAGTGTAATTCTTTAGATAGAAAAGAACAACTCCATGTCCTACGGTATCTGCTTCAGAAAAGGTCAGCTGAGGATGAAATGCTAGAAAAGGCACCAATGAATGAAGCTTTTATGATAAGAGCTATTACCAACTCTGCTTGGCATCTATCCTGACAAAGACCTGTTGGGGGTGTAAGCTCAGTTCCATGTGGACAGTCTCGGGCGGGTAAAGGTGAGGACTTCTAAACCTTAGAGTTCTCATGAGGCCCCCCAGGGAACAGCAGGGAATTGAGGTGTGAGACTGGGCTATCTCTTGCATTTCCGCCTCTTCCCATGGGAAACGTGCTGGGAGAGAGCATCCCGGCCCTCGAGATTGGCCTGGGGTCTGAGCACACCTATTGTTGTCTAACAGGCACGGTATTCAGGTGCAAACTATGCGGCGGGAGAGCTTAAGTAAGGTCAGGAAAGCCTGAAGGCGCTCTTAGCGCTGAGGGGCCCTTAGAGGACAGAAGGTCCCTCTTCCTTCTCTCCTCTCTTCTCTCTTCCCTCTCCCCTCTCTCCCCACTTCCACTTCCACTTCCATTGTCTTACTGTAAGATCTTTGCCTCCTGGGGAGATTTCTCTCTCCTCAGGAAGAGATCCCCCTGCACATGTAACCAAGACCCTGAATAAAGCCTAACCCTTGTTCGACTCTGGAAAGTCTCTTCTCTCATACGTTTATCCGGTTTGGCCAGCCGAAGACCTGCGATAGGTAAGGTAAGACTCGGGTAGCCCTTAGGCCTCTAGGCCTGACAAAGACCTAACTCAAAACTCCTTCACGGAGACCAGGTCCTGGTCTTAGAAAATATGCAGAGAAAGCAAGTTGTTCTCTCCAAAGAAGACATCCCTCATCAAAGAATACTATTCTGTAATGGGGCATCTATGCCCAATATGTCCCTAAAATCTGACAAATTCTGATATGAATATAGACAGAATGTAACAGATTTTTCATTAGATATTTCTTACAGTTTAGAATCAATTGGTCCTCAATGAATTCAGCTGGCTGTTCAATGCGAAATATCTTTTGCTGAAATCCAGGGATGCATTCCAAATCCTCTGCAAATGTAAGCAGCAACACCTGAGGAAACAAGGGGAAGGACTATTTTAATATCCATTGATTCATTTATCCCAGCAGTTACCCCCAGAGCTGTGCATTTTCACAATAATTTTAGGTTTCAATTTCATTTCCAAAGGAAGAAGTGAGTGGTAATGGCTCTCAAGGCTGCTGGCATCTTATTCTGGCAGTGGGTTTTGGAAACTGCACCAATATCAAACAGATGTGGAAGGTATAACGAAGCAACAAAGAACGTGGTTCTTCTGCAAAATTTTGTACCTGCTAAGACCCTCACCAATTTCTTGTCATAAAGTCTCATTGTTGAAATACAGTTGCAAACCAAAACCTCCTGTGGATACTTGAGCTCCAGTGTACTTCACTGTCTCACAAGCAAAGGATCACTTTTATCCTTCCAAGAAAGAAATAAAAGTAGGACTATTTCATTGGTTTTGCCTCCTACAGGGAACCTTGTGCAGAGCTGTCCCCACTGTTGGACATCCCCTGAAATGCATAGCTACTGTGGGAGAATGAAGGCCCAGATCTAAATATCAACATTTTCATAATCATTGAGTTTAGAAAGAATATTTTCAAGTAGAATGAAACACTGGAGGTTACCAAGCCCAAGCCCTTCATTTATAAGATCAAGTCAAAAGAGATAAAGTGATTTCCCAACTTTATGTAGACAGTAAATGGCAGGACGAGAATTTGAACTCAGCTTCATTTCCAAATAATCCAAGTCAAAGCCAGGTCTGGATAGCATTGCTATTGAGATGGTGCATATACAAATTAAATGCAGAGATATGAAAAGAATTTCAAAGGGGAAATAACAACCCCTTTCTGATATCCCCTCACTGAACTAATAGAAGCAAGGATACTCTACTCTGAAATGGACATATATATCAGTGCTTTATGCTTTAAGGAGATGAAGGATGTAAGTAGATAGGTTCTTGGAAGACTACAGCCTGAAATTAGCACACCACATCCTCCTTGTAGGAAATTACAGTCTAAATCAGATGCCCCACTATCTCCTCCTAGGAAACTGTAATTGAGAGTAGTGACACTTCATCCTCCCTCTTGGGATATTTTATACACACACACACATATATATATGTATATATATATATATATATATATATATATATATATATATATATATATATATATATATATATATATATATATATATATATAATTATATATTATAGTGGCTTACCAATATCCCCTCTTAGGTAACTATAGTCTAAAATAGTCCTCTCAGGAGATCCTTCCATACCCTGATAACATGTTATGACTACATATGTTCCAAATCCCGCATACGCCTACATCCTACATAGGTAGCATGCAAAATAATTTACATTAAATTTAGTGGCCTTCTGGCAAACAGAAACCTATAACCAGTCCTAATTCAGCCAGTTAAATGAAAAGTGGTCCAGTGTCCTGCCGCTGTCGCTCCATCTTCTCATCTAGTTAGTTAATTCTGCCCTTAAACCTTATGAGCCAATTAGATCAATCACATCTTGTATTCTCCAAGTTCTCCAGGGAAACAGAGGGAGGGAACTTAACGACCAATTAGAAATTTATCAGCAGTGATACCTGGATGAACTCTAGCTAATCCTTGCATCTTTTTGTGGGTAAATAGAGTAGAAAAATAGTCTCAGGCTAATACTCACTTTAGGGATTCTTTGGAGGCATGGAAGGAAAAAACTCATCCTAGCTGATGTTCTGGGGCAAAAGTTGCTTTTTAGAACAAAAAATCAATTATCTTATTCTTGTGTAAATTCAGGGTGGCCACTGTCATCCAAAAGTGAATGAATCAGGTTAAAAGCTAAATTGTGTTAGTTTGAGATCTTTTGGATCAGACCAGTGATTTATTATTTTTTCCTATATGGAACTCCTACCAAAGTCCGTGCTTTGCAATTTATACAGACTTAGTTTCAGGCAGCAAGAAGAAAAGGGGTGGTAACATCTTCAGGGTCACACAGTAAGTATGTGACAGAAGGTAGACATAAAACCTGGGTCTTCCTGAAGCTTTTCTATTCATCATGCCTCTCCCAAAGATAGTCAAAAAACCCTGGGCATGCTCAGGCCTTAAAGATTAAAACCTGAAAATAGTTTTATTAAAGATGAAAAATATATCTATAAATATTGTCTTAGATCGAATGTCTCCAGAGAAGAAGGAAACTTGGATTTTCCACACTGTTTTTCCTTAAAATGAGGAAAATCTAAGTAGAGATCAAGCCAGCATCAGTCTCTATTCCTACATATAGGGCAAGTGTTATGTCGATTTAACCAACAGAAGGTGACCTTTTCTCACATAGAAATAATGATCAGATCTGGCCTGGTCTTGCTGTGAAATGTTCAGTTTCATTCTCGCTATGCAACTCTCACCACTTTCTTCTCTGCCAGACATTAGACAAGATGTCAGATTTGTCATCACGTGGGAAGCTTTTTATTAATTATCTCACAGAAGCAAAGTCCTTTTTTGTAATTTATTTTTCACACCAAGAAAATTCTTCTATTGAACTAAATGTCTATCTTGTTAAATTGTTTTTCTGCTAAAGGTCTTCACTTTGAAAAAATCCCAGAAGAAAAGAAATAAACTGGGCAACGATTGATGTTGAAAGGAAAGGGCTGATCCCATTATGCTGAATGCAGCCTATCTTGGAGTTGGTCCTGGCTGCTTGGTATTTCTTATCTAAAAAGACTGGATGCCTAAATCTATGAGTGAAAAGGGGAGTCTCTCCAATTGGGAAGCAAACATAATAGCATCTGGACCTATCCTCATGGGCAGTGAACAGTACCACATGAGCTTCCTCAGCTGGCATGAGAAAGCATTTTTATCTGTTATCACGTGAGGAATATTATTTTGTTGTTGCTGTTAATAATTTTACAGAACTAACATGCTATTTTACAAATTTTCTGTAACTTTCCAATAAAAGCATATGTAGAGCCACTTTTCACCTGATGGGAATTACTGAGAATGGGTTGGAATGTGATATGTGACTACAATATAGAAGTAGAAGAGTATAGTGTTCATTATTCACAAGAATGGGTTAAACAAAGTAGAATGGGGGAATTGTACAACAAATCCAGAAGACAGACTCTTATATGAAAGTCCATGAACCAAGAGTGAACTGAAACATGATGGAAAACATTTTAGGGAAGAAAATGGAGGGAGAATTAGAAGCAATACTATAGTAGGAGTATATTACAGACTACCTAACCAAAAGGGGAAAATGGATCTTAAGTTCTGGAAGTAATTCAATTCACTACTAGGCAGTTCAACTCAAAAAGTATTTATTGGTTTATTATGTCTAGATAGCCTAGTACACACATATGTGCTAGGAAATAAAGGCAAAAAGAAAAAGTCACCACCCCAAAACGTCTTATATGCTTTAGGAAAGGGGATAGCGTATATATATAAGTAAACATAAAATTTATACAATTTCTAGGATGAAAGTACGGATCTAATATAAAGAGCCTTTTGCTGCCAAATTCCCCAAATGTGGGAGCTCCCAAGGGCACAATGGAAGGGTAGAAAAAGTTGAGACAGGGACACCAAAGGGGTGGTGCTGATCCCAGGGTTGGATTGAAGAAAGGTTTTGACCTGGACAGCCTACAACTCAGGATCACAAGGGTTGGGACTTGGGGAAATAGGGCAATAGATTGCCATGTTCCTCATCAGAAAGCTGGTATAGAGAGAGAGTACAGTGATGAGGGGAGAGGTCAATCTCCTGGACTTCTGTTGGAATTCCTTCTCTGCTGAAAGCAGAGTAGATGACAAATTCTTACCTTGCTGGAGCTGATGGCTTCATTCTTCATTTGTTTGAGAAAAAGATGGGGAGAATTATTATTCTGGATCTGATTCTGACTGAACCAGTTCAATTCAACAACAAAAATTTAACATGCCTGCTAAGATGAAAACATTATGCTAGATATTAAGATTGTAAAAACTAAACAGTTTCAACCTTTAAGGTTAGATTATATTGTAATATGGAGAGGGGTGTAGGAGGTCCATAGTCACTTATTCCTTATGGCTAGATTACATAGTATGTGAAGGTAAGTTATATAGAATAAGTCTAGAGAGGTAGGTTGGAGCCAGATTATGGAATCCTTTAAATGCCAAGAATAGGAGTTAATTTATGTTTATTTTTACTATTATTTTTCCAGATTCACTAAAGATTTTGGAGCAGAGGAGTAACATGGTTTGCACCGTGGGAAGATGAGTTGACAGCTGTGAAGTATGCTTTAGGAGAGAAGTGATTGGAGAGGACAATACAAGGTTATTAAATGGTACAGCGTAATGGTGGTGGTGAGGGCCTGTACTGGAGCAATAGCTGTGTCATTGGTGGAAGGGGCAGATGGGAGAAAAACCATGGAGCTGGAATATATAGGACTTAACAACTGATCGCAATCCCAAAATCAAGCTTGAGTCCACTCCTCCTCGATTTCTATATCCAATCAATTCTATTTCCACAATATCTCTTGCATCCATCCCCTTTGCTCTTCACCTAGTCACTGCTCTGTTTTGGGCCCTCATCACCTCTAACCTACATGATTACAATAGACTCCTATTTGGTTTCCCTATCTCCCATTTATCTCCTCTCCAATTCAGTCTCCACACAGGTATCAAACTGATACTTCTTATGAAGCCCTTTCTGACTTCCCCCCAGTTGCCACGCCTTACCAAAGTTATTTTTTATATAATAGGAAATGTGTGCATATACATATATATGTATAACACAAATATATTGGATATACAAGGCATAAATATGTTTTATATGTCTATCATATGTGTGTGTGTGTGTGTATACATAGTATCTAAGGGAGAATGATGGTATACTCAACAGAAATAAAATAGCTTGGAGGAATGGTAGCTTTGATGGCAAAGACAATGAGCTCCATTTTAGATGTGCTGTATTTTTATCAGGTAGAAATGTCTATCAGGAAGTTAAAGCCTAGATGAAAGACTAGGGATATATAGATATACACACATGTATGTGTCTGTGTGTATATATATGAATATATATACATACATATATACTATTTTTCTTAATATATAGGTGTGTATGTAATATACATTAGCATGTATATATGTTTGAATACAGAGTGGAATTTATATTGCATATATATTTGGGATATATATGTATGTAGACTTTTTTTCAAGTAATCTGTTTATATCTCATTGAGGATGATGAAATCCAAAGAGAAAGAAGAGGTTTGAAGACTTCGTATTATAAGAATTCATTACTGCCATATGTATAAGAAGAGGTGACCAGGAAATTACTAGAGTTCCTAATAATAGGGGAATAGCAGGGGAAAATTGAATATGCTCTAGTGTTCATCCAAGACTTTTTGATGGGAGAATTCAGAGATTTCAGAAAAAAAAGATGAGTAGGATCTTATAGGTTAAGATTCCAAAAGGGAGCTTAAGAAGGATTGATATTCTCAAGAATAAATTTCAAAGAACATAAATCCAAATGATTCCAATAAGGAAGTAAAGGGAAGTTGCCTAAAGAGACATCAACTGTAATTCTTAGAAGACATGTACAGAAGACAGAAGTAATGACAAGTGACACAGGATATATTTTTTTAAAGGAGCATGCTTTATAGTGCCAGGAGAACTAAAATGTAAAATTAACTGAGATTTGATGAGAGTAAGGATAAGAAAGGGGACTTCTGAGATGTGTGGAAGAGGAAAAAAAAATTAAATAAAGGCCAGGACCACTTTTTTGGATGGATAAGACAATATTAATGGATGATAGAAAGAAAGCAGATGTTCTTTCCCCCAATATTCCTTAAGTAAAATGATCTTCAGATTGGAAAAGAGACAAAACATCTTTGACAAGGAATGGAGAGCAAGTTGAAAAAAATTGTTAGAGATTACTTAATTGTCCTTCACTGAGTTCAAGTCACCAAGTTTAGATGGACCTCATTCCAGGATACTCAAAGATTATTTGAATTGACTTCTTTATTCAAAGGATATGGAAAGAAAATTCATGATCATTTTGGACCTGTAGGGGTCACCAAGAAAAGGACGTGCAATAAATTTCTTTTTTTTTTTGATAGGTTTACTAGCATAAGATGTTATTGGCATTGCCTGAGTCCTATATTGACCCTGTGACTCAAAGAGGCTCGACTTTGATCGACAAGTTAATCCCTCCCATCTTTAGGGACTGACAAAGCTGAAATTACTTGATGGAAGAAAGGGTGAGCACATGGAAGTACAAATACAGTGGGAATAATCCTGAGCAAAAGAAGAGCTAAGGAGCCATATGAAGAGACAACTGTTCTGAGGAGCAGATGCTAAGATTGCCTGACCAGAGACGTGTGATCAAATCATGAACAAGACACATGGAACAGATGCTACACTGCTCAAACTGTAGGGCTACTGAGACCAGAATTATTGATTATTCATTCCCTTTGTCCTTCCTCCTCCCCCCTCCCCATCTCTCTCTCCAAGGTCTATGCCAAGGTCCCAAAACGAATCTCAGTTTCTTAACAAAGCTTGTCCACCTTTCTAGGCACTTGTTTTTTAAGTAGGCTGCTATGATAAATGTGATTAACCATTGCTTTGTTAGTCTGCGTATGTCAAAAGCAGCAGAGAGAATTAACAGGTGAAAGAATTCAATTTCCACCACTGTAGTATATTTTGGCATAGTCCCTTTTTTCCTGGCTGGGGGCTCAGAGTTGTAGAAAGACATGTTTTTACAATTTCCAAAGTCAAAGGGAACATTTATTTAGGTACCTCTCTCTCCCCAAGCATTGACTGAGTCAGCAGTTTGGTTGTAGAGAAGATTTTGACTAGGTGGCTGGAACAGGTGTGTGGATGGGGTGAGGGTAGGTGGGAATAGAGCCACTGGCATTTTTCCTTCTATTGCTGCCTGCTGCTCTTTGAAAGGAAAACCCCCTCTAATAGTGAAGGAGCCTGGGGAATGGCTAGAGAGAAGGAAATAAGTGAGAAGCAAGAAAAAAACGTAAGAGGAGAAGTCAACTCTCCCTTTCTGTCATTCTGGGGACAAAGGGAACAATATATGTTTGTTATGTCATGTAAAAGTTCAAGCCCTTCAGTGACAAGTCACATGTGCCAAGGAATGTGGCCAAGGAAACCTTTCCTAACCCCCCAAACGCTCCAATGAGGGTGTGCTCCAACCAGAACAGATGGAAGGGTCCCTTAATTACCCACATTGTACTGATTTGGAAGAGCCGTACCATCACAAATGTTGTCATCACTTTTGGCTGAAATCAAGATACACTATCTCTCACAAGATGCTTAGGTATAGTAACCACCTGATCCAAAATGTAGTTATAAATATTTCATTGTCAATAATGAATGAGTCCTTTGCTGTAGTGTCCTAAAGATCTATCCATGTGCCTAATTAATGAACTTATTTAGTAAATGTGCTTTAAAGGGATAGATGGCATGCTTATCAATTTCAGGAGTTTTACAGAGTAGGAAGGGATTCCTAATATGCAAATTCTCTTCTAATAGTGAATAGCAGTGTGACCTTTGGCAAGTCACTGAACATCGCCAAGTCTCAGGTGTCTAAGATTACAAGTTATGTATATATTGTTATCTGTGCTATCATGAGCAATTCTACACAGGGTCATACCTTTAGACCATAGAGGTCATCTAGTCTAACCTCTCATTTTGTAAATGAGCAAACTGAAACTGACACAGTTGAAGTGACTCCTCCAACATGGGCAAAGCATGGGTTTTGGGGGGAATAACATTTTTTTTCCAATATGACATGATACTATTAATGTATTCTCTTTGCATTCTGTAATTGAACCAATTTTTAATCTACCTGACTCTCCTATCATCTAGCCCACATCTCTGTCATTTTTTTTACAAGAATGGCAAAAGAAACATTGTTAAATAGCTTATAAAATCTAGGTTAATTATCTTTACAAAAATGCCCTTGCTACGAGTGTTGAAGTTTGGCATGACCTGTTCTTAATTAAGTTGGTTTTTTGTGATCACCATTTCCTTTTCTAGATCTTCACTATCCATTCCTTTTCTATGCACTTTAACACACCTTTATTAAGCACCTGTAGTATTCCAGGTCCTATACTAAACACTGGGGATCAAAAAAAAAATGAAAAGAAAATTAATCTCCTTAAGAAATCAGGGATTTTACATTCTTTTGGAAGGATGCAAAGTGAACATAGATAGATAAATGCATAAATAGAAACAAAATAAGTAATTTCAGGAGTTGTTAATTACTAAGGGATTCAGGAAAGCCCTTATGAAATGGCATTTTAACTGTGTCTTGAAGGAAGCCTTCCAGAGACTCAGAAGAGAGGTAGAAGTGAGTAGAGAATGTTCTGGTCAAGCAAGCCAGCTTGTATAAAGGCATGGAGGAAAGAGATGAGAGAATCTATGTGGGAGAATAACTACACTAATGTAATAAGATTGTAGGGCATATTAGGGGACCAAAATTGAATGCAGGAATTCCAGCAAGGAGAAAATTGTAAATCTGAGGGTCTTGAACCAAGGATGATGGTAGTGGAAATAAAAGGAAGGAATCGATGAAGAAAAAAAACTAAAAGAGAAAATGATGGGACATATAGACAGATTATATGTGGCAGGAGCAAGAGAGGAAGAAATCAGCTAGAGTCAGATTATGAGGGGCTTTATATATGAAGAAAACAGAGACAGATACAAAGAACATTTATTAAATGTTTACTATGTCCTCAGGCACTGTATTAAAGTATGATAGCATGTTAACGTATGATTAACATATGATAAAAACATAAGCAGTAAAGTCCTTACCCTAAATAAGCTTACATTCCAATGGGGAAGACAACACAAATGGGACCTAGAAATGAAGTGTGGGTACTCAAGTGAGGTCAAGGTTGTTGAAGCATTGGACAATTCCAGAAAGGGAGGAATGGTACTGGGAATGACGTGGGCACACATCCTGAGTACCTTGTGAAATGGTGGTTCAGGCCAGGGACTCACCAGTGAGGGGAGAGGATCTCAGTATGAAGACATATAGAGTTTGAGAAGTCTACTGGTGAGAAAATAAAGTCCAGAGAGTGAAGAGTAGATCCAGAAATGGCAATATGGAGCCACTCAATCTTTGTGAGCAGAGGTGACATGATCTGGCCTATACTTTCATTATGTCTTCTTAAATATATATTCTAGTATTCTAATCAGAGATTAAAGTCAAGCTCAATGATTTCTACTATGCAGAATCTATTACCTTTCTCTTTTTTTGGAAATCAGTAAAATATTTGCCCATTTCCACCCACTTTTTTTCCCTTCATTATCTTCAGAGTTTACTGACAATGGTTCAGCACTTACATATGCTCCTTTTTGTTTTTCAGTCCCCAAGGATGAAGTCTATCTGGGCCTAGTGACTATAACTTATCAAGTACACTTGGTATATTACTTGTACAACTCCTTGGCCTTACAAGTAGCTAGCTCAGTTATACCAGCTGGGATATAATAAATTCCTTCTTTCTATCTGCCAAAACTTGACCAGGTTGCATAATTTTTAGAGAAGAGAGAGAACAGAATCTTAGAGATGAAATACTCAGAAAAGTTCATTTTTTCTTCTCCTGTGTGGTTGAAAAAAGGGGTATGCAATATGGTACAGTGGGAAGAATGTCCAACTTAGAGTCAGAAAACCTACTCTGCCATTTATTAGCAATGTGACTTTGGACAACTCACTTCACTTTCTGAGCCTCAGCTTCCTCCACTGTAAAATAGAAGAAGTTGACATCATGAGCTCTAAAATTCTTTTCTCATCATTGACAGTATCTGCTTTTGCAACTTATGTGAAGCTCTCTGATTGAGAGTTCTAGTGCAATCCAATCTCAAAAACACCAGAAGTTTGCATTAACACTGGTTCCAAACATGGCCCCCTTTCCCTCCTCCTCCAAGTTTTTTGATCATCATGTTGCTCATTAAAACAGATCCAACAGCTTTCCCTTTCAGGAAAAAAAAATCCCTTACTTCTTTTTCACGGTAAAATTTAAAGACATCTTTCTCAACAAAGATGTGATGTCTCACAACTATCAAAACTCAAATGAGATCCAGACATCTTGTGCTTCCTGGGATCTCTCATTTCAGTGTTGTGCACCAATATCTGAATCTGTGCATGTGAAAATATAAAACCAAACATCTGCGTTATGCACACATATACTTATGTGCACATTCTAAGATATGTGTTTTATTCACAAATATAGCTAGACAGCACTTGGTTCTGAATTTTAGACTGTTTTTTTAAAAAAGAAATACAATTCTTTTCCTCCACGTTGTATATTTAGGGCTACCCTTAATTAATGTGTTGGAGAAAATGATAATTTATAATAACCTACATAACAGACTTTCTGTTTGCTTGAACCTATGATTCCTTTATTGTAAGAGAGGCTCTGAGGAAAATCCCTCCATCAATAGCAACCATTAGGAAAGTTTTATTCTTAGAGAGATGCCTGATAACTCAGAAATGAAATGATTTGCTAAAGGTGACAACGCCAGTGAGAGAATCCTTTAGAACCCAGGTCACATGACTTTAAAAGTTACTTTGTATTCACTGCTCTCATCAGAAGATAATGCATCATTAAATAAAAAACCTATATAAGAGATGTGACCCAGTCTATATGGAGAACATGATGTGGATATACTATATATCTATACAATGGATACAATTATGTATGAGCCTGTAGGTGAATTTTTGATTGGTAGAAGTAGAGAATTAAAATTTTGAACATATATTTCCCCTAGAAGAATGTAGAAATGAAAAAGTGATCTAAAAATAAGATATCTTTATGACACAAAGCAAAACACTAAGGAAGATTTTATTTTCATCTCTGGAAAATGTAGCAGTGCTGGGAGCAGCTGGAAAGTTACATATGGAACCATTAGCTTATTCTGTAACACTGGACAAACTGTTCTCTTTCTCTGAGTCTCAGTTTCCTCCTCTGAAAAATGGGAGTGAGGAGCATTACTAAATATTCTCTGAAGTCCCCCCAAACTCGTGATTCTAAGTCAGACCCTGCCAATTGTTAGGATCGAAATCTGAGGACACTTTGAATGTCCCTTCATGTCTTCATCTACTGGTTTGAAAGAACTACTGATTTTATAACACATTCTCCTTATCCACAAGCAAAAGCTGTGAAGATTCAAAATGGAAGATATAATTCTGAACATTTTATTCTAAAAAAAAAATTGTGTGGTCCATGAGACAATCAAGGCAAATCACAAATTAGTAGAAACTGAATGAATAAGATTTTGTCTTCACAGACTCAAGGAGTTAAGGAAGTCACAGATCCCCTGTCCTCTGGAGTGTTTGACTAAGAGATTCCTGGCTCTGCCCCAGTTGCTAAGATGAAGTCAAACTACTAGAAGAAGGAGAGTGCCTTTTATAGAGCTACTTAGCTACCCACCTGAAATTGTCTTCAAAATAAAAATGTTCTCTGGCTTGTCTCCCTTTGGCTTCACAAACCACAGTCCCTAAACGTTCACTTGTGCTTTTCAGCACTTGCATTATACCCATGACAGTTTCATTTTCATTCAATCTTTTGGGTTCCTCACATGTTTCAGGTACTATCCTGGGGATAGTAAAAGAAAGACTCTGTCCGGCTGATTTGACAATCTAGATGACATATACCCACATACATACATACAAAATAGATATGAGGTAGTTTAGAGAGGGAAGACACTAGCAATTCAAATTAGTGGGAGGACAACAGGAAAAACTTAATCTTGAAGGTAGTGCTTGGGCACAAATTTAAAGGAGTATCTAATAAACCCCACTGTGATTGGGACTCAACATTGAAAATTCTAACTTCTTTCTTCTCCTTTCCACAATCCCATCTTTTAAAAATTGTGTAGTGGCACTATTCTTACCCATATTCCAAACTCCTTCTGAACTGTCAAGAAATGTGTGAACCAATCAATACCAAGTTTTCCTAAGCAAGCATGTTTGATGAAGGAATTTACTTAGAAGGATCAAAGGTGGAAGAAATTGTAGAAGCCATTTAGACCAATTTTAACATGAACAAGAATTTCCTACATAATATTTCCTTCTCCCCAGAGTGAACAACTAGGCCTCATCTGAAATCCTCTGGTGATGGTGAGTTCACTGTCTCAGAAGGCAGCTTATTCTACTTCGGGACGTCTTTTACAATGGAGTCCCAATTGACCCTTCTCTAACTTCTACCAGTTATTTAGGGTTTAGCCCTCTTACACCATGAAGAACAAGTCCAACTCCTCTTTCATATAATAGAACTTAAGATAAATAGAAACCCTCCAGAGAAAACTGGAATTAGATAAACTGAGAGTCATCTCCCAATCCTGGGCTAAATTTCTTGAAAAACCTGAAATATTTTGTTTTATATGAATATACACATCTACACACATACACACAGGAAGTTTCATTCTAATAGTGAAATGATATTTTGTTCATCTGTTAATTTTTTTTTCACAAATGTAAACTCCATCAGCTTGAGGTAGTTTTGAGTAGGCTTATCTCTAGCTCAAGGTTATACTTAGTCAAGCTGAATGGAAAGCAGGGATGTTTCCCTCCTCTACTTGTTTTTCACCCTAACATAGTGGTCTCCCCCAACATATACACACACTTTGGGGATTTAATCTATTTTACCAAGAGATGGTTCAGTGAAGCCCATTAGAGCTGTTCCTCTTAATCTTGATAGTGAGTTTGGGCCATTGTTGTAAGAAAGACTATTAAGGTTTGGCAATAAGATTCTTCATGGGTGATAAGTACCCTTCTAAAGCGACTGCATATCCATTTAATGTCTTGCTCTGTCCTCAAAATGAAAGTCACACTTGGAATACTGAAGGGTGGATGGGTTATGAAAATGGAAATTAGAGGGACATGATTGGCTCAGATGAATTCAGCTCTCCTGTCACTGAGAAACGAGGATAAGGTGGGCTTTGGAAAGGACAGTAGCAGGGGCGCCACAAAGGATGATTCTCTTAAGGAAAGGATGTGCTCAAGTATTCATTGTGTAAAGTCTTTTTCAACCAAAAATAGAGAAAAGTACATCTGGTCAAATATTAGTGCTATTATTCAAGAAGTAATTTATGCATCTATGTATGCATGCTTTGACTATAAAGATCTGTGCAGACTTGGTCTCTTTAAGTGGAAATTTCTAAGTCAACAAAGTCTACAAAGATATGTAAACAAGATGCTCTTCCAGAAGGGGAAAAAAAAAGAAACAGGCAGCTTTGGGCAGGCCTCTTGCAAAGGGCAACTGGATAGAAAAAGTGGAGTGATCAGGCAACATTTCCATATTCATTTAACCTTCAGGTATCAATCTCATTAATGAAAGTATGGCCAAGGATTAACCCATCTCTGTTGTCAATTTAACGAACATTAGAACCAAACCTATACTTAGATGACTTTTCATTTAAGGTTAAGATCCCAGTTCAAAGGTGAGTTGTCACTTTTTGTTCTTAGAGAATAGTGTAGGATTCCACACTTCCCTCTCTTAGAAAAGAAACTGACCAGCAATTTGATCAAGTAACCTGGGAGGGAGCTTCATAAAACTTATTACTGGGGCAGATAGGTGGTACAGGGGATAGATAGAGCCCTAGAGGCAGGAGGTAACTGAATTCAAATACAACCTTAGATTTACTAGCCTTTTAACTCTAGGTAAGTCACTTAACCTCAATTGTCTCATATAAACAAATGAATTTATTCCAAATCAAGATTATTTGCTTTTAAATAGGTGTGAATCCCAATAGAATACAAAGCACCCACTGCATGCTAGGCACTTTGTTAGGAATATTGAAGATTAAAGAACAAAACTGTAACAGTTCCCGACATGAAGGAATTGATCTTCTATTATAGGAAGCAACATCTACACAGATAATACAATGTATAAAAAGAGTTAAGGACAAAGGAATTTTGTAGAGAAAGGGAATGTTCACATCTGCTAGGAATCTGAAAGTGTTTGTATAGGAGGTGTTATTTGAGCAGATTTGAGCTAGTCCTTGAAGAAATCAGAATCCCATGGAGGCATCACAAACTACAACAGTGGAAGATTCAGTATGACAAGCGGATTCTGTTTGCTTAAGGCAGCTAGGTGGTGCCACTTACTAGTTGTGTGACCATGGGTAAGTCATGGAACCTCTGCTGATTTTCATTGCTTCAACTGTAAAGTGTAAATTAAAAATCATAGCACTTGACACCCTGATTTTTTGTGAGAATTAAATGACAGTATTTTTAAAGTGACATGCAAATCTTAAAGCACCATAACAATGTTCTCTATTACTAGAGTAAGTTTTCCGAATCACTACCATAAGAAAGGATTCCCATCGAAAGGGCAATACCTATAGGATTCCCCTTAAGAGCTTCTTTCAGTACTACAGAAGGAACAAATGTTTTGGTCATACTTACTTATGAAGACTGTGTATTAAGGTTTAGATTCAGAATTCGATTACTCTCATTAATGAAATAGGAACATAAAAAAGACATTTACAATGTTGGAAATACTGAGTAGATCCTTGACTTTAAATGTGCTTTCACATGTAACACCATGTTCAGAAGAAAATCACATCACTGACTTGTGTTTTAGTGAATAGTGATTGAGCATGGTCTAGTGCAGAGGGGTCAAACATGAGGCAAGCAAGTCCACATGCTGGCTGCAGCTCTCCCAAGTGTGACCCACTGAAGGTGGGTCACAAGGAAATTGGGGAAAATTTAACATAATAAAAATACAATAAAATACAATATTAAAATGTGATTTTTCTAAGTCAATATATAACCTGCAGGGAGCCTTATGCATGGTTTAGTGGTCCAATTTTCCCTTTGAGTTTGACAACACTGCTAGTGGATCTGAAGTCAGAATATCTGGTTTCATT
This sequence comes from Notamacropus eugenii, assembly GCF_028372415.1. Classification (NCBI taxonomy): domain Eukaryota; kingdom Metazoa; phylum Chordata; class Mammalia; order Diprotodontia; family Macropodidae; genus Notamacropus; species Notamacropus eugenii. The sequence continues at coordinate 544,099,823 of NC_092872.1, read as the reverse complement.
CCCAGGTCTGACTGTGCAGCCTTGATCAAGTCATCTCTCCGAGGCTCAGTTTCCTCATCTTTAAAAGGAGAAGCCTAAACTCCATAGCTTCTAAGGTTTCTTTCAGTTCTAAATTTCTGATTTTTAAGAGAAATGCTTCCTTAAAATACTATTTTTGGTTATATTATTCTGAAAATAAGGGAAAGGTAGAGATGGAAAGTAATCCCTAGCCTGGAAAGTAGGAGACTAGAGTTAGGGAAACAATATGTTTACAACATAATAAGTGTTGGATTTTTGATCTTAGAACCTGGGTAAAAATCTTGACTCTTCTACTTACTATCTGCCTCATTTTGAGCAAATCAAGTAACATGTTGGGGACCTGGTTTCCAAATCCAAGAAAATGAGGCAGTTGAACTCAATGACTTCTCAGGTCCCTTCTAGCTTTCAACATGCAATCTTATCATTCTGGGTCCAATGCTGTCACAGTATAGCTATCTGACCTTGGGTCAATTCCTCTTCCTTCTTAAGTTTCAATTTACCCATCTCTAGAATGAAGGGATTGAGATAGATGGTCAAGATCACAGATTAAGAATAATTGTTTGTTGATTGGTTAATTTCAAGCTGGAATTGACCTTACACATCATTAGGTCCAACTACTTCTTTTTCTAGATGAAGAAACCAAGGTCTAAGGAAGTTGTCTAATTTTCCTAAGATCATGCAAGTTGTAAGTAGAAGAGCTGAGTTTTGAACCCAGGTACTAAAACTGTAAACACACTTTTCACTGTATGTCTCATCCCTCTTTCCTACTCCAATATTCTATGATTTTATAAAAGATGGACATCAGGGAACTAAGCTGCCAGGGAACCACAGCTCTGACCTGGTTGAGTGGATCATTCATGGTTTCAATTATACACACCATTGCTCTCCTGCAATAGTGTGGATAATGGAGAGTAAACTGCATAATAACAGGGAAAGGCCAGGCATGAAAACCATTTTTCAAGAAAAATGAAAAATATTCCTTTTAGATTTACAGAAATTGCTAGTGGTGAGCGGGTAACTAGTCAAAAACAGTAACTAGGTCTTCCACTTGGCATCAGCACAGTCAATGTGCATCTGACAGAAGGGAGAAGACACAGGCTGGTAAAATGCACCTACCAGGAGTAAAGACCATATCAAATTATACACATCCAGGATTTGGGGAGATGTCCTTCTTGTTAGGGAGAAGCAGTTTTCCAGACTGGTTATAAGGGATTGAGCATTCTAGAGTAAATGCTTATAGCTTGACTTTGAGCAAGTGCATTCCTCTTCTTTATTATTCACATCTGCAAAAGGAGATAATTCCAAATTCCAAGGATTTGCAACCCCTTTGGGAGGCAATATCCTATTCTTGCTCATTGGAATTGGAGTCTCCCTTTTCAAATCCACTTCTCTATCTCTACCCCCCAAAGGACTATGTAATATATGTGTTTGTTTTTAAATTTTAAGTAAATTGAAGCTAATTTCATTTTCTTTTTAATTTGTTAGAATTAAATGATAGATGTAGCCACATAAGGATTAGAATCCCCTATGGCATTCAAGAAGCTTTTAATGTAAGGAAAAAAAAACCAGAAACAACAAAAGCACTTTTGTGATATCACCATGGAGAGAGACTGATAGAGAAACTCTCTTCCCTGGTATACAGCAGCAAACCTACAACTTTATGATTTATAATAATAATAGCTTAAATATATACATATATATATACATATATTGTTTACCATGTTCCAGACACTGTGCTAAACACTGTACAATTATTATCTCATTTGATCCTCTGACAACCTTGGGAGGTAGGAGCTATTATTATCTTCATTTTACAGAAGAGGAAACTGAAGCAAACAGAGGTTAAGTGACTTGTTCATAGTCACACAGTTAGTAAATGTCTGAGACTGAATTTGAACAGAGGTTTTCTTGACTTCTGGTTCAGCATTCTATTCATGTCACCATCTCAGTGCCTCTAATGGTAATTTAAATGGGAAGATTTTTCTCATTCATTAATAGGCCCATGTGACTGCCTGGGCCACATGGAAGTCTGAGTCACATGGAGCCTGTGGTGAGAGGAGTTTGTTGAACAGATGGAACAGGAAGGATGGAACAGGAAAAGGCAGAGCTGAGGGGAAATTAGTGAGAGAGCAGTTAGAACTCAAGGATGAAGGCAAGCCTACAGCTGGCTGTGAGTGAGAGAAGGGCATTTTGTTTAGGGGAGCCTGTTTGTGATTTCTTTAGGGGAGCTGGTTTATGGGAAGCCTATCAGACTTGGGGCTGGTATTGTCCTCTGCACTGTTATTGTGTATAGATTTTTGTTGCTAGGATGGATTTGGCTTTCTAGTGTCTAAATAAAAGTTTTGGTTCTGTCTTCCATGTGGAGAGTCTGTTGTATTTTGTGATTCAGAATTGCACCAGGGATTACTACATGGCCACCATAGGCACTATGAATATTGCATTTGTTCTACACTGTACTCTAAGATTTATGGTCTTTGAAAGTTTCTTGGGAGCATAGAAGAGAATGGTCATTCTGCAGTTAACATGTGTCAGAGAGGGGACATGAAATGAGGTCTTCCTCATTCCAAATTTGGCCCTCTATCCACTATCCTCAATCATCCATAGTAGCAAGGATTCTATAGTACCCTTGATCCATGTCTCACTGAAGAAACTACTTCTTCCAGCAATGCAGATTACAAGCCATCCTTACTTTCTTTACCTCTACAATTCTTGTCCATGTCCTTCCATAAATTTCCAAAAGAATATCTCCCTTTCACACTGAAGGTCAAGCTTTAAAACTTTGAAAATTCAAATGGGTAGTATAGGAGTCATTCATTTGTTATCCCTTACTCTCTGTATGGAACCAGTCAACTTCCCTTTTCTGTTATCATCATCACTACTAATGTATATATAGAATATATGTGTGTATGTGTATACATACATATATACATATACACAGATATATGTCACTATGTAATACATGATCATCATATATAATGTAGATCACTATAGATTCATATATCTATCACTATTCACATATATCACTATATATTCATATATACACATAAATATCACTTTAAAGTTTGCAAAGAAATTTGAAAATATTACCTCATTTTATGTTAAAAACAAACACTATAATTATCCCCATTTTTACAGATTAAGAATCTGAATCAGACAAGTTAAGGGACTTTTTCAGTCTCACACACCTAATAAGTGTCCGAGGCAGGATTTGAATTTATGTCTTAACTTTGGATCCAGTTCTCTATCAACTGTACCACCTAACTATTACAAGATACATGCATCTGCACAGTGATTTTTAAGTTTAAAAAATGCTTTCTTCATTGCTTCAAGGAATATATGGTAAATCTTGCTATTCTATTTCAGAAATAAGGAAATTAAATCTCAGAAAGAGTAGAAGCCACAAAACTAAGTACCAGAACTCAGATCTGGACCCAGGTTTTTCCTGATTCTAAGCCTAGCACTTTTTTTCTTCTAAACTGTGTGGATAAGTGCATTTTATATTGTTTTCCAGAAGAACGTGGATGCCTTTAATCATTTCTTCTTCTTCCTCTTTCACTACTTAGTCCAATCTCTTGTTAGCAAAGTCAGACTTGAAGTAAACAAGGGCAGAACATGTGGCACAAGGGAGAGAAAAATAGGTGACTAGAAAATTAAAGGGCAGCTAGATGGCACAGTGGTAGAGCACCAGGCCTGGAGTCAGACAGATATCTTCCTGAGTTTAAATCTGGCTTCTGACACTAGCTGTGTACAATTTGCTTTACCCCGTTTGTCTCAGTTTCCTCATCTGTAAAAATGAGCTGGAGAGGGAAATGACAAATAATTCTAGTATCTTTGCCAAGAAAATCCCAAATGGGGTCATGAAGAGTTAGGTATGACTGAAAGAGGACTAAAGACTTGAGAAAAATTAAACAGTAATATAAGAGTATACAAAAAATTCCTTCTTTACCTTTTAGGAGAGTTTGCATTGGTTTTCAATGGGAATCCAATATGTAAGTCATTTTGCAAACAATAAAGTATCATAAAAATTTGGACTATCATTGCTATTATTATCATCATCACCACTGAAAGCCTCCTTAATGATCACTATCTGAAGTCAGGGGACCTGGATTCAAATTCTAAACTTGACACTTACACTACCTGTTTAGTCTTGGTCTAGTCCTTTAACCTCCATGTATTTCACATTCCTTTAATGTAAAATGAAGTGGTTAGACTACCTAGACTCTGAGGACCCCTCCAATTTCAGATTTCTGATCCAATGATCCCACAACAGTCATTTAGACACTCCTGGTCAGATTCATACAGGGGTAATTCATGGAGTCTTCCCATAACTCTTTAACATAGAGAAGGAATGGTTTAAGGGAAGACTCTGACTTTGGTCTCTTCCTGAAATTTAATGAACAACAAACATTTATTAATGGTCCATTATTTGCAGGACACTGTGCTGTATCCCAGGGACACAAAATCAAAAACCAAAATAGTCCCTGACCTCAAAAGGCTCATCTTCTACTGGGGATGGGGACACAACATATACACAGATAGGGAAAATCAGTACTCACATAAAGTGATTTTAAGAAAGAACATTGACAAATTGCATGTGTGTGTGTGTGTGTGTGTGTGTGTATGTGTGTGTGCATGTTGTCTTTGTGTTGCAAATCCATTCTCTGCCTGTTTTTCAGTGCTGGGTAAAACTGTTGCTTAAAATTCCCTGTCTTGCATAATCTCCCTCTTCTCCCCTCCTTTAGCACAAATGATCAGAATTTGACTACAGCTCAAAAACATTGGTTCACACTTCTTCTACATCCAATTAATTCTAAATTCATTTCAGACTCTCAAGCTCAAAAAAGACTTCTGATAAATGGACATAGAATTTAGGACCCCAAGGCTTAATTCCTTGATGTCAAAGGTTAGTCATATGGAAGAAATGCAAAGCAATCATACCCTATCTCTGAATGCAGGCAAGCAGCCTGCGGTTGAACTGAGAAAATTATTGTTTATTAGAAATGAGACAGTTACAGGCAAATGCCTATATTCTGATTGGGTTCAAAGATGGTTCCCCTCCCATGAGGTGAGTAATATGTTTTCTCTAGAAAGGTACTTTGTTAAATACCAAGTGTCAATATCGCTGTTATTCATCTTCTCTGTGCTCCTTCCTCTGAGGAGTTTTTCACAGTATAATATGTTCATTCTGTCCAGTGTGGTTTCAGTATAGCCTAGATCCTACTCTGTCAGCTTGTACAGATCTGTGTGAGTCTCTCCAACCTCACCCATTCAACAACCCTCCACAACTCGTCCAGGTCATATCTGCTTCCTCATGCCTTATGTAGCCTTCTAAATCCTTGGGTGTGGTCTTTTAATTGAGTCCAAGTTTTATAGAACAAAGACTTTTATTAAGAGGATTTGTTCTGTGAAGTTTGGATTCAGTCAAGGGGCCACACTTGAGGACCTGGAGGGCCACATGTGGCCTCAAGGCTGCAGGTTCCCCACCCCCTGTTCTTGAAGGTCACCTGCTCTAGACCCTGCCTAAAGCATCTATCTTCTCTACAACACCCATGATCTATAGTCCAACTAGCTTCTACTTAAAGACTTAGTGATGCGAGCTAGAACATGATTTCTCTGAGGCCAAGACCACTAATTCAGTCATTGAGTCATTTGCTTTGCTTCATTCCTTGAACACTGTCTTCAGCTCTAAGCTTACTCAGCTTTCCTGACCATAATCTACACCCCTACACCTACCCAGCCTTCTTGTCAAAACATGTCCTTGACTACATGAGGGAAGAAAGTCATAGACAACTCCCTCTCCTACCTTTGTCTGTTCTCTGTTATTGCAATCCCTGCAAAAATTGCAAAAACAGGACCAGCGCTAAATCAGCAGGACCCTCCTATTTACAGGCAGGGCAGCATTCTAGGCATCAGCATCGCCAACATTTATGTAGAACTTTAAGGTTTGCAAAGATAACCCTGGGAGGTAAGTGCTATTGTTATTCCTACTTTACAGTGAAAAAACTGAGGCAGAAGACATGTAAGTGATTTTCCCAGGGTCACAGATATAGTGCATCTGAGGCTGAATTGGAGCTTTGGTCTCATGATTGCAGGTCCAGTCTCCTATCTCATGTGCCATGTAGATGCCTCTCAACACGAACACATCCTTAGGGGAAAGTTCACCAGGTGCTGTTGTTGTTTGGTTGTTTCAGTCATTTCAAACTGTCTGCAACTCCATTTCGGATTTTCTTGAAACTGGAGTGGTTTGCCATTTCCTTCTCCAGCTCATTTTATGGATGAGGAAACTGAGTCAAACAGGGTAAAGTGACTTGCCCAGGGTCACACAGCTAGTAAGTATCTGAGGCTCGTGCTCTATCCAACATACCACCTAACCAGATGCCATATCAGGGAGGTCTCCTTCCAAAATACATTTACTCCAAAGCCAAATACCTGTTTTGAGGCTGATCTGTAGAGCAGGAATGCCATTGAAAGAGTTTTTGTGTGCTGCATTGTTCTCCCTCATGGAAAGGAGCAAGAAAAAAGCACAAAAATCCATACTCTTCACTGTAAGCCCTGTGCACAGTTAATAAATCAAATTATAGGTGTGGAAAGTGACAGCAGACAACCTGGAGATAAAACATCTGGATAATAGGCTGTAGTTTTCATGTTTCATCTGGATTTCTGTTGCCAGGTTGGATAAAGCCCCAAATCTAAGATTTAGGTAGTGAATACCTGTCTGCATTGAAGCACATGAATATACAGAAGGGAAAAAAATAAAAAGAACCCATCAATTAGCACTGAAAAGCTGCTTCCTCTATTGCCAGAATTATTTTTCCACTGGTTTCAGATCCATAATTAATAGCTAATATTATTCTATCTATACAAGAATTAAAATAAACAGTGATTTAATGGGATTTCACTAAGCTTCTTGCAAGCATTCAATCAAATCTTATTTTCAATGTGGGGGAAAAAACCGTCTCCATGGCTCTTAATGCGTTTAGGGTCAAGAGTAACATCTTCATACATAAAAGATTTCATTCGGCTTTTAAAGGAGAAGTAATTATAAGATAGGGGTTGTGGCTCAGGTCTAGGTTTTGTGTAATTTCTCTTCTAATTAATTTGCCATACGTGGGCTTTGCTGTGGCTAGTGAGTGTTGATCTTTTAGAGTTGCTGTGTTCTTCACGATAATGAGTTTTATTTTTCTGAAAAGGTCATCCTTGATATCATGTCCTGTAAGTCTATAAGCTTTTGTGCTCCTCTATTTCTCTGAATGGGGAAAAGTCATAGGCAACTCCCTCTCCTACCTTTGTCCTTCAGCAATTGTTTAAAGACCCAGAGAATAAGATGTTTGAACAAAAGGTTACCATGTAGACAGGCCATTTATATCATGAGGAAAATCAGGAGTCCTCTCACTGAACAAGTATCTTGTTTTCATCTGAAAGTTTGCTGCCATGTAAATTCTGTCACAGTTTCCTGTCCTCCTAGGGATTTCAGGAGGGAACTAAACCTAATTTCCCACATCAGTATTAAAATTTTTTCCAGCCAGAATTTATTTATATGCACCTTTATTTTTCCCTTCTGTGTCATACAGTCTGCAATGTACCCCGTCAGTCCTCTGGGCCTTGTAATCCACTCATTGTTTGCAGGGTCAGTTTTGTCCCAAGTACCCCCTGTCTATTGATTAGCATACAAAAAGCCAAGGACAGACACATGATCTGATTCCACAGAGTGCAGTGGAGCTTTTATCTGATGGCCTGTGAGGTAACTGGTTCTTCTTATAACTTTTAAAGATGGAGAAAGAGTGTCAAATGACCTGCTATATCTGGAAACTTTTCAACCACCTGGCATCATGGCATCATGCCCAGCCTACTTAATTGGCAACATAACCTCTTGTCCTCCTGAAATTCTTCCCAAAGTCTAACTTACATCCCTCCTGCTGCAATTTAAACCCAATGACTATTCACAGTGCAAAGTAAGCACAGCTGTTCAATAGTTAGTTTAAGATAATATCCCTTTTTGTGCCGAAATGGTTCCTTCTTAGTCTTCTCTTTTGTTCATAAAACCTGTCTTTTGCTCTTTTTCTCCTCTGGATCTTCTAAAACAGATGTTCTTAACCTGAAATCCGTGAAATTATTTTAAAAAGAATATTTTGATAACTGCATTTCAGTAGAATTGGGTTTTCTTTGTAATCCTTTGTATTTTGTGCATTTAAAAAGATGATTCTGAGAAGAGGTACACAGGCCTCCTCAAACCACCAAAGTGGGACATCACACAAACATAGAGTAAGAACCCCTTCTATAAAAGTTCTCTAAAAATAGTATAAAAATACTATTGAATAGTATTCTATTATTAATTACGGAAGAATTGTTTCTTGGAATTTCATTGCTATATCCTTGTATCTTGTTTATATCTCTCCATTCAACATGATATGGTCAAATCCCATTCATTCTGATACCTCTTCTCCATCTCATTTTCTATCATGCTAATGTGTGTGTGTGTGTGTGTGTGTGTGTGTGTGTGTGTGTGTGTACAGCCATTTTACACTCTCCAGAAGAAAACTGTCTGGTTCTTGTCCATATTGACCTTCTCTTACCTGTCTTTCTGTCACCCCTACTGTTCCAGGCTCTTGTCCTGTCTTAATTCCCCTTAATCTCAGTGCCTTCTTTCTGAGATTATCCAGTTTGTATGTAACAGTGTGCAGGTTATATATCCGCTGAGACTGTGAGCTCCTTGTGAAAGACTGCCTTGGCTTTCTTTGTATCCCCAGTCTTTGGCATTGTGCCTGGCACATTTTAAGCATGTAATTGGCTGACCAGTTCTCCCCAGTTTTCTCAAGTCCACTTTTCATTTGCTGAATACTATTTGAAAAGTTATGAGACTATTTTTGTTGGACTCCCTGAAAATTGATGGTACTTTACCTAACTTGGACCTTCACTGTCATTAGGGCTAATCTTTAATGAATCTCTCATCGACTCATTATCATATTTCACGTTATTGACTGTTCCAAACCTTTCCCCCCTATTTACAAACATATTCCCTCTCCCCCACTCTCTGTTTAAAGATGACTTGGTCTTCAACTTTAATGAAATTAAAATAATTCCTTGTTAATAGATCAAACTCTGCTCCTCTCCATTACAAAACGCTGTTGGAGCCGTATTTTCACATCAAGGCATTTTGACTCAACTTTCCTATCACACCCTTATCCCAAGGGAAGAATTTGTCTTCCTCTTTCCCAAAATAATAATAATAATACTGCTAACATATAACTATAACTAGCACATAGCTCTTACTATGTTCTAGGCATAGGGTTAAGCACTTTACAAGTATTATCTCATTTGATCTTGCAATAATCTCTGGAAGTAAGTGCTATTATTACTGACCCCATTTTACAGATGAGGGAACTGAAGCAGTCAGCAGTTAGGAGAGTTACATGAAGTTACACAGCTACTAAGTGTCTGAAGTCAGATTTGAACTCCTGAATTTAGGACACTTTAGAATTAGACAGCTACTGAGGTTGGCAAAGAAGTTGGCAAACAAAATCCATGTTCTCAGTTAATGTCCTTTAGAAGTCAAATTGATCTTCCAGATGTATTTTCCATCACTCGTTTACATCAATGACATCAAACCCAGTTAGAAATGGAAGCCAATGACTGCAGCCAATCACTGTAGGCTGCATATAGATTTATAAAACCACATATTTGTAGGTATGTGTATATATATGTATATATACATATGTGTGTGTTTGTACACATACATATGTAGACAGAGGGCACAGAGTGAGCTGAATATGAAGAGAGAATACCTAAAAAATAAAATTTCCTATTGAGAGGAATGTACTAGGAGAAAGAGAAGGGGAGAGGTAGAATGTAACAAATCATCTCACATAAAAGAGTAAAGAAAGAGCTTTTATAATGGAGAAGGGGAAGAGATGAAAGGGAATATGTGAACCTTGCTCTCATGGGATTTGGCTTAAGGAGGAAATAACACACTCAATTGGGTATGGAAATCTATTTTACCTTGCAGGAATGCAGGGGGAAAGGTGATAGGAGAGGGAAAATAATAGAAAGAACAGCAAATTGGGGAAAGGGATAATAAGAATCAAATTGTGGGGGGACAGATCAAGGGAGAGAATGGAATAAATGTAGGCAGGACTGGACAGAGGGAAGTGTGGTTAGTTTTTCACAACATAACTGTTATGGAAGTGTTTTGCATGGCTACACATGTATGATCTACATTGAATTGCTTCCTTTCTCAATGAGGGTGGGTGGGGAGGGAGAAAGGGAAAGAATATGGAACTCAAAGCTTTAAAAATGAATGTTAAAAATTGTTTTGAATACAACTGGAAAATAAGATGTACAGGCAATGGGGTATAGAAATCTATTTTGCCCTACAGGAAAATAGAGGGGAAGGGAATGGGAGAAGGGGGATGATAGAAGGGAGAATGGATTGGGGAAAGAGATAAATGGGGTGCATACTGTGCTCGAGTGGGGGGGTGGGGAGAGATGGGGAGAAAATTTGGAATTCAAATTCTTATGGAAGTTAATGTTGAAAACTGAAAAATAAACAAATTATGTATTACATAAAAAAGAAAACCACATAACAATACTATCCCTATTTAATTGTATTTTCATTTATTTTGTTAAATTTTTCCCAATTATATTTCAATCTGATTTGGGTAACAAATGGGAGTATTGTGGACCACATGAATTCTGTGGGCTATGTCTTGGACACCTCTACTTTACATGATCCTCGTGCTGTATGTAAATTGTCCAATGACCCACAAGCACATCATTAAAATAAATTCAGCAAATATTAAGTATCTTTATATGCAACTAAGTGTATGAGGATCTGGAGATAGGAAGAAAAGGAGAGAGAAAGAGAGAGACAGACAGAGATTACCTTTGAGTAGTATGTGACACAATCTGATTAACAAATATGCACATTCCCACTTGCAAGATTTAGCTTAAGCCAATTCTGCCTACCAGGAATGTTCTCTCACTTTCTCTTTATCTCTATCTTTCCTTTCCCTAAACATTCTAGTTTATCGCCCACCTCCCCAGAAAGTCTTCCTATCTACTCCAGTGACACTGAGCATTCATTCTTTGTAATACCTACATTTCATTTTCTATACAAGTAAAGCAATGTAGCTGATCACATTGATGGCTTAATAAACGTGAAGGATAGTAAAGAGGAAATCACATGACAGTATCGTTGATCTAGAGCTAGAAGGGACATCAGAAACTCTCTACTCTGACTTCTCTTTAACCAGATAAGAAAACAGGGTTTGGAGGAGGGAGCAGCACAAAAAAAAAGCTCATTGACTATTCCACTCATTTGGCATTTAGTATAGATGATCATTCTTATTTATCCATTTATTCTTTGGTCCTATCTTCCCAACTATATTGTGAGCTCCTTGAGACTACTTTGCTATCTCCCCACCCTTGCTGCTCTTATTGTCCTGTATATCCTGTGTTCTGTAAATTAATGTTTTGGGATGATTACAAAGGTGTTCTAAGTAGATGTCTGTTTCACTTTTCAAGGATGTTGATTCTTTACCCTATAGTAGGCATAAAGGTAAATTTTCTCAAATGAGTACCTTGCTTTCATCCGGAGTAAAAAAAATCTAGAAGAACCAAAGTATTGTTTAATATTCAATAAACATACCACTAGTCATTTGTGCTTGCAAGGGAATTAGATGAAGACTAATTAGTGTTTATAAAGTATTTTGATACCCATGTAATATTTAATAAGTAATTAGTTTTGTAACACAAAATGAAATCTTTTCCCTTAACAAACAATGGGAAGCCGACCTAGTCCTGACTAAAAAGCAAACTGAATTTCATCAATGAATATTTTTAGGGAGCCAGAAATGGTTGGTGATTTTCTAGATGACAAGTTTTCCCCTCCCACTCCTCCCCCAATCCTCCATCCAATTATTTCTTTAGTCTCCCTCATCTCTCCCTTCCAATCAGTTTCCGAGTATTGTTTATTCTATCTCCATAGCATCTTTCAAATCTATTCTGTCTTCTCTCTTCACACTGCTATCCCCCAAGTGTAGGCCTTCATTGCTATCCCCCAGCCTCCTTACTAATATAATAACCCTCTATGCCTCCAGCTTCTCCCCCTTCCAAATCCTACTTCATACTGCTCCCAGAACAATTTTTTTTTGCATGCAAATATCTAGTCATATTACCCCTCTACTCAAAAATCTTCAGTGACTCACTACTGGCTCCCAAATGAAGGTGACATTTCTCCACAGAGTATACAAGACCCTTTACAACCTTGAATATGCCTACATTATCAGCCTTGGTTCATATTTCTCTCCTCTATTCCCTCAAACCAAATTGGATTACTCTCTGTCCCCTGAACACGTTGAACTTTCTTGTCTCCGTTTTTTGTGTGTGTTTACAGTTTGCTATGGCTGGAATATCCTTTACCTATCATCCCAATCTTCATTTTAAGCACAAATCCATGTTCTCTAGGAAGCCTTTCCTGATCCCCTGTTGGTAATGGATTTTGCATAGGACTTTTGAGGGAAAGGTTTCATGGTTTAGAATTTGATGCTCTCATTACTGTTCTTGCTAGTTAGAGGACCCAGGTTCAAATCCTGGCTCTGCCACCTGCTAAGTGACTTGGCCAAGTCAGTCCAGTGGGGCTTCTATATATATTCACCTATAAAACAAACAGGTGACATTCTGAGGACACTTTTGGCTCTAAATATATAATCCTATTACACTTTTTTTTTTGTTTTACTATGTATTCCCTCAAATGATCCAACTACTACAGTGGTTAGCTAACTGAATGTTAAATGACAGGAGTGGTGGTGGACAGGGGGTATCTAATTGCTATACATAGAATTGTAATGATAGTAATGACAACAGAGGTGAACCGAAAAAGGCTATTCCAGGACCTCTTTGCCCCACCAAGATACAAATCTTTAACATTTTATAAATGGCTTGACCAGGCTCCCAGAATCAATAATGTCCATTTCCACCATTTCTTGTGAGTACATTGTGGGCAACTAGCATTTGTGGTTACAAGTTTCCCTGTTCTAGATCTATACTAAGATGGACTTGAGGAAGGAAAAAAAGAAATAAAAAACCCTTAAACTCTTATAACAAATTGCTTTATTTTTACATACACTTTTTAAAAACTCTGAACCACTCACTCTTTTGGTTCCATACTCATTTTCATGAGCTATTCTTATCTCTTCTTCTACATGTGTATTAATCTATTTCCTCGGAAGAGACAAAACAGTGTAGTGGAAAGAGCATCGGATACAAAACCATGAGGACTTGATTTAAACTGAGGTTGAACCTTTAAAAAGGTCTTTGCTAATTAATCTCTTATAATATCAGCTTCTTCATCAATAATTGGGGATAATTCTATTTGTATTACCTCCCTCACAAGGTAGGTGCTTTATAAATCATGAAATTCTAAGGAAATGTATCATCATTCTTATTCTTTAAAACTCATCTCTTTGAAGACATTTTATTTATTTGAATGAAAAAAAAAAGCCTCATCTACTTCTAAAATCCATAGGAAAATAAAGGACCACATAGGGGATATTCAGGTATCCTATAAAAGTAAGGAAAGCTGTGTTCCTTTGCAATAAATAGAGCTTAGATAAAAAAGAAATATTTAATAGGAGGCTACATGGAGAAATAGCCTTAAAAGTGTAAACGCTGGATTTGTAGTCATAGAACATGTGTTTGAAATCTGGCTAAGCCACTAATAACAATACGACATTGAGAATGAAAGCAAAAAGCAGAAAGGGGAGATAAAGGAAACAGTAGAAGTTTAGAGCAAGTTCCTCTGAGAAAGGTCTCATCTCTCAAATATACAGAGAACTGAGTCAAATTTACAAGCATAGAAGTCATTCTCCAGTTGATAAATGGTCAAAGGATAAGAACAGATAGTTTTCAGATAAAGAAATCAAAGCCATTTATAGTCATATAAAATGTTTTAATAACTATTGATTAGAGAAATACAGATTAAAACTGAGATACCACCTCATGCCAGATTGGATAATATGATAGAAAAGAAAAATTATAAATGTTGGAGGAGATGTGGAATAATTGGTACATTAATGCACTGTTGGTAGAGTTGTAAACCAATACAACCATTCTGGAAAGCAATTTGGAACTATGCCCACAGGGCTATAAAAATGTGCATGCCCTTTAACCTAGCAATAGTAGTATTTTATTCCAAAGAGGTTTTTTTAAAGTATGTATTTGGGCAAAAACATTTATAGCAGCTCTTTTTGTGGTGGGAAAGAATTGGAAGTTGAGGGGATACCTATCAATTGGGGAAATAGATGAACAATTGTGGCATATGATTGTCATGGAACATTTTTGCATTATAAGAAATAGTGAACAGGATGCTTTCAGAAAAACCTTGAAAGACTTAGGTGAACTGATACAAAGTGAAGGGAGAAGCAACAGAACATTAAACATGGTAACAGGAATACTGTATGATGACCACCTGTGAATGACTTGGCTATTCTCAGAAATACAATGATCTAAGACAGTTCCAAAGGACTTATCTTTCACAACTTGACTAATATGGAGATATACTTTATATGATTACACTTGTCTAACCTCTATCAAATTGCTTACTATCTTGATGGGAAGGGAGGAAGTGAGAGAATTTGAAACTAAAAAATTTTTTTAAATGTTAAAATTATTTTTACATGTAATAAAAAACAAAATATTATTTTAAAAAGATGATATTAAGAATGTCATGCCTACCCAGGTGTGAGTTTCTTTAGTTGTAAAATGAGGGTTTTGAAATAGATGACTTCTGAAACCTCCTTCAGATCAAATTTATAGTGCTATCTTCTCTGTAGTATTTTCCCTTCAAATAATCAAGCTATCAATGTGTCTTAATTTCTTTCCTTCTAGTAAAGAATACAATGAGTTTGAATGACCCTCATCATTTGAGTAGCATGATCTTCATCTAGGATATATTCCTGGCATTGAAAGGATGAGGTAGGTATGCATAGTACAAAGGTAAAAATACTTGAGTCAGAGATAAGAAGACCAGCGTCAAAATTCATTCCATACTGTTAAGTACAAGTGTGACCTTGGGTAAGGGTAACATCCCTGAGATCAAATATTCTCAACTTTTAAAAGAGGGGGTTGAAATACAGGACCTCCAAGGTTTCTTCTGCTTCTAAGTATTTGTGATCTTAATTGTTTTATTCCAGGTGAGCAAATTTTCATTTAAAAAAAAAGAGAACTAAAGTCAAGAGGGAAGCTATATTATGTGAATGTGCTGTCAAACCTAGTCATAGTGTAATCCCCCACATCCATAGAAATAACCAATCCTTTATCAGTGAAGGAACCTCATGATGTCTGAAGATGAACTTACCCACATTTGCATCAGTGAGCACCTCTCCCTTTTCCCACCCTGCATCAGGCATAAAAATTCAAATTTAAGGATTTACCAAAAGAGCTCTAAGTCAGATGTAGCCAGGGAGAGAAAATGATCTGTTCTCTCAAATTGCAGAACGGAGAGTGAGCACAAGAGCAGGGACCAGGATAAACCAAGCATAACATTCATTGCAGAGTTAGCCATGTGGCCTGTTACCACAAACTGCCCCACTGAGGATTCTTCAAGCCTTCTTAAGGTCCCAAGGGACTCCAAGGCCTTCCCAGCTTTACCATCTCCCATCTGCTCAGTTGTGTAATCATGTCTCACCTTTTCACGGTCAATATCTGCCCACGTCATGTTTTAATCACATTTAAATTTTTATGTCCAATCTTTAAATTAGCTGCATACAGACCAAACTATCTTGATGTTGAAGTTGTGGCAGTTACTTACAAATCAAAAAGCTTATGGAACAAATTGCAGCATCTGATCATTTAAAGGCACTTTTCATTGTACATAGCAATTTAAAATTACTGGAGCACTTCAAGGTTCCCCCTTCCCTTCATAAGTGCTTCAATCTGGAAGTGATTGGGAGCCTACGCTTGCAATGTGCAAGGTAATTTAACATTTCTGGAGGGCTTTTTAAAATATATATTATAGAAGCACATATTTCAAAATGAATGGACTTCTGATCATGTGTAGTACTGAACAATTTTAAATTGCTAAGATGTTAAAATTTTTATCAATGCTTCCAGTTTGGAATGGGATTAGAGACTGTATTAAAAAAATGAAAATGCCATGGTGACCCTGTCTTTCGTTTCTTTAATAATTTCTGCCCCCAAAATTTAAAGTACCCTCCCCAAGAATCAAAATATTAATTTATGCTAAACTGGAACTCTAATATCAAATGCCAGAGCAGTTTTTCTAGGCCTGATTATAATTGGAATTCAGAATCAGAGTCCCCCACTCTCAGATTTTCAAAATATTCATTAATGATTTCTAGACATAGGAGACATAGACCCAGAGAAGAAGGATCCTCTAAAATTATCAAATTCTAAATGTGAGTTAATCCATTTTAGGGCATCTAAGTGGCATGGTGAATTGAATGCCTGGCCTGAAAACACCAAGACATCTTCTTGAGTTCAAATCTAGCCTCAGATAATTACTGCTGCGTGATCCTGGGTAGTCACTTAACCCACTTTGCCTCAGGTTCCTCATCTGAAAAGAATGAGCTGGAGAAGGAAATGGCAAACCACTCCAGTATCTTTACCAAGAAAAACCAAATGGGATCATAAAGAGCTAGAAACAACTGAAATGAATAAACAACCAAAGGCTTATTAGAAACATCAAGAAAAATGGATGCAAGGTTTTGTCACTAAATGACAAGGGTAAGTCTTTCCTTGGTACACACGTAGGTGAAGAACCTATAGCTTCTCATTCTTCAATTATTGATTCATTCATGTATGTATTTTTTTTTCAAAATTCAACCAAATATTCTTAGATCTCTTACTCTGTGCTTTGCAGATTTAGGAAATCTAGATCAATATTTTAACTAGCCTGAATTCACTTAAAAATTCCAAAGGATCCATCCATTTCTGTCATAGGCTACCAATGATATATCTCAGTTCACAGACACACTACATCACATCACTAGAGATCTTTCTGAAACTAAAGTTTAGAACCAGAAATTGGGTATGGAGGATTTGAAGATAAGTGGCTTGTGCTGAATAGAGATGGAACTGACCAGCCTGACCCTGGCCCAAACATCCTAGCAAGAACCAGAGTTGAAAGTGCCCTCAGAGGTTATTCAGCCAAGCCTGAATGTCAGTTGGAGCCCACTCTACAACATCCTTAACACAGAGTCTACTCAACCTGTAGGCAAGGCCAATGTGGATGGGAAAACATATTATCTCCTGAGGTAGCTAATTTCAGTTTAGATACCTCTAATTGTTTCAGTTTAGTCTAATATAATTCAATTAAATGGGCCTTCTCCCAGGTCATCTCCAGCCATCTTAATGAATATCTAGCCACTGGATCTAGAGGGCTCTGGAGGATAAAATAAAGCTGGTGACCTTGCACACTCCTCCCTCACTCAAATCAAAGTCAACTGAAAGTCATGTCAACATTCCCTGATGTCATGGTCCTCTTTGAAAATGAAGGACAAACACAACAATCTCTAATTGTTAGGGGAAATGCATATATATATATATATATATATATATATATATATATATATATCAAACCCAAATCAGACCGAAACTTCTGCCCATTTCTTCTAGGTCTGCCCCCTGAAGTTAAGGGAAGCAAGCTTAAGCTCATGTCCTGGTGGCAATCTTCAAAGAAGAAAGATCCCTATTATTTTCCATTAAGTCTCTTTTGTTCTAAGCTAAACTTTCCTAAGTCCTTCAACCAATACTCATGTCTCAATATCCAATCATTTCAACATCATGAATGAACACTTCTGGACCTATTCCTGTTTTTCATTCTTACTAAACTCTTATGTCTATATCCCTCTGTTTAATAAAGTGGCTCCCTATCACCTGCAGGAACAAATACAAAACCCTGGTTGGTGTTCAAAGCCCTTTATAACCTACTTTGCTCTTACCTTTTGATCTTCTTACATGTTACTCCTTCTGGTATACTCTTTGATCCAGTGACACTGGCCTCCTGGTTTTTCTACTATTCCATCTTCACTGGGCATTTTCTCTGACTGCCACCTATGCTTGGAATGTTCTCTATCCTCATCTTCTCTTCCTATCTTCCTTCAAGTCTCAACTAAAATCCTATCTCCTACAGAAAGTCTTTCCCAATCCTTCTTAATTCTAGTGCCTTCCCTCTTGTAACTATTCCCTGTGGGTCCTGCACATAGCTTGTTTATACAGATTATGAGCTCTTTAAGGGTAAGGACTATCTTTTTGCCTCTTTTTGCATTCCCAGTGCTTAGCACATTGACTGATACACTTAATAATTGCTTGTTGACTTATAGCACTCTGGAAATGTACTAAATAATGCAGAATACAATTAAACTATCAACTCTTTACCTGGTCATGATACCTCTCTTAATGATACCTAAATTTGAAATACCTGGGGGTAGGGGTGTGCTATGTCACACTATTAAGTGAAGATTATACTAAAACCCACAGATGACATAGAATCACAAACTTTTTGAGTTGGGACTTCAACAGTCATTCAGTCCAACTTATATACCAAAAGAATCCCCCATTATAACATACCTGATAAGTGATCATTCAACCTCTACCTGAAAACTTCGTTGGAACAAGGGAGAAAATTCTATTTTCTGAGGCAGCCTACTCCACTTTGGATAGCTCTAAATTTTTTTCTGCCATGAAATTTAAACTTTTTTTTAAAATTTCTTCTATTTTTTAAACTTGGACTATTGTCTAGTTCATTCTTTGTTTTCTACTCAGATGTAATTTTCCTGACCTCACTGTAGAATTTTCCTTAATTTGACTATATCATAATTAGTCCATTATTCTACCATCTTTTAAATTTTGCTGGATAACTAGTATACTTGCTATAATTCTCAGTATAATGTCACCCAAAAATTTGTTAAGGCTTTGATTTATGCCTTCATCCAAGTGATTGTCAGGATAAAATCATGGGAAGCTCCCTGTTGTATTCCACCAGAGTTTACCCTCCATCTTGGCATTGACTCATAAATGACTATGTTCAATCAGGTTGTTCAATTGTATTCACATCTACCTAACTGTATTATTTTCCAATCTGTATATGTCCACATTGTCCACAAGTTTACCATGCCTTCATGAAATCAAAGTATACTATCGCTATAGCATTTTCCTGATATAACTCTGTTGAAAGAAAGAAATAAATTAGCTCAGTCAGTCATAATGACATAGTATGGATGAAATTACCTTGAGTCTCAGAGATCATCAATTTCTTTCCTAAATGCTCACAGACTATCCCTTTGATAATATATTCAAGAATTTTGCCAGGATTCAAAGTCAAGACAAAGTCAAACTTAGTAACCTACAGTTTGCTCTTCAAGTTTGGATACTACTCAAAATAGGCCTTAAGGACAGATCTGCAGCTTTGGGCCAGGGTGGAATGGTATATGTAGGATGATACCAAACTCAGGTAAGCCTTAGATTTATATTTTGGGAAGCCCAGAGTTTGGTAGAAACCAGACATAACCATGTACCTGTAGCTTACAACTCAACCTTCATACCTGTAACAAGGCAGGGCCTTGTTCTTGCTTTCTGTGTTTACTAATGGAAGCCACCCTACGTAAGATTTAAGGATTCTGAGGAGGAGATAGGTACATAAGCAGTCTCGGAAAGCATGTGATTATAGAGTCTGGCTGCAGAGTGCCTTCTCTAACACCTACCCAGCCCCATTGACAAAGCCAAGATACCTTCCCCTCCCAACCCCCCTCCCCCCAGCCCAGTGGTCTAAAGTTGCCCGTTACATGAGCAAGATAATACATGTGAAAACACTCATTAATGTGAAAAATGGACCTCAACCATGTAACAGAAGTTATGTATTATACATCTTTCTTTTGGCCATATGTCCATAAAGTTAATTTCAAAATACATTCAGATTATCTGGAAGGGAAGGAATTTGAGTAGGTGTGGTGTAGGTGAATGTGTGTGTGTGCGTGTATGTTGGATTTAATCTTTCTAATGGACATTAATAGATAAATGGGATAGTGGTCACTTTAAGAACCAGAAGATCCCAGATGGAAGTTCCCAGAAAAGGTTGGGAGTGTTAGGTATGACTTGAGGACAGGAAGCTGAGATGGGCTTCTAAACTGTGGGATACATTATGATGTACTAAAGTACTTTGGATAAATTATGCCTGTTTGGAACTATATTTAACGTCAGTCCTGCTTGTCTTGTATACACAGGGGCATGTGCATTTCAACCAGCCTCATTATTTGGGAAACACAGGCAAAATCCACAGATATTATGTAAATCCTAAGAACAGACCATTAGACATTGTAGAACACTTCATACTTTATGCCTAGGAAATCCAGTCATTTGCAATGAATATCATCCTCATTAGTATAAATTTAAAAACTAGCTTTATGCCAAGCTTCTCTTGGAAGAGACATACTCATTTTCTTTAAAGAATCATTAGTGCTAAAAAATTTCCCTTCGGAATTTCACGTCAGTGGAATTACCAGGAATCTGAAAGTAAAACCAGAAATAATGATGTGAGGAAATGTCAGATAAGAACCATGCTTGCATTACAGACCTGCAACCAGTACAGTTCCTGCCAAAGTTCAGAAATTAAATAATCATCACTGTGCAACCTCCCATGGAAAAATATCACTCACTGACAACATTCGGTCTGGGGCTTGCCAATAATTATCACTTTAACTATAATTGATTGCGTCTACTAATGAGGAGATGATCATCTGAGGGCCAGGAGACTGTCACTGGTTTGCATATAAGGTCTATTGACTTAGTAAGGATAATATGGCTCTGAGATAGGAGGAAATAGTTCTTTTTTTATCTTTACATAAAACCTCCCCAAATCCAGATCTTGTAGGAATCGATGTCCATTGCTATCAGCTTCACAACAGGGAATGCCATTCATCTTGACCTGAAGGCCTTTGTTCTTAGAATGAACTCTGCCTCCATATCCTTTTAAACCCAAGAGATAGCTTAAGTCCATCAGCAAGTAGTTCAATTGAATTCATTCATTCCATTTAGCTTCTAAGACAAAAATGAAATAATCCCTGCCCTCAAATAGCATACATCAATGACATCAAAATCAAATAGAAACAGAGACCACTAAACATATATAAGAATCCCTGCAGGTCAAAAATTGACTTAGAAAACCACCTATTCACATTATAAGGCCCATGAGCCAGGTTTGGCTTACTTATAGTGGTAGGTGGAGTTGTGGTAGTTAGGGGTTATGGTTATGAATTCAGCATGTACACACATAAGCAAAGTACCACACAACTTGAGGAAGGGGAAAATAATAAGAATTAGAATAAGGGAAAGTAATAAGTAGAAAGTTTCATCCTGAACTGAGCCCTAAAGAAAACCAAACCAAAGGAAGAACTGAAGAAGGAGTAGATTCCAGATAAGAGGGGCAGCCTCAGAAACATATTTATAGGAGAGATGCAATGTCAAGTTTGGGGAACCCCACAACTGGGTCTCCATGTTACTATCTGGCTATTTTCATACTCTTCCATTGGCACTCTTGTCATCGTTCTCATCAGCCCCAGTCACCTTTCACCAGAATCTTGGACCCTGGTCCTAAGAGGCTGGGTCGTAAGTGAGCTTCTACCTTATCTTGAGCTCCATTTAATTCCTGATCATTTTTACATCTTGCTGTTATTAGTGTAGACATCCTCTGCCACCCTCAATTCCCTTTAAGTATAATCTCATCCAATCAGAATGGTAGCCCCATAAGGGCAGAGATTTCTGACTTGTTTGTTTTTGTGGCAAAATGACTAGCAAATGATAGGTACTTAATAAATAGTTTATCATACATTATTCTGCCACCAGCAAATTAGGCAGTTTGCCTGGACCATATATTATGTCTGGGGGGTATTATGAAATGCCTGGAAATGTAGCTAGGAGCCAGATGGTCAATGGTTTGAAATACTATACTGAGGAGTTTTTTTTATTTCATTCAAGGGGCAATAGGGAGCAACTGATAAGCCTGAGCAGGGGAGTGCCGAGACCAGATCTGTTTCAGTAACACTAATTTAGCCACTGTGTAAAGGATGGATGAGAATGATTCAAAGCACATTTTTTTGCACTCACTTATTACTTTTCCTCCATTGCCAAGCTCAAAGTCCTAGTTAACTCCTAGTGTATCAGTACGGTTTTAGTATTCATCATACCAGCCTGCTGGCCTTCTACCTTCATGAAGTAGCATTCTGCACACTGACAACACAATAATTTGCCTTGACTTTAAACATCTCTTACCCATTGTACTCTCTGACTGCTCACAATCATCCAATACCTCCCAAATGCCTTGTGATGAACATGAAAATTTTGATTGATTTTCTACAAAGCTCCCTTTTAGTTGGCCTCGTCCTATCTGCCTACTTTTTTCTCCAGTTGTAGAAACCAAACCTAGTCTTAAAGCTCCTTCGGAGCTGTTCATTTTAATCCAGGTTAATTTAAACTCAGATGTATTTTCAAGTGCCCATTTCAACTAGGGTTTTAGTAGATTTCCTTTCCCCTATGTCTTCCTCATACCTTGACATTTTAGAAAACTCTTCTAGCATTATGCTTCACCCATGCTCTCCTATGTTCATTGAATACATTTCTTTCTGTTTTCTGTATACCACTCCTTTTTGAAGCCCAAGCACTTCCTATTTATAACAAATTACCTTTGGTTCGCACTTGATTTATTTTTAGTTTCTAAAGTTTTGTTGATTCATAAACAACAAAACATTGGGGTTACTTCCCAATAATTTTCTTCCCCTCTACCCACTCATTGGATAAATCTTTGGTCCTGGAGTCAGGAAGCCTTCAGTTCAAATTTGGCCTCAGACACTAGCTGTATGACTGTGAGCAACTCGCTTAACCCTCTATCTGTCTCAGTTTCCTCATCTGTAAAATGTGAATACTACTACTACCTCCTTCTTAGAATTATTGTGAGGATCAAATGAGATAATATTTGTAAAGTTATTTTCAAACCTTAAGGTGGTATATAAATGCTAGCTATTAAGATGATTAAACATAAGTATATTTAAGTAACACTGATAAAATTTTTCTTGTTTCACACTGGTAGTACACTTTCTTTTTACCTAGTGGAGGGAAACAGTTTCCATCATTAATAATTGATGGAATCAAGCTCCATCACTGCATTGATTTTGGTCTGTAATTTATTCCAGTATTGCTTTCATTTAAATTATTATGTTCATTGCGTATTTCGTCCTCTTGGTTCTGCATACTTTTCTCTGTTTACTATCTGATATGTTTGAAAATACTCCCAAAGAAGTCAAGATACAGAATAAGACACACATTGTTAGACATAGCCAAGGACAAAAGCTGTTTTGCTTGGCTATTTCTATTGCTAAACAAAGTTTTTTTTTCTTTTTTTCCAATCAGTATAGTGGGGGAGAGAAAAATAAGCGCTTTTTGGTGGAAAAAAAAGCAAAATTAAACTTACACTGAGATATGTATATATATATATATATGCGTTCATGTATTGATATATTCATATATCAATTTCATATGCATGCATGTATTTTGTATATACTATAGAGACATAGATATATAATTTTTCTCTGGGAGAAAAGTAGAAAATTAGAATAGTTTAAAAGGAAACCTCTGAGATAACTAGAAAATCTCCATTTCTATGATACATTTAAAAAGCGAGGTCTAGAGAGGAAAGTGACTTCTCTATAGTCACTACCCATTAGTTACAGAACCAAGACTGAACTCTACAAGTAGTTCCTTATTAACTTCATGATACTAAGCAATATCCCTTTAATCAATCATCCAATTAACAAGTATTTATAATATAATAACTACATACCTATTTTCCCTTCTTTCAGAAATTTTTCCTAGGCTAAGCTCATCAGCTTTGATTACATAATCTCCCAGATCAGTTGTTTCTAACTCAATCATCCTTTCAAATCAGTCCTACCAATTCTACACTAATATGTGCACAAATATGTTGAGTATACAATATCCTATTTTGTTCCCTCTAACTTTTAGATTATAAACTCCTTGTAGCCAAGGTCTCCATTTGATCTTTACTCAGTACCATGAGTATAAACCCTTGTTGCTTGGCTCAAGTCAACATCATTACTGATCAAACAAGCAAAAAAATATTAAAATCAGCTAATATGCCTCAACTTTAAAATTTCTAAATGAACTCACCCCGGTCTCTTCCCTCAGGAACAAATTCACTTTAATGACTTTTCATGGTCTAACTGATTAACTGATTAACTTTAAAAATATTCAAATTAGACAATGTAATCAAATGTCCTGTTCAAATGGAGTGAGTTCATTAAGAACCTGTGAGTGCTAAAAGAGCACACAATTAGATATATAAAATAGTGGACAGAATCTTTTGACAGAATTAGATCCAAATCTTTTTGTTTGCACACATCTTTTAAAGGTATCAAGATCCAATATCAAAGTCATTTGGCAGAAAAGATATTTGTTCTACTAAAACTGCACAATATAAATAAACATATATCATCTCCCCATTTACCTGAGTGTATATCACATCCCCAATCCCAGCCCAAACCATTTGTGAAGCACTTAGATTGCACAGCATAGTTAGAACAGGATGCTGGACAGCATGAGCCAACACACACTGCCCGTCCTGTGTGAATACATTGCTCTGGGTCACAGTGAAACAGGAGATACGACACATGAAATGTTTGAGGTAAATAAAATTGTTAAATGTCAAACTGGATAGACAAAAGGATAAGTACATATTAAGAGTTAAAAATTGAAAGCTCAGATAGGAGAACGAGAGGTTAAATGCTAAAATGGATGGAGCCATTTCAATCAGGGATTTCTTTATGGAAGAGATAAACTTAATTCTTTCCAATTTGCTCCTGGCCAAATATGATACTGAGTCAGTCAAAGTCTGCTGACTGAACCCTCTTTCTAGTACATACAAAGGAGAGCAGAATCCCAACAGAGAAGTTGCTGTCCAAGTGTGAATCACAATGAGGATAAATCAAGATCAGGAATCAGAAACATGGGTTTTTATCTGAAACTACCAGAGGTAGCAGCCCAATTATAAATAAGAAGTTGGACCAAAATCTTGTTCTAGAAGAGAAGCAAATGAGAGGCAAAAGCTAGAATTCAGGCAGCTTTGTCTCCTCAAGCAAGTGACAGACTATTAAGTTGATTAAATAGCTAACTTGTTATACATAGTGGGTTGCATATATACATTTCTATGCCCCCAGGTGTGTATTGGGTGCCCTGCGCTTAACTTTTTTTAAAAAATATATTCTTTCAGTAGGAGAGCTGCCATCATATTTTCTTCACTGCCATGCATGATAATGGATGTTTCTGTATAGGACGGGGAGAGCCAGTCAGTCAATCAACATTTATTAAGCGGTTGCTATGTGCCAGGCAGAGTGCTAAGAAATAAAGATACAAAGAAAGGCAAAAAACAGTCCCTGACAGCTAAATGACTAAATAGATAGGAATTTGTAGGAGCTCACAATAGCATATTAACATGAAAATTCTAATATTCAGGTTAAGCGGGCACTAGTATTTGTAAAAGATATGTAGATATGTAATTTGTAATAAATTCATTGGCTGATAGATATACAACTTCAAAAACTCCTTTAATCTGGGAAGTTAGCCTGAGAGTTAACTTCATGTTTAACAAGCTAACATATATTCTTAAATTAATTTAAACCAATTGAGCAAAGGCTTTTAGCAATTATGAGATTATTCACTTAGTAACCAGGAGATTACTTTGAGGTACTAAAAATATCTTGAACAGTGAAACCTTTCCCAATCAATTTTTATAGAGTTTGCATATTTTTCCTCATAAAATTCCATTTCATATTTCTTGATATTGAATAAATAAAAACAGTCACTGATGCCTGATGTTTTCATTGAAAAAAGAAGTCTACAAAAAGATTTCACTACACATCCCAGGAAAATGGTATTCTGCTGTTATAGACTTTCACAAAATCCCCAGGATGGAACAAGCAGATGTTTGCACTGGAAACGCTTTCGAAAAGGATTGCCCCTTATATATTTAACCAAGATTGTTTTTTAACTCAAATAACATTAGGTACTTTAGGAATGCATGGACATATAAATATGCCAGAGTGCTAACAGGAAGCGGCGGGGGGGGGGGGGGGCGGGGAAGGGAAGTTTACTCTGAAATTCCAGATTTAATTGTCTTGCTTGAAGGCAGATGAAGGAGACACACTGGCCTCTTTCTGGGCAGGCCAGAAGGTCCCAGAGTTGTACTCCCCTCCAGAGTCGGTCAACTGACCCTGTAAAGGTGGAGTGGCTTTCAAGAAGCACTAGGTTGTGAGAAAAAAAAAAGAACATTTACTGGGCAGGCAGGCAGATCCCTCCTGGGGTTGGGGTAGGAGGAGGAGATGGGGTAGGGAAAGTATTATTGCTGACTCATCACTCAACTGATCTCATGCTTCTCTTGCTTCTATGCTTTAGAGTTGTTTTGTGTGTTTATATTTTGTCTCCCTGACAAAGCGAAGTATGATCAAGGATCATGCCTTCTGTGCCTTGGTGTCTCACACAGCAGAACCTGGCCCAGCTGAAATTCAACAGCCTCCTGCTGTTCATTTGAACCTTTTCAAAGCAATAACGCTACTCCATGAACAGTGGAGTATCCCAGGGTCTACATTGTGACATCTTGGGAAAAATGTCCAAGATGTCAACCATCCCATGAGACAGGTAGGGATTTCCCAACTCTATGTAAAAAAGGTAGAGGAACACAGAGAAGAAATTCCCAGAATTCCATTTCCTTCTTCTTTTTAGGCATAGAGATTTGCAAAGCTCTGCCAATAGGAAGAATGAATACCCTCTTTCATTGAGAATGTTACCTATATGGCCTACACTGAGAGCCACCGAGTATCCATAGGTTCTTTTGGTGAATAAACTGTGATACTATGTGAAAAACAGCTCTCTCCACTGAGACAACGAGCAGGTATCTACTGGCTATGATATCAAAGTATCTTGGAATCTGAGTTAGATGAGATTATCTGATTTAATGCCATCATTATACATACATACCCATATACATGTATATATATATATATATATATATATATATATATATATATATATATATATATATATATACATGTATATGGGTATGTATATAGGCATGCATAATAGGAAGCAAACTCAGAGAAATTGTGATTTGTCCAAGTCTTACAGGGATTAAATAGCAGAATTAGAATTCAACCAAGGTCCTTTGACTCCAATGGAATACCCTTACTTCTACACAATAGATGACTCATGACAAATAATCTACTCCCTCAAATATCTTCCCCACTGACTTCCCCAGTGTGTGTTATTTCCCATTTTCCAAACAAAAGAATATCTTATCTCTAGATGTTTTTTGTTAAGCAGGAAAATAGGTGACCTAGACATGATAGGATACCACCAATAACCCCTTTGGTCACATTCCTATAACACTTAAAGATTTAAAAAGGACTTTTTTGGGAAAAAAATCCTGTGTATTGGCAGTTGGTAGTAACTGTTATTACCATTTAACAGGTCAGGAATGTGAGGTCACAGAAGTTAAGTGACTTGCTTAGGGTTATGAAAATAGTTTCATAAACCTAAAGTCCCCTGACTTTAAACCTAATGTTTTTCCCACTTAACCATAATGCCTTGAGGAAGAATACCATGCACTACAATACAGAACAGATGTATTGACCACTTTTATTTTTTTGCTCCCAATCAGACTTCTTTTGAGGCAGGATTCAAGTTCAAATTCTTTAGCTCATTGCCAGCAATTTTTCCATTGCACCATGCAGATTACATCACCAATGTGAATTTGGAAATGGCCAATAACCCCCCATAATATTAATAATATGAAAAATTTCAATTAAAATAACTCTGAAGATTCATCTCACCCACAAAACAAAAAGAATTCATGTTGGGGGAGTTATGGGAAAATAGTTACATGCATGTAGTCATAGTAGGGTCAAAAATTCATTCAATTATTCCAGAAATCAAATTGGAATTATGCTAAGAAAGCTACAAAAATGTCTTTACCTTGTGATTATTTCCCAAGGAGATCAATCATAAAAAGAAAGGTATATAGCCTTTCTCCCTCCCTTACCAGACACCAAAATATCTAAAGAAATAGACTTTATTTTAGTAGAAAGGAACTTGAAGCAAAGTAGATGTCCACAGACTGGGAAATTATTATACAAGTCTTGGTATAAAAATAAAAGCGAATATTATACTGTTATGTGAAATTGCCTATGATGAATACAAAGAAGTATGAAAAGATGCTAAGTGAAGGAAGGAGAAACAAGAAAACAATAAAGGCAATGACTCCAGCAATATAAATAGAAGAAAAACAAAAAGAAAGGAAGTGAAATTGGATGTTATAAAATTATATTGACTAAGTTTGGCCCCAAAGAACAGATGAGAGAAGGTCTATCCTCATGTGCTTTGCCAAAGTTGGAGGTTAATGTCAAACTTGGTTGATAAGATGGTTAATTTCATTGAACTGTTTTCTTTCCAGTTTTTTTTCTCTTCAAAAAGAAATTCAAGTGCTATAAAAAATAGAAAAAATTAAAGCAAACCCAAATATATTTCCCTCAATGCTTCTGACATTTGTGACTTTCCCCTTTATTTCTCTATGCTGCAGAATCCACAACTCTAAAATGAAGGGGTTAGACTATAAACCTCTAAGGTCTCTTCTAGTTCTAAGTCTATGATCTTACAATAAGTCCATGAATCAAGAAATTCCATTATCTCCATCATTATTGGGGTCTTTCCTTGGAAGGTGTGGGTGTTCACTGGACTAAAGCTGCACAATCCTTGGGAGGAGACAAGTTTTCCTACTTCACAGTGCTCACTAGTTCCATGAAGAACTCTATCACTCAGTACTTAGGCAAACTCACTGAAACAATTCCCTAGATCAAGACTTGAGAGTGTCTTGGTGCTGGCAAGTCCTTTGTATTACATTTCTTTTGATTCTGAAACAAAAACAGTAACATATTTTATCAATCCCCAACATGTGTCTTGCATTCAAGAACAGTGTTTTCCTTTTTCCCAACAGTCATCTGTGGTGCTAAATGCATATGATTAGGAGCATCAGTGAACTATCTGAAACATATTGCTTCAACAAGCCTAAAATTAATATAAATAAAGCTGTAAAGACCCCAAACTTCAATGAGCATCCTGCAAATATTATTCAAGAAAGTGATATTCTTTTATTAAGGAACAGCTGTTACTTCAGCATGGAAGCTGCTCTTTTGAGACCTGAAAATAGAAAGAAAACTGTGGGTGAAGTAGAAGTCCGAAACAAATGAGTTCATTGTTTCATAATTTTGTCACTTTGGTGTTTCATTTTGACTTCATTTCATGGATGCCTTCTGATCATCTCCTGCCTTTTAATTTAGTCTCCCCCATCTCCTTTAGAATGTTTCTTTCAATAAATGCCCACAAAGAGGCAGAGCCACAATGGCAGAGAAAAGGGATGCACTTGCCTGAGTTATCCCCCAAACCCTTCCAAATACTTTTAAATAATGCAACATTATTTAAAATGAGAGAACCACAAAAAGATGGAGTGAAATAATTTTCCAGCCAAAGGCAACTTAAAAGGTTGGCAGGAAAGGTCTGTTGCATCTGGGTGAGAGTGGAACACAGTCCAGTGCAGGCAGTGCTGGTACAGAGTAGGCCCTGCAAACTAGGAGCAGGTATTGGGAGCATTGAATCAGAAGCAGCTGGGTCTGCTTCTGGAGCTCTCAGCCCACAGACAGTAAGGGAGATCAGAAGGAGGTTGAAGGAGTTTCTTTGCTGTGATATGGCACAAGACTCTGTTGCTTTGTTCATACTCAGATCTGGGTTACAGTGCTGAGAGACTGTCCCAGGGCAAGGAGGAGCTCTAGTACAACAGAGCTTGCAGCCACAGTTGAGGTGGTTACTGTTTCAGGGCAAAAAAGAGTACTTGTGATCTGTCTCTCACATATTAGAACACAGAACAGAAGGGGAGTATACACACTTCTCTTTAGATCATACCACCTTGAAAGAACTGAAAACTTACAGGTCCCTAGCAGTATTTCTGAAAAAAAAAGCTGCACAAAACCCCTGGAGTTTGGGATAGTGCTCCCTTCACCCTGGAAGCATAGCCTAACTTTAACAAAGAGTTAAAAATCCAATAGGATGGAAAAATAAATAAAAAACAGAAAAGAAATCTGACCATAGAAAGTTACTGTGGTGACAGGGAAGATCAAAACATACACTCAGAAGAAGATAACAAAGCTCCTACAACCAAAACCTCCAAGAAAAACATAAACTAGCCTCAAGCCATGGAAGAGTTCAAAAAAGATTTTGAAGAGAAGTAGAGGAAAAATTGGAAAGAGAAATGAGCATGATGCAAGAAAATCATGAAAATTAGTCTACAGCTTAATAAAGGAGAAACAAAAAATACTGAAGAATATAACACCTTAAAATCAGAATAGGTCAAATGGTAAAAGAGGTACGAAAAGTTAATCAGAAGTAATCAGAAGACTGTCGTGGAAAGTAGAATTAACCAAATGGGAAAAAAGATATGCAAAAATCACCTGAAGAGAAGGATGACTTATAAAGTAGAATTGGTCAAATGGAAAAGGAGGTACAAAAGCTCACTGAGGAAAATAATTCCTTAAAAATTAAAATTAAGCAAATGGCAGCTAATGACTTTATAAGAAATCAAGAAACAATAAAACAAAACCGAAAGAATGGAAAAAAGAAGACAACATGCAATATTAAATTGGAAAAACAACTGACCTACAAAATAGATCCAAGAGAGATAATTTAAAAATTGTTGGACTATCTGAAAGCCATGATAAAAAAAGAGCCTAGACATCATCTTTCAAAAAATTATCAAGGAAAACTATGCTGATATTCTAGAACCAGAAGGTAGAATAGAAATGGAAAGAATCTACTTATCACCTCCTGAAGGAGATCCCAAAATGAAAACTCTCAGGAATATTATAGCCAAATTCCAGAGCTCTCAGGGCAAAAGAGAAAATATTTCAAGCAGCCAGAAAGAAGAAATTTAAATATTGTGAAACCACAATCAGGATAACAGAAGATTTAGCAACTTCTACATTAAAGAATCAGAGGGCTTTGGATATATATATATATATATATATATATATATATATATATATATATATATATATAGATAGAGAGTACAGGATGAGCTGAATATGAAGGACAAATACCTAAAAAAATAAAATTTACTGTTGAATGTAGTGTCCTAGGAGTAAGAGAAACGGAGAGGTAGAATATAGCAAATCATCTCACATACAATAGGGAAGAAAGAGCTTTTACAATGGAGGAAAAGAGGGGGGAGATGAAAGGAAATAATTGAGCCTTACTCACATGGGATTTGGCTTAAGGAGGGAATAACACACACTCAATTGGGTATGGAAATCTATTTTACCCTGCAGGAAGGCAAGGGGAAAGAGGATAGGAAAGGGAAGACAATAGAAGGAACAGAAAATTGGGAAAAGAGATAATCAAAAGCAAACACTCTTGTGGGAGAACAAGTCAAAGGAGTGAATGGAATAAAAGAAGGGCAGGACAAGACAGAGGGAAATGTGGTTAGTCTTTTACAACATAATCATTGTGGAAGTGCTTTGCATTGTTACACATGTATGATCTATATTGAATTGCTTCTTTTCTCAGTGAGGGTAGATGGGAAAGGAGGGAGAGAATATTGAACTCAAAGCTTTAAGAATCAATGTTAAAAATTGTCTTTACATGCAACTGGAAATTAAGCTATACAGGCAATGGAGTATAGAAATGTATTCTACCCTACAGGAAAATAGAGGGGAAGGAGGATGGAAGAAGGGTGAGTAATAGACTGGAGGACAGACTGGAGGAAGGGGTGGATGGGGTGCATGCTGTCCTGGGGTGGGGGTGGGGAGAGATGGGGAGAAAATATTTAATTCAAATTCTTATGGAAGTGAACGTTAAGAACTGAAAATACATAAATTATATATTTTTAAAAAAGAAATGAGCAGGATGCTCTCAGAAAAATCTAGAAGACTTAAATGAGTTGACGCAAAGTAAAATATACTGTGTACAAAGTAACATCAATATTGTAAGATGATCAACCATGAATGACTTAGCTCCTCTCAGCAAAACAATTACTCAGGACAACTCTGAAGAAGTTATAATGAAAAGTGCTGTCCATCTCCAGAGAAAGAGCTGATAGTGTCGGAATACAGATTAAGGCATACTTTCTTTACTTATTTGCTTTAGTTTTTGTTTTTGGTCTATGTTTTCTTTCACAACATGACAGATATGGAAATATGTTTTGCATGACTACACATGTATAACCTATATTGAATAGCTTGCCTTCTCAAGGAGGAGGGAAGAGAGGAAGGTAGAGGATTTGGAACTCAAAATTTTAAAAATGAATGTTAAAAATTATTTTAACATATAATTGGGGGAAAATAACATACTAACAATTTTTTAAAAAATCAATCCCTTACAGACTTCTGTAATTATGTCCCAACTCAAGAAACCCAAATGGCATCCTATTGCCTTAATGATGAAATACAAACTCCTTTGTTGGAAATT
Source organism: Notamacropus eugenii (assembly GCF_028372415.1). Taxonomy (NCBI): domain Eukaryota; kingdom Metazoa; phylum Chordata; class Mammalia; order Diprotodontia; family Macropodidae; genus Notamacropus; species Notamacropus eugenii. Next base: position 544,067,222 of record NC_092872.1, on the reverse strand, counting down.
TAAAGACCTTCACTCTCTCATCCCAATCTACCTTGATGGCACTATTATAATATACCTTTCTTCTTGTATTCTATAGTGTAGCTAATCTGGCTTGTTTCCCCTCACATACAAAACTCCACTTCCCACCTCTGAGCCTTTGCAGTGGTTATCCTCCATACTTACAATGCTTCCCTTTCCTTTCTCTGTTTGTCAGAATCTCTATTTCTTTCAAAGCTTAGCTGAAATCTAATGCCTAAGCTGATACCCTGAGCTGCTCGGGTTTTCCCCTTCCAAAGAAAGAAATTCCTTATATATACTTTTATTATTATTATGTTACCTTGTATTACTTTTGCATATAGTTGATAATCACTTATTTCTTCCAGTAGAACATAACTTCCTAGAAGACAGGAGCTGTTTCATTTTACCTTTATATCCCCCAAATCTAGCACAGTGCCTGGAATATAAACACTACTTAATAAATCAAATGGATAGATCAATTTTGAGATGTACCCAGTGTTCCAATCTAACTCTTTTTTTATGATAGATGGGATAACAGAGAGTCCAGCTGCCAAGGATAATGGACTTGTTAGTCGAGAAATCTGCAGGACTTATAGATAGATATAGAATAGATAGATATAGATACAGTATAGATGGATATACTTATAGCATTAGGCAGAGTTTGGTCAGAAAATTGAGAAATCAGATGGGATTGGTGTAGGATCAGGCAGTGTCAGGGGTAAACAATCAACAGGATACAGAAATCTTGTAATGGCAGGATTGAAAAACCCAAAACACTTAAGGCTAGCAAAAGAACCAAGGAACATTCAGTGGTAGGGAGTGAAAGCCAGTAGTTGTCAGGGTTATAAGAGACAAAGAGAGAAAAAAAGGGAGACAGAGACAGAAACTGAAAGACCAAAGAAGGAAGAATAAGCAGTTAGCAGGAATAAGCTAGGATTAATAAAAATGCCAGGAAACGACAGTTGAAAGTCAACAAGACTAGATACGGAAGCTGGAGATCAGACAACATAGAAATTATTAATTAAGGAGTCTGGGAGTCAGCAGGATTAAATCAATTAATCAATCAACAAGTGTTTAGTGAGCAAGTACAATATGCCAGATACTGTGCTAGGAACTGAGGGTACACAAAAGACTCTCTCTAAAGGAGCGAAGAGGAGAGGCATATACATAGATTTTTCCAAAACAGATGCAAGATATTTTTATGGAGGAGACACCAGCAGCTGGGGGCATTAGGAATGGTTTCACGTAATAGGTGGCACTTTAGCTGAAACTTGAAACTCAGTTTTCTGAGGAATGGAGGTGAGAAAGGAGGTAGAGATCTGAGGAAATCCCACATAAAAGCATTAAGATGAGCACAGAGGAAACAAGATCACTCCATTTAAGCTGGTTTTGTTTTTGGTTTTTGGTTTATTTTATTTTTGTTTTTGTTTTTGTTAAGAAGGAACACAAGTTGTCTGGGACTTTTAGCCTTTGGATTCCAGGTTATGTAGTCATCTCTAATTCTTAAAGTAGCACTGCCTAGTCTTTAAAGCACCCTGACCAGCTCACACAATCTGACCCCTTCAAAGGAAGACATAATCGATAATAGTTGATGAGTTTCCAGTCTATATCTCTAAAATCAGGATTGCATTGTTCAGATGGATGTTAGGCATAATGCACAGGGATATGTCTTCAGAAAGGTTGACTGGGCCAGATTTCAGGAAAGTAGATCTGTTTCCACAACTAAACTTTCAGCCACATCCCATGATGTGATCTTGATTGTCTAGGACTCTGATCTAGGTTACCCAATTCCAGGTAATGATCTATACTTTTGGACCAACCTATCTTATCTTAAAAGAAAACCAATAATCATTTAATAGGGGTAGATAAAATAAGTGTAAGGTCTATATCCAGCCCAGAAAGATCTAGAGTTAATAGTCTTATTAGGGAATTAAGACATAAGGCTATGGAAGGCCTAAAAGAGGTCATTGAGGAAGGGGTAAAATGATCAGATATATGCATTAGGAAAATCACCTTGATAGCTGAGTGAAAGATGCATTGGAATGGAGAGATTCTTGAGATAGGGACACTGGTAAGAAGATTATTACAATGGTCCAAGTGATGTCATGAGAATTTGAGTTAGGATCGTAGTGTGAGCCTTCAGAGATGAAAAGGGAATGTACACAAAAAAGGATAGATATGAGGGTTGTTACAAAAGTGGAAATGACAATTCTGACAGCAAATGTGATAGGTAAAGTTCATGAAAATAAAGTATTAAGCATGACAACAAGATTGAGAGTCTGGAAGATTGGTTGGAACCTCCTTCTCCTCATAACAATATAATAATAATTAATAATAGCCAATAATTATGTAGTGCTTGCTGTGTGCCAAACACTACACTAAGTGCTTTACAGTTATCTCATTTGATCTTCCTAACAATCCTGGAAAGTAGAAACTATTATTATTCCCATTTTACAGTCAAGGAAACTGAGGCAAACAGAGACTAAGTGACCTGTTCAGGATCACGTAGTGCCTGAAGCTGAATTTGAACTCAGGGCTTCCTGACTCTAGGCCCAGTGATCTATCCATTGAGTCACCTAGCAGTTATAGAAGTGGAGTATGATGAACCCATGTAAATCATTGGCATTTCTATATATTACTAACACAGCCCAACAGCAAGAGATAGAATGGGAAATTCCATTTAAATTTACTGTAGACATTATAAAATATTTGGGAGTCTACCTATCAAGACAAACCCAGGAACTATATGAACACAATTACAAAACACTTTTAACACATAAAGTCACATCTAAATAGTTAGAAAAACATCAGTTGCTTGTGAGTAGACCAGGATAATATAATAAAAATGACAATTCTACCTAAATTAATTTACTCATTCAGTGCCATACCAATCAAACTATCAAAAAATATTTTCTAGAGCTAGAATAAGGGATAATAAAAATCATCTGGAAGAACAAAAGGTCCAGAATATAAAGGAAATTAATGCAAAAAAAAATGCTAGGAGAGGCAGCCTCACCATACCAGATCTTAAATTGTATTGTAAAGCAGCAATCGTCAAAACTTCTTGGTATTGGCTAAGAAACAGTGGGGTGGATCAGTGGAATATGTTGGGTACACAAGACATAGTAGACAATGATCATATCAATCTACTGTTTGATAAACCCGGAGACTTCAGTTTCTAGAATAAGAACTCACTATTTGACAAAAACTGCCAGGAAATCTGGAAAATAGTATGGCAGAAACTGGGCATAGACCAATGCTTGACAGTATACTGGAATAAAGTCCAAATGGGTGCACTATGTAGGTATAAAAACTGGTACAATAAATAAATTGGGGGAGCAAGGAATAGTTTATTTGTCAGATCTGATGGAGAATGGAGGAATTTATGACAAAACATGAGATAGAGAACATTATGAAATGAAAAATGGATAATTTGATTTCATTAAAATGAAAAGTTTTGCACAAAGTCAATGCAACCAAAATTAGGAGGGAAGCAGAAAACTGAGAGAAAAATTTACAACTAGTGTTTCTTATAAAGGTCTCATTTCTAAAATACAGAGAACTGGATCAAATTTCCAAGAATACAACTCATTTCCCAATTGATAAATGGTCAAAGGATATGAACAGGCAGTTTTCAGGGGGAAAAATTAAAGCTATTTATAATCATATGAAAAAATGCTCTAAATCATTATTGACTAGAGAGATGAAAACCAAAACAAATCTGAGGTACCACATCATACCTATCAGATTGGCTAACATGATGAAACAGGAAAATGATAAATGTTGGAGAAGATGTGGGAAAGCTGGGACATTAATTCATTGTTGGTGGAGCTGTGAGCCGATCCAATCATTCTGGAGAGCAGTTTAGAGCTCTGCCCAAAAGGCTATAAAAATGTACATACCTTTTGACCAAGCAATATTGCTTCTAAGGCTGTATCCCAAAAGAACAAAAATATTTATAGAAACTCTTTTAGTGATGGCCAAGAACTGGAAATGAAGAGGACACCCATCAACTGGGGAATGGCTGAACAAGTTGTGGTATAGGAATACAATGGAATGCTATAGGAAATGATGAACATAAAAACTTCAGGAAAACCTGGAAAGACTTATATGAACTGATGCTGAGTGAATTGAGAAGAACCAGGACAACATTATACACAGTAATAGCCACAGTATGTGAGGATTGATTTTGACAGACCTAGCCCTTCTCAGCAATGCAAGGACCTAAAGCATTTCCAAAGAACTCATGATGCAAAATGCTGTCCACATCCAGAGAAAGAACTATGGAGCTGGAATGCAGAATTCTGTTATGTTTCACTATATTTTGTTTTGTTTTTCTCATGGTTTATCCCATTCATTATAATTCTTCTATGCAACATGACTGATATGTAAATGTGTTTAATAGGAATATATGTGTAGAGACAATATCAGATTGTATGCCATCTTGGGGAGGGAGGGAGGGAGGAGGAAAGGGGAGAAAATTTAAAACTTATGGAAGTGAATATTGAAAACTCAAAACAAATAAATTAATAATCTTTTTAGGGGGGAGGGAAAGGGTCCCACATGTACAAAAATATTTATGGCAGTTCTTTTTGTGGTGGCCAAGACCTGGAAATTGAGGGCATGCTCATCAATTGGGGGAATGGCTGAATAAGTTGTAGTATATGAATGTAATGGAATACTATTGGGTAATAAGAAATGATGAACAGCTGAACTTCAGAAAATCCTAGAAACATTTACACGAACTGACACTGAGTAAAGTGAGCAGAACCAAGAGAACATTGTTCACAGAAAAGCCACAGTGTACTATGACTGATTTTGATAGATTTAACCCTTCTCAGCAACACAAGGACTTGAAACAATTCTAAAGGACTCAATGTAAAATACCTTCCACATCCAGAGAACGAATTACGGAGTTGGAATGCAGAGTGAAGTAGACGATTTTCTTTTTTGTTTTGTTTTATTTTTCTTTCTCATGGTTTCTCCCATTCATTACGATTCTTATATGTAACATGACTAATGTATTTAATAGGAATGTGTGTGTAGAGCCCATATCATATTGCATACTGTCTTGGGGAAGGAGGATGGAAGGACGATGGAGGGAGGGTAGAGAAAACAAAGTTTGTGGAAGTGAATGTTGAAAACTAAAAATAAATAAATTGAAAAAAGAAATGGAATATGATGTATGGGAAATACTAAGAAGAATCATTTGATAGCACTATAGAGAGTGTGAGAGGAAGTAATGACTTTGGAAGAGAACAAGGTTTTTAAAGAAAGTTAAATAGTTTCATTTTAGATATTTATTTAAGACAATATTAATTTCAGATGATATTAATTTTAAGATAGCTGTGGGAATCAAATTTTGGATAGCCAAAAGATACTTTTTGGCTGTGAGGGACTGGCATTTAAAGGAATCTTGGGCTAGATATGCAGAATTGCCATGGAAGCAGATGAGATCACCAAGCAAGACAGTAAAGATATAATAAGAGAAGAGACTTCAGGACAGAACTCTGGGGGAAAGTTAAATTTGTGAGCATGAAATGAATGAAGATACTGAGGAGTCGTTGAACAGAAAGAAGAGAAAAGCAGTGTCACAAAAGCTTACAGGGAGGAAAGTGTCCTGGGAAGAAAAGATGATCAATAGTGTTAAATGCTGTAGAAATATCAAGAAGGATGAGAACTGAGAAAATGTCTTTAGATTTGTCAATTCAGAAATCATTGATAACTTTGGAAAGTTTCACTTCAATGATGACATCAGAATCCAAGTTGAAGAAAAATTTAGAATACAGTGAAATGAGAAGTGGAGGCATGGAGTGCAGATGATTTTTTAAAAGGTTAGCCATGAAGCGGGGAAGAGATATAAGACAACAACCAGCATTAATGGCAAGTTTAAGTGAGGTTTTCCTTGTTTGTTTTGTTTTGTTTTATTTTTATTTTATTTTTAAGAATAGAAGTTTTTGTAAGCCTCATGGAAGAAGCTTGGGAAGCTATGTGGTAGAGTGGATAGAGCACTAGGTCTGGTGTTAGGAAGATCTGAGTTCAAATATGGCTTGAGATACTTGCTAACATGTCACTCTGGGCAAGGCACTTAATCATTTTTGACTCAATTTCCTTATCTATAAAATGAATGGAAAAGGATATGGTAAACTACTCCAGGGTGTGTTTATCCTTTGTTGCTGAAGAAGACCATGCCATCAGAGAAATGATGACATGACTTGCACTTGCCTTTACTTCGAGTGAGGGATGGCTGTGCAGGTCACCAGCCTCACTTCTCCTCCAGAGCCATCTGAATCCAGTGACCAGATATTCATCAGAATGACTGGAGATGACCCAGGATGAGGCAATTAGGGTTAAGTGACTTGCCCAAGGTCATACAGCTAGTGAGTGTCAAGTGTCTGAGGTGAGATTTGAACTCAGGTCCTCCTGACTCCTGCACTGGTGCTCTATCCACTGTACCACCTAGCTGTCCCAAACCACTCCAGTATCTTTACCAAGAAAAACCCAAATGAGGTCATGAAAAATTGGGTGCAACTGAAATGATTCAACAACAAATGAAAGAGGCCAAAGGAGCCAAGATGGTGGAGTAGAAAGATACACATATGCTAGCCCATAAAATACCTGTAAAGAAGAACTCCCAACAAATTCTGGAGCAGCAGAAGCCACAGAACAACAGAGCAGAGGAGATTTCTGTTCCAGAGAGACCTGAAAAACTGACACAAAAGGTTCGTCGCACACTGGACCCAAAGCAGAGCTCAGCCCTGTCTTGGCCATGCGGAACCGAGAGGAGCAGATCCAAGCAGGCTTCTGGGACAGAATCTCCAGCAGCCATGCAAGTCTCTCCACCCACAGGTGCCAAAGGTTGGTGAGAGGGTCTTTTCAGCTTACTGAGAGGGGAATAGGGTATCCCCATAACTCAGGCCCCCTCGGGAGGCAGCAACGGAGGCAGCAGTGGACAAGGGCTCCCAAAGTAGGCAGGAGCTTGGATCCATTGTTGAAGGTCTCCACATAAACCTCCTGAAGGAACTGAGCCCCTTGTGGCTACCCTGCCCCCACGCAAGCACCTGAACTTAATCTCACACTGAATAGCAGCCCTGCCCCTCCAAAAGCCCTGAGGCTGGGGAGCAGCACTTGAATCTCAGACCTCAATTGTTGGCTGCGTGGATCTGGATGCCAGATGGGTGTGGAGAGGACACTCAGAAGTCAAGTAACTGGCTTGGAAAATGACCAGAAAAGGGAGAAAAAAATAAGACCATAGAAGGTTACTTTCTTGGTGAACAAATATCTCCTCCCTTCCTTTTGGATGAGGAAGAACAATGCTTACCATCAGGGAAAGACATAGAAATCAAGGCTTCTATACCCCAAACATTCAAAATAAATATTCAATGGGCTCAGGCCATGGAAGAGTTCAAAAAGGATTTTGAAAATCAAGTTACAGAGGTGGAGGAAAAACTGGGAAGAGAAATGAGAGAGATGCAAGAAAAGTATGAAAAGCAGGTCAACACCTTGCTAAAGGAGACCCCAAAAAATGCTGAAGAAAATAACACCTTGAAAAATAGGCTAACTCAATTGGCAAAAGAAGGTCAAAAAGCCAATGAGGAGAAGAATGCTTTCAAAAACAGAATTAGCCAAATGGAAAAGGAGATTCAAAAGCTCACTGAAGAAAATAGTTCTTTCAAAATTAGAATGGAACAGATGGAGGCTAATGACTTTATGAGAAACCAAGAAATCACAAAACAAAACCGAAAGAATGAAAAAATGGAAGATCATGTGAAATATCTCATTGGAAAAACAACTGACCTGGAAAATAGATCCAGGAGAGACAATTTAAAAATTATGGGACTACCTGAAAGCCATGATGAGAAAAAGAGCCTAGACATCATCTTTCATGAAATTATCAAGGAAAACTGCCCTGAGATTCTAGAACCAGAGGGCAAAATAAGTATTCAAGGAATCCACTGATCACCGCCTGAAATAGATCCAAAAAGATAAACTCCTAGGAACATTGTGGCCAAATTCCAGAGTTCCCTAGTCAAGGAGAAAATATTGCAAGCAGCTAGAAAGAAGCAATTCAAGTATTGTGGAAATAAAATCAGGATAACACAAGATCTAGCAGCTTCTACATTAAGGGACAAAAGGGCATGGGATATGATATTCCAGAAGTCAAAGGAACTAGGACTAAAACCAAGAATCACCTACCCAGCAAAACTGAGTATAATACTTCAGGGGAAAAATGGTTTTTCAATGAAATTGAGGACTTTCAAGCATTCTTGATGAAAAAACCAGAGCTGAAAAGAAAATTTGACTTTCAAACACAAGAATGAAGAGAAGCATGAAAAGGTAAACAGCAAAGAGAAGTCATAAAGGACTTACTAAAGTTGAACTGTTTACATTCCTACATAGAAAGACAATATTTGTAACTCTTGAAACTTTTCAGTATCTGGGTAGTGGGTGGGATTACACACACACACACACGCACACACACACACACATACGTACACACACAGAGAGACAGAGAGCACAGAGTGAATTGAATAGGATGGGATCATATCTTAAAAAAATGAAATTAAGCGGTGAGAGAGAAATATATTGGGAGGAGAAAGGGAGAAATGAAAAGGGGCAAATAATCTCTCATAAAAGAGGCAAGCAAAAGACTTTTTAGTGGAGGGAAAAAGAGGAGAGCTGAGAGAAAAACATGAAGTTTACTCTCATCACATTCCACTAAAGGAAGGAATAAAATGCACACTCATTTTGGTATGAAAACCTATCTTACAATACAGGAGACTGGGGAAGAAGGGGATAAGCAGGGTGGGGGGGGATTATGGAAGGGAGAGCAATGGGAGGAGGGAGCAATTTGAAGTCAACACTCTTGGGGAGGGACAGGATCAAAAGAGAGAATAGAAGCAATGGGGGAGCAGGATAGGATGGAGGGAAATATAGTTAGTCTTACACAACACGACGATTGTGGAAGTCATTTGCAAAACTACACAGATATGGCCTATATTGAATTGCTTGCCTTCCCAATATGGATGGGTGGGGAGGGAGGGATGAAGAGAAGTTGGAACTCGAAGTTTTAGGAACAACTGTCGAGTACTGTTCTTGCTACTAGGAAATAAGAAATACAAGTAAAGGGGTATAGAAAGTAATCTGGCCCTACAGGACAAAAGAGAAGATGGGGACAAGGGAAGGGAGGGAGGATAGAAGAGAGGGCAGATTGGTGATAGGGGCAATTAGAATGCTTGGTGTTTTGGAGTGGGGGAGGATACAAATGGGGAGAAAATTTGGAACCCAAAATTTTGTGAAAATGAATGTTAAAAGTTAAATAGATTTAAAAAAATAAAATAAAAAAAAATGAAAGAGGCCAGTAGATAGGAAATAGTTGAAGCTTAAAAAATAGTGCAGAGACAATATGCTGGAGATGGGAAAGAGTGGGTTTAAATATTTGTGTGTGTATATACATATAGATAGGGTTTGGATTTTGGATGGAGGATTGATGTTTCATCCAAGATCAGAGTGAAGGAAAACTTACCTACAGATGATGTGTAACAGATGTGAGATGAGGAGAGGAATAGGGGGAGCTCCCTATGAAGGAAATAATATTTTTTCAGTAAAAAGTGCAAAGTGAGGTACTCAGCTATGAAGGAGGGGGTTTAGAAGGGATGAGTAGGTTTAGAGCATTTGTTGTGAAGAGTCAAATCATGAATCAATTAGGGAGGGCTACTTTTGCCTTGCCTCAATCAGGGTGCAGTTGAAATTAGATAATACCAATTCGTATTTTAACTGTCAGCATGGTTTCTTGATTTCTTCCAGCTCCATTCATTGGGACATTAATAGAAGGAGGCAGATGGTGGAAGTAATGCAGGGTTGAAGTTTGGAAAAGCATGATTTTCAATAGGACAAGGGGGGAAAGGATTCAAAAGTAGAGGAAAATGTTTCACCAGAAGTCAAGAAAGAAAAAATAAGACTGCAATGGATGAATATATTAGGAATATAGAAAAATAATTCAATAGAAATTTAAGAGAGAAGAGGTCTCTTCAAAAGAGACACGTAGTTAGGGAAGAATAGGAAGTGGAATTTAAACTAGGACCCAAAGGTTGAGAAGGATTTAGAGAGTGAAGATGTATGGCATGATAGAAAATTGGATGGTGTGGGCAAAATTCAGAAAGAGAATGAATGAAAATGGTATGATTAGAAAAAAATCAGATTAGTTAGATTTCATATGAGGAAAGAGTGAGAGAATAGCCTAGACACATAAGCTAGGACCAGATTGTAGATGTCATGAATGAGAAACTAAATTACGATATTAGATATTATCCTGATGACAAATGGAAGTCATTTTGAGCATAGGAAAATGTTATGGTAAGAAATTTGAATAGGCAATGGTGAGGGAAACAATGATGTGGGAAGAGAATGAAGTCATAAAATCAGAGTTTGAAGTAATCTCAGAGAATCTAATCCAACCTGTGTCTGAATAAAAATTCTCTCTGCAACATACTTGAAAATTGGTTATCCAAACTGTACTAAAAGACTTCTAATGATGTGTCTTAGAAGAAGACTATTATAGTTAAACTGCTCTTTTAGATCCATATCCAGGTAGAACAAGTTTTATTCTAGTTCTATGTATCAGACTTCCAAAACTCTTGAAGACTGTCCCAGGACTTCTGTGAGAGAGAGACAGAGAGACAGAGAGACACAGAGAGAGAGAGAGACAGAGAGAGAGTAGAAACACTTGTGACCCATTTGTAACAATTCAGGTATGTGTTGAAAATAGTCTGTACCAAAATTTAGTACAGAAATAAAAATGAGAGTATATTATAAATGTCAATAGTTAAAGAATTAATGAAATTTTATGACTCATAATATATGAATGGTAATATAGAGAGAAAAGTCAAAGTGCCTTACGAGTTCTGAGACAGGATGATGCCATTTAAAAAAGTAGATAAATTAGGAAAAGTAGATGGAGTTGGGGAAAGATGATTAGCACATGTGTGTGAGTGTGTGTGTATGTGTGTGAGATGTGTTGAATTTGAGGAATTCAGTTCCAATTAAGAAAGTCCAATAGACAATTGAAAGTAAAAATTATAGATTATTGGATTTGTAGTGTTTGCCTTCAGAGTGAATCATTTAAAAGCTCCCATCCAATGAAGGTTCCTTTCTTCCTCCAAAAATAGGATTATAGGTTTTAGAGTTAGAAGGCAACTTATAGATCTAGTACAATCTTCTAATCTTAACTAATAAGAAAATTGTGGGCTAGCAATGTTAGTGATGAAGCTAAAATCTTAAGGATAAAAAAATCAAGATTCAAATTAACTTGAAATCCATTGTTAAGTGGTGTAATGGATAGGGTGTTCTACTTGGAGGTAGGAACATTAGAGTTGAAACATTTACCCAAATACTTAATAGCTATGTGACCCTGAAATTAGCAGGTTCTTATTTGCACTGGTAAGGGAATTTCATTTCTTATAATTTCTTATATTGATGAATCACTGGTATAGTAAAAAAATGAGGATAATAGTACCCAAATCACAGGATTGTTATGAAGATCAAATGAGGTAATGTTAAGTAAATCAATTTACAAACACTCTAAATCACCATGTACATATGAACCATTATTATGTCATGATGACACAATCGCTTCTCGAACATTTGTAGTAATGGAGAGATCACTTACAGAGTTCTCACATTAGCAACATTATTTCCTATAACTTCAACCTATTTGTATTAATACTGGTCTTCAAAAAATGTTTGTTAAATGAAACAATTACATTGAATTTGAAAATTATCATGTGATATGTATGCTCAATTCTGCAAAGATCCATTTATTGCTTCTCACTTGAGTCTTTTAAAGTGTGCCTCTTCTGATTAAGCAAAACACTCCACCTGTGACCTAAGATGAAGTAGACCATTTATTTATTTTACTTAGAACACCACACTTCTCCTAATACTTTACATTAACTTTTTAAGCAGCTAGATCATATTGTTAGTTCCTGTGGAGCTTATGGTCAAGTACAACTCTTAGATCTTTTCTCAAATGAATTGCTGTCAAGTCTGGTCCCTTTCATCTAGTACTTCTGCAATTGATTTTTAAAAATACTAAGTGGAAGACATTTATCACATTAAATGTCATCTTGTTGATTTTGGCACAGGTTTCCAGTCCATCAAGATAACTTTGAATCTTAATTCTGTCATCTATCATATTAACCATTCCTCCCAACTTTATTTCATATGCAAATTTAATAATCTAGCCATCTATGTCTTCATTTAATGCACTGACAAAAATGTTGAACAAGAAAGGCCAAGGACAGGACCTTGTGGAGCCCTCCAAGTTGCCATCAATATGTTAATCAATAAATCTTTTCTATAAATCCTTCTACAGCTTCCCTGACATCGTACTTACAGATTCCTGCGATTTTTATCTAGTCATCCCTAATTTTAATTTTTCCTCTCATTCTTAGTACTTTTATAAGGAAAAAATAAACCCTGATGTTATATGTTTCTATATTGCCCCATTGTTTTCTTTAGAATATTCCCCTTTTATTGTTCCCTAGGATAATTAATAGCCAATTAGAACTTCATTGTATGGAATTCCTTCTCCCTTATTAACAAATTTCAGTTTGTGAGTTCACCTCTCTCTCTCTCTGTCTCTCTCTCTCTCTCTCTGTCTCTCTCTCTGTCTCTCTCTCTCTCTCTCTCTCTTTCTCTCTCTCTGTCTCTCTCTTTCTCTCTCTCTCCCCTTATCTCCATCTCTATCCATATATTTATCCATATTTATATGTATATATTTGACTAAGAAAAGAATTGAAGTTTTGGGTAATTGAGAGATAATTAGTTACATGATATTAAATCAATGAAAATAAAATGTTATTTCTAAGGATTAAAAATATAGAAAGTTAAGAAAAAGAGGGCTATATGGACCTTTCTCTGGATAAGGCCAATATGTAAAGTGATGGTATCGAAATACAGAGTAGATTGGTAGGACTTGTCCAGGATAAAAGCCCTATCTTTCCCACAAACGGGAGCAAAAGTGGAGAGAATTACATATGCTATAGAAAGGTGTGAAGTATTGAAAGGAGAATTGAAAAATTAGAGAGTTAGAATAGACTATGGTAGTCATCTGGTCTCTCTCATACCTGAAAAAGAAGCCCTTTCAAACAATAACCAACAAATCATCATCCAGTCTTTGATTGAAAGCTTATGCTGAAGGCAGGGAAACTTACCACATCCTGAGACAGTCCATTACACTTTTAAATTGCTATAATTTTAGGAAGCATTTCCTTACCCCAAATCTAAATGTACCTCTTTATGACCACCAAATTTTTTCCCATTTTTTTCCTCTCCCTTTCTAGGGACGATCAATATGATTGCAATGGCTCTTTCCTGTGACAGAACCTTAAATACTTGAAGGAACTAGAGTGCCTCTAATCCTATTCCAAGTCTTCTCTTATTTCAAGCTAAATACCCTCAATCTTCCAACTAATCTTCAAATATCATGGTCTTTAGGTTCTTCATTGGTTAACTTCTTTTGGACTCTCTCTATATTGTCAATATCCATACTAAAATGTGGTTCCCCAAACCAAGCAAAATATTCAGTATGTGGTCTTACTGAGACAGAACACAAGAGAGTCATCAAACTTTATTGCTGATCCCTAGACCTTTCTTAATAGTACCCAAGATTGTATTCATGTTTTTAGGTCATATGTTAGGTCTTGAATCACAGTTTCTTTGGGTCACTAACGTCCCTAGTTTTTTGTTTGTTTGTTTGTTTTCCACATAAGCTGCTATCTGGTTTTGGTGTTTCCATCTTGTCCTTGTAAAGTTTTTTTTTTTTTAAATCCAAGTGTAAGTCTCAGAATATATCTTTATTAAATTTCATCTTCTTCAATTTAGCCCAATATTCTACTCTGTCAAGCCTGTGACAGATGGCTTCTATTTTCTCACCAAAGTAGGAGGGAATAGGAGCTGCTATGGGTACTTGAGACAAGATAAGGTTTGGACTAGTCACTTCAGAAACTGTGATAATCAGGTAGGGAAGATTTTTTTTTTGTTACTTGATACATGGTAATGAGGGATTAGCTAAGATCAGATGATAAATGTTTTATGGTCTTAGTGGGTAGGATCACATAACTGACTTGAGAAGCATTCAGCAACATGCAAGTAGGAATGAAGAAGGTCTGTTAGAGGGGCAAACCAAGAACTTGTTTTAATAAGACATGTATTGATTGAATTACAAGGGGGGAAATATTTCAAGGGTAGAAGATAGTATTTAGTTGAACTGATTACTTGTAGAGCCAAGACTAGGATGAGGAATGATAAATTTAAAGAAAAATAGAATCAAGGGGGATTTTAATTGTTTTTAAAAACCTGTCCTGTGGGAGAGTGATCAGTTTTGTTGTCCTTGGCACCATAAGGAAGAACCAGAAGCAATGATTAGAAAGGGCAAAGAGACAAATTTAGACTTCTTATCAAGAAAACCTTCCTAGCAAATAGAACTGTCCAAAAGTAGAAAAGTCCATTTCCTAGAGGTCTTCAAAGACAGAGTAGATAGTGATTCGTTGAGGTGTGCTTTGTTGTTGGAAGAATCTAGGGTAGGGTATGAACTAGATTGCATGATGGTTGATAAACAGTCCAACTGCAAACATTTGTGATTGTGTGACTACAAAAGGAAGAAAAACAGAGTAAAACAGAAGTGATGGAATAGGACAAAAAGGAATGGAGAAACTGATGGCAATGATTAATATGAAACCTTGATTTACTGGATCATCCTTGCCAAGAGTATTTGCATTTAGTCATGGGACAACTCAAAGGAATGATTCTCTATGTTTGAAGTTCGAGGAGTTCTTGTTATGCCTTGTATCCTTACTTTAAGCATCTGTACATTTTGTTTCTTTGTAAGACTTGTACTAGAAGTAAGAGACCCTAATAGATAGAAATAAGCAATAAAATTTCAAGAGTCCTTTCTCCCATTCCTTGGATAGCCTATAGAAAGTTCTTTATTCTGTGCCTGGGCTTTATCTCCTGGGCTTTATCTCCCGGGCTTTATCTCCCATGCTCATGTGCTCATAGAATGAAAAGACATTAAAACATAAAATATAGCACTTCCTACCATAAGGGAACCTTAGAAATCACTTATATAGTATAACTGTCTCAATTTACAGAAGAGAAATCCAAGGTCTAGAGAGAAGGGACTTATCCAAGGTCACACAATTAATTATCTACATATCACTGAAGAATTCCACCAACTTTCTTTGCTACAGAATATTAATTTCGCATCTACTCCAGTCAATGCTGAAGATACTCCTGGGAACATTTTAGAGCTAGGAATAGCACCTTGAATAAGTTATCTAACTCACTAGAGTGTCCTGGAACTTATTAATTGGCCTAAAACATGCTGGTATTCTTGAAAAATAGAAACTATTGAAACCATGATTAACATTGAAGAGTTTATATGTGACCTTCAAAACTCTCCCTCCCATTTATGAACATATTCATTCACTGTCAAGGGCTTATTATCCCCAATTTCTACTCTCTAGTCCTAACTTCCCCCAGCTTTAGCATTTACAAAATGCATGCTGTTTAATGACAAGTTGCTGTCTGAGGTCCTGAAAACCAATTCTGGAGATGTTTATGTCAGTTTGCCCTTTTGCTCAGCAGTCCTTATTGTGGTGTTTGGCACCAAAGGAATATCTTGGGATCTCATTTCATTTCACACAAAAAATCCTGGCATCATATCCTAAGGTTAAAGCCAAAAAGATCCATTCCCTTCAGTCAGCTATGAAAGTCTGTCAGAAACTAAGTGATTTCTAATCATTGTTGGCAAACAGGACCAAAACAAGATTCAGGCAAATTACATACTTTCTTTTTGAGGGATAGTAAGTTGAATAGATAGACTTGTAAGGAATGAACTAAGATGTCTTAAAAGCAAGTCAATCTGTCTGTTAATCAAAACCTGTCCCTTTTTCTCTGTAGGTACCTTATAGGAATCTTAAAGGGAAACCATAAACTGTTCTAATCCAGTTATTTCACTGCTGTCCAGAAAGAATTATTTTTGTTAATGGAATGGTAAATCAGAAGACTTGTTAGTGGAGCTGTTCAGAAAATGGTTTCAAAAACGAAAGCTTAATATTTGTCAGCTTTCCAAATTCCCTCACGGAACTGAGATTGTAGCCATAACATATTTGCTAAATTCCATTACCTTAATACATTTATGTTGCTTAAGATATTGGATGCTAAGGAAGGAGCACACATAAATCAAGAGATGAAACATAAAACTGAATCAAAATATAGATATTATGACCATAAATTCAGGCATGATTTCAGGGTTACTTTTGTGATAGATTTTTGTGTTACTGCTCACACTTACAGAAAAGTTTATTGTGTTCCCTTAGACCCATGGTGGTAGAAATAATCTCCTTTCCTTCACCACCATTCTTAGTAGAGCACCATCTTCAAATGGAAACACCAGCTCCATTTCAAGGAAAAATTGAAAAGTTTTCTTCCAATTTTGGTTCCTTATAATCTCCAGGCCTAAATAAGTACTTTTTGAGGCATTTGAAACACTTTACAACCTGGCCTCTTATCCTTCCAGCCTTATTATATTTCACTCCACTCTTTAGTTTCCCTGTCCTACTTCATGCAGGACCAATCATCTTCCAACACAGTGCCATTGCATGGCTCTCCTTCTTGCCTAGAATGGTTCCCCTCTGACTCTTCAGTTCCTTGGAAGATTCAGATCAAATATTATGTCCTTCAGAAGACCTTTCCTGATTCCCCCAGCTGCCAGTGCTTTCCTTTTGAGATTGCATCCCATCTACTCTGCATATTAATATAGTCACTTATAGTCACTTAAATGCTACTTCCTCCATTAGAAGATGAGCTTCTTAAGAGAAGGAGCAGTGTTTTGTCTTTGTATCCTCAGCGCTCAGCACAATTCTTGGTACACAACAAGGACTGAATAAATGCTTATCAACTGATGCCAAGTCCTGTAAGTTTTCTATTACCCGATGCTATGTTGTATATCCTATTGCTACCCTCTAATATCAAAATACTTTATGGGATTTTTCTCAGTAAATACATCTAGAAAGTGTGTCAAAATTTTCCTTCTGTTTCTATTCATTAGAACCTGAAAGTTATCCCTAACCATCCTCATCTAGAGATCTCAGGCCTCTTTTTCTACTCTACTTTTGGAACTCCCACTGTGGCACTGTCTGACCTTAGAGGCTACCAGGTCACCTCGGCAGAGGATACATTTATTATTAAAAGGATTTCCACTACTGCCCTCTCCCATACCTAATACCCACCCATATACCACATTCCAACACTATTATACATACATTATATATATATATACACACTATTAATAATATACTATTATACTATATATCATATATACTATTAATAATATTTATATACTATTAATAATAGTATATATATATGCACTATTCCTACACATGTCTGTAGAACCAATAGAAATTCACTAGATTCTTTCCTTCTGGACTGAGGCAAGAGATTGAAAACACAATTATTGAATTTCATAACTGGTCATTAATTACTTTGGTTGAAGATCACATACATTTCAGTGTTTGATGTGCTGCTTAGGATAATAAATAAAGTAGCTTTTGTCAAAAGACATTGGAGTCTTAGAAAAAAGTGTATCATAGTACACTTGCTTAAACTGTTAAAGAGGCACATAAATCAAAAGGCAAAACATAAAACTGAATCAAAATGTAGATATTATGACCATTAATCTAGGTGTAATTTCAGGGTTACTTTTGTGATAAGTTTTTATATAAATGTGCTGTTATTAGTGAAAATAAGAAACCATTTGGCTTAGAGTTTTGCGCAGCATTGCTCACAATACTTGGTACAATAACAACAGGACTAAAACTGAAAAGCTCCAACGCTGACTCCACTATTAGACATAGGCAAGTGAGTTACTCCTCTGGGCCTGAGTTCTATCTATAAAAATGCCTTTTTTTTGTCCATTAAATTAAATAATTAAGACACTGAGAGCAGGTGAGACTTAGCTAACAGTTAAATGGATATTTAGTGTTAAAGCTATACTTCTCTGGGAAATACAGAGGAAGGAGTTTGGAAGGGGAGAACACTGAGAATGACAGAGTTAAGTAGTGGTGGTGGTGGTGGTGGTAAGTGGAGGCAGTAGCAGCAGCAGGGGTGCTGGTAGTATTAGTAGTAATAGCAGCAACTGCAGCATTTATTTATACAGTACTTCAAATTTTGCAAAGTGCTTTATACGTTATCATTTTTTTGATCTTCAAAACAAACTTGTGAGTTAAGTGCTATTATTGTCCCAATTTTAGAGAAGGAAATTGAGGCTGAGGAGGACTGTTATTTTCCTAGGGTCAAGAGTTTATAAATTTCTGAGTTAAGATTCAAATTTAGGTATTTATGACTCCAATTTCCATACTTGATCCACTATGTTATCTAGTTAAAAATGTGATTACCAGTCAAATGTGAGCCAACTTGTCTTTCCCTCTCCTTTATTTATTTTTTGGGCAAATTGATAGGCCAGTAATGCTGTCTACCCTCAGAAAAATCCAACATACTATTCTAATACCAGGGGGACAGCTGATCCTAGGGTAGGGAATTAAGTTCAACAACAGTAGCTGGGACACTCTAGGAGTCGTCCATTCATCAGCATAGTATGAATGATAACACAAGTTCTAAGTTAAAATCCCTCCACTTAGGGGAAACCAAAAATGGAACTTCCAGGATTTTTGTTTTTTTTAGTTTCCCTAACTACATGTAGGATTAAGCAAGAACTTGAGAATCTCATAGTCTGTGGAATGTACAATGAGTACCTTGATAATAATGTTATACTTCCTATTACCACTTTAAGTACTTTCTAATGTCATGACCTTAATAAGGTAAACTAATCACATACAGTACAAAGGAATAGAAAGGAAATGGGGGCCCAAGCCATGAAAATTGATTGGTCGCCACAGAGATACCATCTAGACATGAGCATTACAGAGAGGTGCAGTATGTGTAAAAGTCAGAACTAATGGGAAATGAAAAACAACTACCTAGAAAGAAACAAGCAACATGGGTTGAAATTCACAGCACTATCTGGCAATAGATAATCATTGTACACATGAGTATACTTTCTATTGAAATGGTGCTGGTGGTATTTCTCAACTATGGACATCTCTACCAGAATCCTCCTTGGATGCCTTATTTTTCTATGGAAGTGACCCTGGATCCTTGAAGCCTTAGAGAGAGAAGCAAACCTTGAAGGTTTAGAGGAGAGCAAGTCTTGGTAGATCTTATTTAGCTGAAAATAATTTTTTTGTAAAGGCCCAATGATGGATTTAGCACCATTTCTGAGGACCAGTCTAGCTAAATTCAAAGAGACTCATTCTGACAAGTGTTATAGAGTTTCTGCCTTGGAACATTCCTAGCTTACTTCAAGCAAAACTTAGGCATCACCTTCTAGTGTACTCCTTCCCTGATCTACCTACTTATTCATGCTCTTTCCCTTCCCAGCTTATCATGTGTTTAATTGTCTGAGTAAATGTTGTATCGCCTAACAGAATGTAAACTGATTGAATGCAAGACTTGGTTTCTACTTTGTCTTTATACCCCTACTGGGACGCAATATTTTTGTTGCTAGTGTTGATTAATTTTTCACCACTACAACTCCCAAAGACTAAGATATAGAGAGGTTGTAGCCTGTATCAGGTGAGAGAGGGTTTATCCTGGCAAAATCATTACTTGTTGAAGTATAAATATGGGAATCTTATTTTTTTAACCTAATTCTGACTGTTATTACTGCATATGTCTCCCTGAAGAATGCAGCTTACCAACTCTAGTATACCATACTTGGTAAACTTCATTTCATAGCACGATACAGTTTCCTGTTAGAAATCCTGAATGTCTTCATTGTTCCTTGGAATAAGGGCTGGGAGCCTTTCCATACCAAGAATTATTTAACTTCTGGGAAACAGAGCTCTTAAAACTGCTTCCATCTAAGTTAAATGAAAAACTGATAAGAAAGCCCTTGCATTGACCCATGGGATTGGGGTTACCATCTGAGAATGGTGTTCAATAGGAGAAAAGCTTTTTTCTCATTCCATAGGAAATTATATATTGTTCAAGACCTAATATTAGGGATGATGCTTCTGAAGAATGTGCTTTGATGAATTTGGACATTAAAAATCTGGTTAGCTAAATCTTGAGAGTTTCTGTTTTTATTGTTGTTTTTTTTTTATCTTTGGAAAGTAGACTGCCTTCTCTAGATTTTGGAGGGCTCTGGTCACTAGTCAAGTGACAGGGAGACTGTGCTATGGGGTCCTATGCCTACAAGTTTTGGTTTAAATTGCAGGCTCTCCAGAAGAGACAGGCACAGAGAAAATGAAAAACATTTCCATGCTAAATTGTGTGATAGCAAATGTGTGTTGTACTTAATGATGTGAGAATATGAGGGTTTTCTCTTCCCTGGCTGTGCTCTAATCCTGTGATTTTCTTTCTTTCTCAATGAGGACAGACAGGAAAGGCTGGAGTGCTATATTTTGCATCCTCCAATCTCACACAAAATGAGTAATTATGCTCGAGATAGAGCTTAAATTAATGATAGTGAAATTTTAAATGAAAGTGTAGACTTTAATAGATCTAACAAAAAAGAAATTACAGTGTATTCTTGAACTCACTAATTAAATTAAATTGATTTTCAATTTTTCCCCAAACTGGAGTCATTTTGAGTTGCAGCTCTTTTCAATTTGAACTCTAACACTAGATCTTTGTTCTAGGTGTCCTTTGATAGTCACATGACAAGTGACTGTTGGTATTAATTTTAAAAATCCTAAAATGATGACAAGAATTTATCTTTTGCTCATTGAAATTAGCATTAAAGAAAAGCCAACACAAGTTAAGGTGAACCAGCATTGTCTGAACCATGTCAGTTTTCAATTTTGTATTCTGGATGCCCAGAAATAGAGATATCCAGGAATTTCCCCTAAGTTGCATGACTAGACTTAAAAGAACAATTCTTGCTTTTGTCAAGAAAAATTCAAGAAAGCAAAGATCTGAATTTGCTAACAAATAGTTGGTTGTTATCCATCTTTGAAGAGGACCAAAATGACATCACCATTACAAAGTGAAATTTCAGTGTGTCCGACTGTGGCTGATCAGACCAATATGAGCTCGGAATGCTCTACCACAGGTTGGGTACAGATAGTCTATATGAATATTTGGGGTAGATATCTCAAATTTGTGCATCCTGTGTTTCCTTTGAGCTGTCTCAATTCAGCTTTGCTCAAAGAGCACAGCACCTTTTCTTATGTGGGCATGCCATACTGAGCATCCTGTGCCAGTATTTCCCATGTTTCACAGTCAAACCTAAAGTTCGTGAGAGAGACCCTGAGAGTGTCCTTGTATCTTTTCTTCTGGCCATCATGTGATCTCCTGCCCCATGCAAGTTCTCCATATAAGAGTTTTTTGGCAAGTGTACGTTTTGCATTCGAACAATGTGGCCAGCCCATCAGAGTTGTGCTCTCTGAAGCATAGTTTGAATATTTGGCAGTTCAGCTTGAGGAAGGACTTCAGTGTCTGATACCTTATCCTGCCAGGTGATCCTCAGAATCTTCCTAAGACAGTTCAAGTGGGAGCAGTTCAGTTTCCTGGCATGGCGCTGGTAGACTGTCCATGTTTCACAAGCATATAACAATGAGGTCAGCACAATGGCTCTGTAGACTTACAGTTTGGTAGTCAGTCTAATACCTTTTCTCTCCCAAACCTTTACTCGGAGCCTCCCAAACACTGACCTAGCTCTGGCAACACATGCATCAACCTCATTGTCAACGTGTGCATCCCTGGAAAGTACACTACCAAGGTAAGTGAACTTATCCACAGCATTCAAAACTTCTCCATTTGTTGTAACTGATGGTTCCACATATGTATGGTATGGTGATGGCTGATGGAGCACCTTTGCTTTCATGGTGTTAATTATTAGGCCAAAACTAGGACAGGCAGCAAAGAATTGATCCATACTTCATTGCATCTCAGCTTCAGAGGCTACTTTGAGTGTACAATCATCTGAAAACACAAAATTATGCACCAACACTCCCTCCACTTTGGTCTTGGCTTGTAACCTTTTCAAATTAAAGAACTTACCATCAGTATGGTAGTTGACCTTGATGCCGTGTTCATCCTCATTGAAAGTATTTGTCAAGATGGCTGAAAATATCATGCTAAAAAGCATGGGAGCAAACACACAGCTCTGTTTCTCTCCATTGCCATATGGCAAAAGGAAGTTATCCCCCAGGAGTTCAAGGATGCCTCCATTGTCCATCTCTATAAGGGTAAAGGGAATAGATTGTCATGTGACAATCACAGGGGGATCTCTCTCTTAGTCATTGCTGGCAAAATTCTTGCAAGAGTCCTGCTTAATAGGCTGATACTTCACCTGGAAGATGGGCATATACCTGAGAGCCAGTGTGGCTTCAGAAAGGGCTGAGGAACAGTCAATATGGTGTTTGCTGCACAACAACTCCAGGAGAAATGCCAGGAACAGAACAGAGGTCTGCACACAATGTTTGTGGATCTGACCAAGGCCTTTGACACTGTGAGTTGTGAGGGTTTATGGAAAATTATGTCAAAATTTGGTTGCCCGCAGAAGTTCATCAATATTGTATGTCAAAATTTCATGATGGTATGTTTGCCTGGGTTCTCGATAACAAACAAAGTTTTTGTGCCTTCCCAGTGACCAACGCTAACAAATAGCCATTGACTATCTTACAAAGTTTAAATTGCCTTGAGGGTTAATGTTAAGTAAAGGTTATTGGATTGGTATTCAGTTATACCATTTGAACCCTTCATACTTCTGTTGTTACTGTGAATGTTGACATTCAATTATTCTGTAGTACAGGTATAAAGTATCCACATATTGATGTCTTCACTTTCCAGCAATGATTTTCCAAAACAATTGACTTCTATTGATAAAAGCAGACAGTATGAAGGACTGTGTAGAACTGTGGTATCAAAGTCTAATAGAAGAATTAAGCCATACATAAAAATCCCCACAAGCTGCATATTGACTTAGAAAATCACTTACTACCATTAATCATGTTCTATTGTGTTTCTTTTATTAAAAATTTTCCATTTACATTTTAATCTTGTTTAGGCAGCTCTAGTTTGTTTGTATTTTTTCCCCTAAAACCAGGAAAGAGCAACATCTTAGTAGGATTCTTAGAGTCTCAGGTAAGCACCAGAAAATATTTTCCCCTATTTTCCATGGAAATTAATATTTAAAAAAACATATGAAAGTTGCTGCTACATGTTTTAGTAAAGCTGCTACAAATCCTGTTACATGCTTCTGTGACTAGAACAGTGAAGAAATCTATTTTTATAAAGCATTCAAATTCTGACAAAATGGAAAGTGCCAGGTGGTATTAGTGGCAGATTTGGTGATAAAGTGTACAAACAGATGGGTTTGTAGCAGCAGCAACTTGTCTTCTAATACAAAAGTAAGACACATCACTAAATGTCTAGATCAGATTTTACTAAATTCATGGATGAGAAAAGGCATCATCATGATCTGTTCGAGGGATCTGTTTTGGTATGGGTAGAAAGTCAAATAGAAATTGTTAGTAAACAGACTGAAGTCCAAGACTATTGATGGGCTATTCCTTTATTCTCTCTTCCATTTAGAGAATACAAAAAAAAGAGGGAGTTTTGATATTGGTTTGAAGAAAGCATCAGAGACATGAACTGTGAAAAGGAAAGGTTAAATGGAATCCTCAAAATGGAAAATCTCTACCTCCAATTTACTCCAGGCTATGGGTACCAATCTTTAAATATTCTGGCATATCAAAACTGGGGGCAGCTGGAAGAGGAAATGGCAAACTACTCTGATACCTTTGCCGAGAAAAGTCCACATAGGGTCATGAAGAGTCAGATATGATGGAAATGATCAAACAATGGCAACAACATTGAGACTGAGTCAACAAGGTGATGATCATGAAGATGATAGTAAACAGCTAACATCTATATAGCACTTACTATGCGCCAGGCACCATGCTGAGTACTTAACAACTATTATCTCATGTTATCTTCACAACAATCCTGGGAAGTAGATATTATTATTATACCTATTTTATAGATTTAGAACTTGAAGCTAACAGAGGTTAAACTTCTTTCCAGTGTCACATAGCTTGTAGATGTTTAAGGCCAAATTTGAACTTAGGTCTTTCTCACTCCAGGTCTGACATTCTATCTACTATACCATCTAGCTACCATGGAAAGTCCTGAACCCTGGATCAACAAAGGTCCTACAAGAATGATAAAAACAACAGCTATCCAAAAGGGATAGTAGCATATCTGAGTCATCACCCAGTTCAAAAACTGGAAGGTATGGATCCCAGCCAAAAAGTCACAGGAAAAATCCTTCAGTTCTTCCCTACAGATTCTAAAATCCTAATTTATCAAGTATATAAATGATAGTTGGTACAACAGATATAATGATGTTTAATTTGGGATGATGCTGATTTTAGCTCTCAACCTTTCCCTCATTGCCCTTAATAATAACACAAACTCTCATTTGTCTAGCACTTGAAAGTTTCTGTGTCACATTCTCAAGATATTCTTCTAGACTGGAAAGACAGCTCAAGTAGTTGTAAGATAGAAGGGGACAGGGTTAGGGTTAGGGTTGGACTTATGTACAATTGATTGTGGGACAAAAGGTTTTCCATGATTCTCCTACTAACTTCCAAGAACCAGTCACCATCTTGGTATTTATCCTTTTCTACTCAAACCTTAAAGCCCACCTTAAAGGTCAGCTTCTCCATGACGACTTTTCTGATTCCCTAATCAGTAGACACTTCTTTCATACTACAGATCACACTTTATTTTTCAACACTCTAATATATTTCTTAGGTAATATTGAATATTACACATATATCTATTCCCTTACTAGAGTGTGAGATCAATAAAGACAAGAACTGAACCTTGTCTATAATTTATGTCCTATATCCTCCCCAACTCTTGCAGTATCTGGTAGTGTTTTGCATACTATAGGCAAATTAAAATTAAAATAAATATTTACTGAATTTAATGGAATTTCAATGCCCTTCAGATAGAGAGTTGACATCTCAAGGGTTTTGTAGGGAGAATAAGCAGTGCAATATGAATGCTCTCAGATGACAAATCTATAGGGCTGGCATTGTATGGGAAAGGTAATATAAATGACCAGAGTAACACTCCTTTTTTTGCTTTGCTTTGTTTTGTTTTCAGTGTAATACAATTAATAGGCAAAGGAAAACATCATAAAATTTCTGAATAAGTCATAGAAATATCACAGGAAGCTGTGTGAGGGGGAAAAGAAAGAATTAGAACATTTAGGAAGCAAAACAACTTCTATTTAATGTGAGTTTTTTTTTTTCATTATTCCTAGGACTTCAAAGTACTTGTGACTCAAGCTATTATAGAACTATAGATTGTCAGTTGTTAAATGTGATTGTACATAATATCTGGTCATGTCTTCTCATGCTATCTTGACCGAAGAAAGGGGTGTGGAGATCACTGAAAACTATTCCCTTGGGATATCATCCTAGAAAACATTAAATATCATTAGGAAAGCTATGGAGTGGGAAGGCAAAAAATATTATCCTTCACATAGACAAAACCATGATATTTCAGTTTTTCATCCTTCACCACTGTCCCTATTCTCAGTAGAATGTGTTCTTAGTGCCTAGCACATTTAATGAACAATTTATGATTTATATAGATTGTCTTTGGCAACTTTACCCACAATATCTGGTCACTTTAACAAAATGAAATTAAAATTGCATCCCAGATTAAAAATGACATCATGGAGGGAAGTTCTTGTGAAACAGTAAAAATGATCATCATTTTTATCACTGAATATTATGGCAAAGAATTAGTATATGTAATTGATATATACACATATATATTTATTTAATGTTTTCAGAAGCCAGTTTTATAACTGAGCATGTTATCTGATTTTTCTTCAAGGATAAAGAGCCATGATTTGGCTTCCATGGGGACCTCTTTATTTTATAAGACAGGGGTTCGTGAATCCAATAGAATGGCAAGCAAAGGCATGGTATTGTCAATTGCCTCCCTTTTCTGAGGTCTGTTGCAAGAGTTTAACTCACTGCCCACATCTGTGTCTCCTGGACACAGAAGATTTTTAAAAAACCACAACTCTAATTGTCTACCATGCAAGGATCCCACAAGTGGTGCTTATGCTTAGAGATTGGCTGCTAGCATGTGACAGGGAGAGGGCAGATCAATTTCTGGTCACAGAATGAAAAAAAAGTATTTCTAGGAATCTACCAGGACCTGAGAAATGATTCTCCATATATGGTGGTATAGGTTCCATTTGTGTAGGTCCACAATGCATTTGTTTGAGGTCATTCCCAGATTCTGCAAGAATATTTTAAAAGATGTTGTGAGAAAAGTTGCATCTTAATCATCTTCCAGCTCCTACTGACCCCTTTAAGAGTGGCTTTAAAATCAGTTATCGTCTTTTAGTTATATCTCTGCTAGTACATGTTAAAATGTCACATATCAAAAGGAAACTATTACCAACAGCTTTGCTATAACCAACTCTCCTTTATTCAGGATCCCATGGTGCACATAAGTCATATTGATAATAGTTCATAAGTAAACCCTGGACCTTGCTTAAACCACTAGTATTAGCAGCCTCTTCCCCCACCCATCTTATCTGTGGATGACTTATACATCAGCCTTAGCCTAATTATGAGCTTCACGGCCTCTTACTTCCCATTCATGGCCTCGCGTGGAGGTATTGATACAGGGCAAAATGACTGAAATGGAGTCAAATGGGACAAGAAAAAGGAGAGGTCATAAGAGGCTTGCAAATTCACAAGCTGAATTTGAACAATTGAAAATTGAGTAAAATAACTGAACTAAACACAGCTCTAGTGCTTTTCACCTAAGACTCTCAAATCCTTGTACAAACTTTAATTAACAAAGCATCAGGGTTCCCTTGTGCTTTGAGTAAGCCCTATTCTCTCCTTGCCACATAATGAAATGTACTGTGACTGAATGGATTGTCCAAGGTCATGCAAGAGATGAGGGTATACCATATCCACTTAACACTATGCATGACTGGACAACACATGCTTTTTGGACTTGATATGCACAGACAACTTCTACAAACTGTATGCTTTGCTTAATGTAATTATAGGTGGTAGGCCTGTTTGGATACTATTAGCCATGATTTAATTTTACAGTCACAGAATCAAAGGATTTCAGAGTTGAATAGAGACTTTCTAGTTCAGTCTATATCTGAAAAAAGAGGTCTCCTGTATGATATAGTTTTTCCTTTAAGACATAAAATGAGAGTGGGCGTGTTCATCCCTCCTTGCTGAAGAAAACCATGCCATCAGAAAAATAATGACATAACTTGCACTTGACTTTGTTTTTGAGTGAGGCAGGGCTGTGCAGGTCACCAGCCTCACTTCTGCTCCAGAGACACCTGACTCCAGTGACCAGATATTCATCAGGATGACTGGAGATGACCCAGGATGAGGAAATTGGGGTTAAGTGACTTGCCCAAGGACACACAGCTAGTGAGTGTCAAGTATCTGAGGTGAGATTTGAACTCAGGTCCTCCTGACTCCTGCATTGGTGCTCTACCCACTGCACCACCTAGCTGCTCCATAAGACATAAAATATATATTTCCTTGAAGAAGACCTCCAATGACATTGAACTACCGCTCCTCCTAGATATGCCTTCTTGCTTTTCCGATAAGTGATAATTCTTTGCAAATGTTTCCTTATCTCGAGTGTAAAATTTCATTTTTGGAACCTCAACCCATTATTCCTAGTTCTACCCTCTGGGATCAAGGAAAACAAATCTCACCCATTTTCCCCACAATAGCCTTTTAAATATTTGAAGACATTCCTCTGTAATTCCCTTCTTAAGGGAAACATTCCTAGTTTCTTAACATATCACCTTTTAGCATGAATTTGAGATCCTTACTCATGTTAATTGCATTCTCTTGGATGTTCTATATTTTATCAGCAGCCTTTCTAAACACCAAATCCAAAGTTGGATACAGTGTTCCAGATATGGTTTTACCAAGGTGGTGATAGACAGCAAATACTCAACTCCCTATTCCAAGACACCATGCATCTCTTGTTATAGCCTCAGATCATGGCTATGCTTTTATATAGTTAATTCATATTGATCTTGTAATTCACTAAACCCTGTCTCAATATCCTGGTTGTATAGTCATGCTTCTCCATTGTGTAATGAGGAAGTCTGTTAAACCAAAGAATAAGACTTTATGATTATCTCTATTAAGATTCATCTTATTTAATTGAACCCTATGGTTAATTAGCCTTTCAAGATCTTTTTTTTGGATCCTGACTCTGTCCTCTAGCATGTTAGTTATCCCTACCAGGTTTGGATCAATTGTAAATCCCATAATCTTGGTAAGATTTCATTCAAGTCAAGCACAGACTCCTTGGTCATAAAGACTTCCTTCAAAGTTTCAAGATGACAAATATATTTAAAAAATCAATTGATAGTATATAAATATAAATTAAAGCATCCAGTTTTTTGGAAAGTTATCATGAAGGAAGAAAACAAATAGACAATTACATACCAAGTTGCCAATGGCAACACAAAATGTCTGTACTTTTTATCACCCAGGAATCCCTGTCCTCTTTTTATTGACTGGTCTGTGATTTCATTTGTCTAAACAACTCCCAGTTCTAAAACTCTCTCTATAGAAGCAGATCTGCCCCTGTTATTTGATTTATATTTTCACAGAAAATCCTGGGACACTGGAAGATTTAAATGACTTTCCAAGAGTCATAAATTCAACATTTATCATGTGAGCAACTTAAAATTCTTGATCCTATGATCAATATGATGTCCGCTCATTGCCATACTCTCTTAACATTGTAGATTTAGAACTCAAAGATTTCAGAAGCAGTTCAGTTTAACCCTTCATTTTACAAAACAAGAATACTGAGGCTGAGAGAGTTTAAGTGACTTGCCCAATATCACATATGCAGTAAGTTGCAGCACCAGGATTTAACTTTAGTCCTTTGGTTCAAAATTCCTTTATTTCTTTTTCTTTAAGACTGTATTTTTCTATATTACCTAAGCTAGACGTACAGCAGTCATTCATGAAACAATTCCATTTAGGATTGGCAATGGACCTTTAACTTGTTCCACTTCTGATCTAGGTCTATTCACTCCTTCTTAGATGACCTGGTGGACTCCCACTCTTAAGGGTGCACCATATTGATGCCAGACCTTATGCAGAGATGAAACAGATTTGCCCACTGCAGCTCAGAACTATCTCAAACTCTTTATTGTCAATATAATGACATTTATGGGCAAAGACAAAGGTATCATAAGATACCTCAGAACAATACATGAATTCCAGTTCATTTACTACCATTTGACCATGGGCAAGTCACAGTGTGCTATTAAGGTTTCCTCTCAGTATTCCACCAGCTTCAGCCTCCCCAGCTGCATAGATCACAAGTGTGCACCAAAAATGTAAACCATGAAGCAGTTCCAAATTTTAAACACTTTTCATAACACATACTGTCTCTCTTATCTAGCAGAAATTTCAACCAAGTAAATGGTGACACAAAGTGTACCATGTGGCACCATTCAGATTCAGATGATAACAATGAGAGATATCTAGAGTCAGAATTTTAGCTGTTACTAGAGATGCTGGTAATTCAAACCTTCCTAAAACCTCCAGTATTCAGTTACAACTAGGGGCAAGTGCAGATTGATGTTTGGAGTGAAAATTCTTCAGATATTTGAAAAGTTAAATTAAATCATCACATATTTTCAGAAGTATAAAAGCAACTGGTTTTTTTTTTTTTACTTTGAAATGTCACTGTATATTATGGACATATAAAAGCTTACCTGATAAAAGAAAACAAGCGAAGGGAAATTAAGTGAGCCAAACTGTCTTTTGCAGTCCAGTGACCGGAATGAACAACCCAAATGAGTTACTACTGAACAGGATTTTCCATTTATTTTCATGTTAATACATGGTGGAATTACTAATGTTGAGGAAAAAATACCAAAATGATGTGTTTATCCTGCTTGCATTCCCTCAACAATGAGCGGCTCCTAGCAGCTAATGAGCTTTCATAGCAAACTGCTGAGTGTGTCTTGATATTAGGGTTAAAAGCCCATCTTATGGTAAATTACTCTAGACTCCAATTTGGCAAGAGTAAATGATTTGCTGTCCAAGTGGGGATTTGTGCCAGCCTCCTAATTTGGGCTGTATACAGTATTTCAATCCCAACTTTCATTAGTATCAATTTACAAATGAATTATGTGCAAGCAACTGAACCATACAACTAAAATAAGTCTCATATTAGAATTCCCTTTGGTTTTGAGGTTTCCCTAGTCACTCATAGACACCACGAGAGACCTCAAGAAGCTTAGTTTATGACCTTGTCTATTTCCTTTCTGTTTAGCGGTGAAAGAAGGCAGAAGAGGGATGATTTATGCTGCTTTTGCATATTTTCTCTTGCTATTTAAGTTAAACCCATATATGAACCATGAAGGGGAAAAAATGCCAAAACCCAACTACTCTCAATCTTTGGAACTGTATGGACTTTTGCATACTGTACTCAGTTTGTGGTTGATTAGCACAGCAGGTTAGAACACAGGGATAAGTAGACAGAGGTAGTGAGTTCCAGCCTAACTCTTAAATTAGCTTAACTCTGTTCTCTAGGTACAGATTATATCCCTGGCTTTGACCAGTCTTTTCACTGATGTAGACTCCTGATCACTAGGGGAGACTGACTGGGTGAGTATGATGAATCAGAGTGACTCTGCCCTATCCCCAGAGAACAGCTGCCACATATATACTGCTCGAATGTTTGCAAAGCACTTTACCTACATTGTTCACTTGATCATGAACACATCCCTATGAGGAAGCACTATTGCTATCCCCATTTTTCAGATGAACAGATTGAGACTGAGAGAGATTAAGCTATTTTATCCATAGTCACACAGCTGTTGAGTCAGAATTCAAATAGAAGTTTGAAGCTTTGTTAATTGTGGCTCAGTAGTCCAAATTTGCCCATAAATACCAGCATGTCAGACGTGAAGAAGAATACTGATGTGCATGTATGTGAAACCTGAAGAAAATTCTTCATGGGTACAATGGAGAAAATTCACTTTATCTGGGACTCTGTCTGAGATAATGACTAAGTATACACTTACGAGCTGGCATAGGGTGTTTCTCAGGAAAATAAAGAATTGGTCCCTGGAGTTTGTCAAAACCTGTAAACAGGAAGGGGCTAGAAAAACCATCAAGGTCACTCACAAGGTCACACAAGGTATTAGGAAATCTAGCACAAGAATAAAATCTAGGCAGAGTGATCTAGTGGAAAGAAGTGTGAATAAGGATTCACCAGATCTGAATTTGAATTCCAGCTCCATCACCTACAACCTCTGTGGCTTTGGGATGATTACTTCAGTTTCTTCAGTTCTCTCATCCATAAAATAAAAGGCTTAGACTAGATGACTTCCTGCCATCCCCTCTGTCTTTGTATCTCTCTGTGTCTCTGTCTCTCTTTCTCTTTCTTTCTCTCTCTGCCTTTGTCTTTATCTCTCTGTCTACCTTTCCCTGTCTCTGTCTCTCTCTACCCCTTCTTGCAATATCGAAAGATGGGAGGCAGCCACCAGCGCTGTGTGGGAGGCTGAAGACTTGTTTATTCAAGGAAAATTAAGCATCCACTCTATGCCAGGCTCTAGGCTAGGTACTGGGGATTTAAATAAAAAACAGAAATGAAAAAAGAGTCCTTGCCTTGGAAAAGCTTCCATCTCCCAAAGTATACAAACATGTAATAATGACACCTAATATTTCTACTGCTCTGTGAGTTCTGCAAAGATTTTTATATACTTTATCACTTTTGATCCTCACAGAAAGCCTGTGAAGTAGATAAATTATCATCCCAATTTTACAGATGGGAAACCTGAATCTGAGGTAGGTCAAGTGCCATGCTCAGGGTTATACAGGTAGGAAGCATCTGAGTCAAGATCAGAACTCAAAACCCCCAATTCCAAATCTATCACTCTATCTACTTTCATCAAGTTGTCTTTTGCAAGCAAGTAAGTACATGATAATTTGAAGAGAAACTGCTCACAACTAGGAGGAAACCAGGAAGGGTAACTCCTATGGGAGCAGATATGAGGTGAGCTTTCAACGATCCTAATTGGTTCCAAGATGTGGAGATAAGAGAGGAGAGCATTCCAGACATAGAGAGGAGATGGGAGGGAGACAGAGAACCTGTGCAAATGTTCACATCCTGGAGATGGAATGGCTATTTCTGGGGAGCAGCAGCAAGCTGGTTTGGCCGGAACATAGGGTGTGAGAGGGGAAGAGATGTGAAATTCTTCTAGAAAGGGAGGTTGCAGATAGACTGTGGGGGCAGGGTTCAATATGTATTGACCCTTCACTGTCAGTTCTAAATCATTCAAGCTTGATTTATTACACACATAGGAATATGCATCTCTCTGGGCAGCTTAATATGTCTTACACACATACCTTTCATACATTCATTTCTTTTGAAATTACATCCTATGTACAACAAGCCGAGTTCCATTTCACCAACATATTTTGTGCTTCACAGAGAGCAAAAAACACAAATCTAAGTGAAATTTTAGAAAGAAAATAAATGAAACTCTTTCACATTGCTGTGTTTTAACCTTTTGTCTGGGGCCCTAAGCTATAGCTCAATGATGAAGTCCAGACCAGTACTCAGCACAATGCCTGGCACATAGTAGGTGCTTATGAAATGTTCATTATTAGATCAGTTAAAACCAAACCTTCCTTTTGGAACAGAGGAAGCTTCCTCAGTTCAAGGCTTTTGGCTACAAATATTTAAGTTAGTGTGTTGTGGTGAAGAAAATACTGATTTCTGACCTCACAAGACAAAAGTTCAGTTTAGATCTGCTACTTAACACCTCGGCAAGCCATTTAAACTTCTTAGGCTTCAGTTTTTTCCATTTGTAATATGAGAATAACCATACTTGTATCCTCGTAGGGGAACTTGTAGTTTCCTCATAGGGTTGTCATGAGAAAAGTGCCCTGTACACCTTAGGCTCAATGCACTGGAAACGTGAGTTAGTATTTTTGTTACTTTATTATGATTAGATAAAACATGAAACTTCATGCGTTTCACAGCTGAAAGATGAATGGAAATGCTGCTGTGGAAAAAAAAATCTTGAAATATCAATTCATTTCATTTCCAACAAATATGTATTAAGCATTTAACATGTACAAGGTACTGTCCTTCTTGCTGTTGAGAGGATAAGCCCAAAATAAACACTAGGCTTGCTAAAAGCTGACCTACGGTCTCCTTCATTAGTCATCCTCCTGGTAAAGTAAGGATGAGGACTGGGCTTAATATTTCACAGGGAAGAATTTTCTTGGTGTGAAGAGTCCATCTACCAATGAAATTCAGAACCTTCTCTGCAACTTATATTCCTAAAGTGGCCTGAAGTAGTGAAAATTTAAGCGATTTATCATATAGTCAGCATATTAGAAGACTGACTTGAATGTAAGTCTTCATGGTTCCAAAGGCCATTTTACATGTCTGACTGATTAAATATTCTATTAAAATCATGCAAAACAAAAGGAGAATGAGGAAATCTACTCTCATTAAATGGTTTTGTTTTGTCTAGACCTATGATTTGATTGGTAGGAGAAACTTTTTAGGAGATGGCAGGAGATTGCAAATTAGTAGTTCTTCCATTCTTTATGATCTTTGAGAATTTACCAAAGCCCAGAAAGAGATTGATTCTCCATGGTCATTGCTTTTTTTGTTTGTTTTTATTATTACCCTTATGGGGAAGCTAGGTGTTTCGGTAAATAGAGCATAGGACCTAGAATCAGAAATACCTGAGTTCAAACCTAGCCTCATTTGCTTAATTAGTATATGATGTGATCCTAGGCAAATCATTTATGCTCAGTTTGTCTCAGTTTCCTCACTTGTAAAAAGAGGATAAGAGCATCTAGCTCACAGGGTTGCTGTGAGGATAAATGAGTTAATATCTGTAAAGTGTTTATCATAGTACCTGACACATAGTAGACACTATATTATTATTGTTATTAATGGTATTATATCAAATGTAGAACTTGAACCCAGCTCTCTTTGACTTCAATACAGGCTCTACATCCATTACATTATTCTCCTTAAATCTTATTCTCTGCCAAATGCCAAGTTCAGAATCAAATAAGTTGATAGACCAAAATATAGATGTGACCTTGTTTTCTAATTAAGCCTCAGAATCTAGCCATGTATACTGCTCAGTCTACTTTGACCATGGATTCTCTGAGTACAGTTCCATCAGACTCAGGTCTCTAATTCATTGTGTACACAGCAGAGGATATGGCTGGTCCTTGGAGCTTGATCCCTAGGAACTAGCGGGAGAAAGGTTGGGGGAGGTGAGATTTGGAAATTAAATTTATAGCAAATAGTACACAGTAGGGCTCATTGCCTTATTTAAATGCCAACTGACAAGTCTCCACACTGGATGTCCTACATTAAGAGAAATGGAGTTTTGAGAGCTAGTGACTCCATGTAAGCTTATTAGAATCAATGGGAAGAAAACCCAACTTTCCTGCCTTTCAATACTCTTTCATACAGACTGACCCATGAATTCAAAATACAAATTGATTAACATGCCCTAGGCTTCATCACCACCACTCTCCTTCATGGACTCTATGCTCCAGTCAAATTGAACAACTCACCATTCCCCAAACATGTGGTACACTTGCCTATATCTGGGTCTTTGTCCATGTTTTTCCTGCTTCCTGGAATGCCCTTCTCCAACCCTTTTGCTTTTCTTCTCCCAGCAAAACCCTAACCTACCCTGAAAATCCAGTGAAATGCTACCTTTTTAATAAAGCCTTTTCTAAAACTACCAATGGAAGAGGTGACAGCTTTCTCTTCTAAGCACTCAGGGTACTTTGTTCCTCATATGGTGTAATGTTAATTAGAGTTAAAGATCTTTCCCACTCATTAATAGACCTCAGGTACCTTTTGTTAATTTTTAATGAGGCAATGAGGCACAGAGGTCTTGCCGTCCAGTTCTGAAAAGTGTACATAAACTCTGAGGTGAGGTTTTGCTTTGGGGCTTACTCTTTGGAAGAAGGTTCATGCACCAGATGAGAGTCTGGGTAGCCCTTAAGAAGCACTCCCCCAGGTTTTGAAAACTCAGATTTGGTGCTTGTCTCTCTGGTAACTATATATGTATGTAATGGTCAGACACTTGGATCTGTCTGTTGACCTGTGACATATGTATTGCTTATGGTCAAGACAGTTAGAAGCCCTGTCCATTGGTCTTTATTTCTCTGCTTGTATTTTCTCTGATGATATGTAATTAAAGAAGATTGTTGACCCCTCAAAAGTTGCTTTCTTTTTAGGAAAGCAAATCCAAGAACCTGTGCAGCAGGCTCTCCTGTGTATGCCGGGGTGCTTGTTGCCACATATACTTCTCATCACATTCTGCTAAAGAGATCAACTTTGGCTGTCCTCTGCTTCAGGAAGTAGCCATAAAAGTTTCTCAATAAAAATAACTTCTGCTAACCAAAGTTTATCTATATCATGATTGACAAACACCTCACTGGACACAAAAACTCAGCTGAATCAGTTGATCCATTGGATAATTTCTCTGCTTCTCTGAAGCTGTTCTGCTCAGCTGGACTAAGTCTTTAACAAAAACTCTAATATCCATCACTTCCAGTTTCCAGCTACTGATGCAGTTCTGAAATTCAACCTTTCACACTATTTTTATATCTTGTTTGTGTGTTTGTTCTCCATACCGTTCTCCAAGAGCTTAACTGTTCAATAACTTGTCACACTTAAAATAAGCAATAGATGTCTCAGAATGTCAGTTAGAGCAATTTTTTTTTTTATTTTTTGAATTGTGGACACATCTGTGCTCAAAACAAAAAAAACTGTGACCTTCTTACAGGTCACTGTCATATATAAAATAGATACCTGGTAATTTTGGCAGAAGGAAAGAGAATCACGAAAGGGTTTTATAGAAGAAGGTATCTGAACTGAGCTTTAAAGGAAACTAGGCATCTTAAGAGGTGATGAGGAAGAATATTCTAAGTATAAGGAACAAGTAACAGATACACAGAGATAAAAGGTGGAACCTCATATATGTTGTTCAGTCATTTTTCAGCTCTGAATGACTCTTCGTGATGCCATTGGGGGTTTTCTTGGCAAAGATATTAGAATGGTTTGCCATTTCCCTCTCCAGTTCATTTTGCAGGTGATGAAACTAAGGTAAACAGGGTTAACTGACTTTCCCAGGGTCATACAGCTAGTATGTGTGAGGCCAGATTTGAACTCAGGGAGATGAGTCTTCTTGACTCCAAGCCTGGCATTCTATGACACATAGCTGCTCTTTCCATGTATGAGGAATAGTAAAAAAGTCATTTTCACAGACCATAATGTCTGCGAAAAGAGGCAATGAATAAAAAAGCTAGAAAAAGAGTATGGGACAAGTTGAAAAGAACTTTAAAAGACAATGAATTTCATATCTGATCCTTGAAGGGAGCCACAGGAGTGGTATAGTCAGATGTGCACTTTAGGATAATCATTTTGGCAGCTGTGTGGAGGATCAATTGGAGTTGGAGAACCTTGAGGTAGGGAGACTAATTAGGAGGCTATAACAATTATCCAGGTGAGAGATGATGAGAATATGAATTAGGAGAGTGCTTGCCTGTAAATGCTTAGCAGAGTGCCTGGCATATGGTAGGTGCTTAATAAATGTTGCTTGATTGATTGATTGATTGTGTACAAAAGGAAAGGAGATGGATTTGAGAAATATTCCAGAAGTAGAAATGATGGTATTTGGCAAGTGAATATATGAGACAACTGAGAGTGAGGAAATGAGAATAATACTGAGATTATATTGCTGAGATCTTTGATGAGATCAATTGTATTGCTGAGGAGAGTAGTGTCCTTGATAAAAACAGGCATTTTTGAAAGAAGTGTGATTTTGGGAGAGGGGGAGGAAAATGGTTTTACATTTTAGATATGTTTGTGGCTCTTCTGGGCCATTTGAAAACTCCCCCCCTTGCTCAAGTGAAGCACCTTCAAGTCCATTGGGTCTGAGTAAACAGGTTGAAATAAGCAGAAACATAAGAAGCTTCAATTAAAAAGAAAATAAACCAGCAAAAAATCAGGTAGCTGTCAAGGCAACCACCATCATAGTCCTCTCCTAATGGAAAGCATTAGGCCAAATTCATGATGAAAAGTGCACCAGTTAAGATGAGGCCAGATATATCAAGGACAAGTCCTTCTCTGGTCTCTGCCTCTTTTGCAAGGGCGCTGTACAGCCATTGAGTGCCAGGGCCAGAGTCTGAATGGAAGATACTTATGACTGAAATAAAGCCTAAGGTTAAGAATAAGGTAAAACTATGACCGACCTGTGATCTAGGCTGGCAGCCTATGGATGGGGAAGTGGATCAGACATCAGACTAACGCTAACTACAGCCATAGACACAGACACTTGTTTCTTTTAACTCGGCACTAACATCTGCTCAATGGCACTGCTTCAGACACTAGACTGGCAGATTTGTTTCATGTTGAGCTGGCCTAGAAGTTTGCCCAGAACAATTCCCTCCAACAGAGATTTCTTAGGGCAAGAAAAATGCAAATTACTTCTTGGAGGAAATTCTATGGCCAAGGGAACACTGAGGAAAATAATGTGTTCGCATGACTTTGAGTTTTGAGGAAATGTGCCTCCTAGGCATCAGAAGTATGACTTCAGAATTGCTTCATTTAATATTTGGTTGACATTAATTTCAGGACAGGAAGTTAGAGTCACTTTAGAACCATCGCATACATTCTATATAAGTGTCCAATTCACTTTTGGAAAAATCAGTTTTATTTTTTTCCCCTAAAACTTCAGAGGAAACAAAAAATTAAAATTTGAAATGTGAACAATACTTCTGGAAATCTTAAGAGATCAAAGACATATTGACAGGATGTTGGACTAAGGTGTGACAACATAGCTATTAATTTTGGTCAAAGAGCAATTAATCATCCTTTTCAGACATTGTGGTAGAATTTATTACTAAATAGACAAAGTATGTAGTGCTCAAATTTGAGCCACTTAGTTCAGACCCAAGAATCTTTTTTTTTTTTTCCTTTGGTAATGGTTTATTATGTTTACCAGTCAACTGGATAACTTATCTCTGAAGAGAAGTGCTTAAAATCAACTTTCCCCCCAGGGAAGTGATAGACACCCTGGTGCTGGATTCATTTACCATTCTCCTAAAATGTTTTGAAGTGTAACAAGGGGAACTATTTTTGCTGCTGCTCATGGGATTAGGGGACAGTTCCCACATAAGTTAGATTAATGACTCAGGAGGTCTTTCTATGCCAGAGGAGAGCAACTGCCATGGTCCGTGAAAGCCTGGCACCTTCTGATTTCTAAAGACACATTTATCAATATGATTTTAGTTTGAGAGATCCATGTACCCAGAGTATAGCCACTCCAAGCCACTCATTGAGTAGCCATCGGCTTCTGATGACTTTTCCAACTCTGTGAATCTGTCCTTGCTGCTCAAGTGCTCACACCCTGGGATCCTGCCACATTCAGCTTTTTGATTCCCTTTCCAAGGAGGCCTTTTATTGCATTAAGAAAGACTTGGGGCAGAGGAGATTGTTGATGTGAGGTAGTAACAATACAACAGTAATCTACAGAGCAGACAGGAGAAATCAGAGAATAAATGAGAAAGACCAGAGTTTTGGTCTGTTACTATATTGAACATAAAAATACTTGCAGGGTTTTGAATTTTAAATGATGTTGCACAGCCAGGGTTCCTTGAACATGAGGGCAGACTGACACAGCAATATGAATAATCATTCAGGAGAATGATGTTTGAAACTTAAGGGACTGTATTCAATTGGATAATGAAACACTGGGACCTCTATGGGTATTTTTTTTTCATCTCTGCAACGAATACTCAATTTCAATGACTTTTTCATTTGCACATGAAGGCTTTATTTTTTTTTTCTTTCCTTTCTCCACAAAAGGTACCTTCCTGGCTGAAGGCCCAAACATTTCTTTTTTGCTTTTTCTTCCCTGCTATTTCTTCCCCTCCATGATCCACACCACCAGCTCCCACTCGCCTCATGCAGGTAGATGGAAATCTCCCACTTTGCTCTTGGAAATGTTCACTAGAAAAGGCACAGCAGCTACTCCAGCTGATGCATCTATAAGACATTCAGTCTCTTGCAAAGCCCTCCATTTCATGGCCCATTTCTTTAGCTGCATCTGCAATACCTCACATCTGTGACTGCTGGGATAAACTTATCCCCTGGTGAATAATTTGATCAGATATGGATTCAAATCCAAAGTCAAGACTGCTTCCCAGCCAGAATTTCATGATTGTAAACTATGGTGCCTGTGGAAATGGACCTTTTACAACTCAAGATGAATGGGGTTAATAATCCCTGCAGTATTCACAACAGGGTCCTTTTTGAGGAAAGCGCTTTATAAGCACTTTATAAGCTACAAAAACCTAAGCCATCATTATTATTGGAAATTCTTGAAATACTTGGAAGTAGACAATACATTCTAAGTATCTTACCAATTAATTAACCCTTAGGATGATAGGGTTAGTATATTGTCACACTCCTGCTATGTGACAAATATTATACGTTAATAAAATAATGGGTCATTCAAGCATGTGGAATATGGGGGGGGGGGGAAATTGTGGAGATGTGACAGCTGCCTTCCATGCCAGTTAATTTCAGTGTTCCTTAAACTCTGTTCATCTGTTCCAAGAGACCCAAAGTTACTGAATATCTCTATCCATTAAAGAGAGTTGTCACAGAGGAAAGAGTCACTTTCTCTTTACCAAGACGAGTTCCACCAGACTGTTACAACAACACTAGAAATAACAAAGCAGCTAGGTGGTGCAGTGGATAGAGTCCGGGAAATGGAATTAAGAAGACTCATCATCTTCCTGAGTTCAAGTGTAACCTCAGACACTTACTAGCAGTGTGATTCTGGGCAAGTCACTTAACACTCTCTGCCTCAGTTTCCTTATCTGTAAAATGAGTTGGGGAAAGAAATAACAAACCACTCCATTATCTTTGGTCAAAAAACTGCCAAATGAATCATGAAGAGTTGAACACAACTGATAAAACAGCTGAAGAACAAAGAAATGATTATGATATCACCATAGATGAAAGTCTTGCTGACAATTGCCTGAACATAACCTTAATCCTAAAAGTATCTTAAAGAATAACGTGTTTAATAAATGCTACCTAACTAAAAGTGTATCACCTCCAAACTAGGTGGTATGAAAAGCTCACAAAATATAAAGAACTAGTGGAAGATTTTAAAACCATGTGGGAATAAAGTGAAATATTTTGTACTGCAGGTGTTTTTAGTGACACTATAAATGCAAAGCTACTATCCTTAGGTGTTTATCCAGTTACAAAAAAAACAACATGCTTAATCCATCTCTGCAATAGTCTTTCAATCATTAAGCATAAAAAAATAATATAAGAATTGTCCCGAGAGTATTCATCTCTGAACTCCATTCAATATGGGATGGGAAGAATAATTATAACCAAAGCATCAAAAGTGCCATCAGATTTCTTTGTCACTTTAAGGTTTACCAGGCATCTTACATGCGTTTCATCTTCACAACACCCCTGTGAGGTAGGTGCTGGTATCATTGCCCCCATTTTCAGATGGGAAACATGAGTATTAAAGAGTTTCCATGACTTGCCTGAGGAGTCACACAATTACTGAGTCTGAAGGATTCAAATATAGGTCTTCCTAATTGCCAGACCAAGGTTCAATTACTATGTCACAGCCTTTTGGTCAAGAAAGTAATCAAGGCTACCCTCACAACTCAGTTCATAAGTAAGCCAGAAAATATTTAGGATAAAACATATGATTCTCATACTTCCTGGGACAAGTTCCAGGTTGATCTGGCACAATGTGTATTGTTTTCATTTTTTAAATACTACTAACCAGCAACTACATCAAGTCCCAGGGAAAGCCTAGAGGTAGAAACAGCTGGGGCAGCTAGGTGGTACAGTAGCTAGAGCATCAGTGCAGGAGTCAGGAGGACCTGAATTCAAATCTCACCTCAGACACTTGACACTCAACTAGCTGTGTGACCTTGGGCAAGTCACTTAACCCCAATTGCCTCACCCTGGGTCATCTCCAGTCATCCTGATGAATATCTGGTCACTGGATTCAGATGGCTCTGGAGGAGAAGTGAGGCTGGTGATCTGCACAGCCTCCCTCACTCAAAACAAAGTCAAGTGCAAGTCATGTCATCATTTCTCTGATGGCATGGTCTTCTTCAGGAATGAAGGATGAACACACAGAGATAGAAAACAGGAAAGGTAGCCAGTGATCAAAAAGGGTGATCACATTTTTTCTGTAGTCAATATGGAGAATGTTTTGCGATAGAAACCTGTTATAAAATAAGACACCTGATCAGCTCCAAGGGATTCTCTAAGTTGTGAGAAAGTATTCCACAATCAGTTTTTTCTTTGTTTCAGAATTCCCCTGGCTGTTACCATTAAGAAAAGAGCAGCAGCCCCAGTGTACAAGATACTATTAAATGGTATGGGGAGGGAGTTGGGGAGAGAGGTTGAAACTCCTGGTAACTTTCCCATTTGGTTCTCAGAGCCAAGAAACATAGATACCCCAGCAGCAAAATGGGAGAGGAGTGAACTATTTGATCCCTAGGGTCCCTTTCAGATGGATGAACAATGAGTCAATAATTGTAATCCTAAAATGCTGATCCATGGGGCCTCCCCATCTGACCTATCTTTGTAGCTTAAGGACTCCTGGGTTTTATGATCTATCTTAACATTGCATAGTAAACATGACTGGGACTTTCCATCTGCCCTGTATCTAAAACCCTCCTGTAAGTGTTGTCTACCCTAATTAAAATGTGAGCTCCTTAAGAGAAAAATTATTTTATTCTTTATTTGTGTTTCAAGCAGTTAGCACAGTGCTTAGCACATGGATGTTTTTCCATTTGATTACAGTTCTGATATTGTATATTGTTGGGACGTAGAAAGGGAAAGAGCCTTGCCTAGAGACACACAGAACTCAAACAAGAATACAGGATTCCTGAGGTTCAATTGAGAGAACTTCCTTTGATCTTGCCCCTTCCTTGTAAGCATCCTTAGCAAGGGAGAACCAAAGTGGATGCTCACTCCTTCTCACTCTTCTACTGAATCAACGGTCATTGCATTCTGACAAGGGAAATCTTTGCATCAGCATATATTATGGCACAGATACACACATAGTGACTGAAACAGTTAATCACCCCCACCACCCACCACCACCAGTTATACAAACTCTCTCAACAGTTATAACTTAATAATAGCTATGTGCCAGGCACTGTGCTAAGTGCTTTACAAATATTATCACATTTGATCCTCATAACAAATTTGGAAGGTAGACGTTGTTATTATCTCCACTTCACAGATGAGAAATTGGGACAAATGTTAAGTGACTTGCCCAGGGTAACATGACTTGCAAGCGTCTGAGGTTAGATTTGGACCCCTGGCTTTAGGTCCAGTGCTCTGTCCTCTGAACCACCTAATGTGTCCAGAATGAAATATCCCCCCAAACAAAGAAATGAAGAAAACAGTAGTGTCCAGATATTTAAACCATTCACACAATGCCATCTTACATTGTTGTTGTGCAGTTGTTTCAGTCCTGTCTGACTCTTCATGACCTTATTTGAGGTTTTCTTGACAAATAAACTTGAGTGGTTTGCGCTTTCCTTCTCCAGGTGATTTTACAGGTGAGAAAACTGAGACAAACAGGCTTAAGTGATTTACCAAGAGTCACACAGTAAGTGTGACTGAGGCTGGATTTGAACTCAGGAAGCTGAGGTCTGGCACTCTATCTACTGCATCACCTAGCTGCCCATCACCTTCTATTAATGT
Organism: Notamacropus eugenii; assembly: GCF_028372415.1. Taxonomy (NCBI): domain Eukaryota; kingdom Metazoa; phylum Chordata; class Mammalia; order Diprotodontia; family Macropodidae; genus Notamacropus; species Notamacropus eugenii. The sequence goes on along the minus strand of NC_092872.1, from coordinate 544,024,262 downwards.
TTGGAGATAATAAGCTTTGGAAAGTAAAAGAGAAACCATCTCATTTAGAAATCACATCTACTAGGTAAACATACAATTGACTAACAAGGTGGATGAGCCTACCCTCCACCTCCCCACCACTACCACCACAACACATTCCTTCTGTTGACACACAACTCTTCCCCTGCTGACTCCAGCAACTCCAAGGAAAGTTTACCTGAAGGCTTAATAAGGCAAAAGGTATGAGGAGTTATGCATGTGAATAGTATGACTCATTCCTTGTTTCTGTAATTGGCTATAAATGGCATCACCTGGGCTCCCTGCTGGGGATGGATGTGACCCTCTGCTATTGTCATTCAGCATTCTCAAGTAGCCCTTTGGGATGGGCCTGGCAGGAGAAAGAGGCATTAATGGGGGAAACTGCTGGCTTTTGGCAAATTCTAGAATGTTGGCACTGAAGCCTGTAGACAGAATGAGAAATAATTTCACGAAAATGCTCAGTGTTATTCCCTGTGCTCCAAGATTAGAGATGTCAAAAAATATAAGTATTCCTCCTGTTGCGCGTTCGTCCTTCATTGCCAAAGAAGACCATGCCATCAGAGAAATAATAACATGACTTGCACTTGACTTTGTTTTGAGTGAGGGAGGTTCTGTGCAGGTCACCAGCCTCACTTCTCCCAGGGTGAGGCAATTGGGGTTAAGTGACTTGCCCAAGGTCACATAGCTAGTGAGTGTCAAGCGTCTGAGGTGAGATTTGAACTCAGGTCCTCCTGACTCCCACACTGGTGCTCTATCCACTGCAACACCTAGCTGCCCCTTACTCCTCCTGTTAATGGAACAAAGAATGAATTCTGTCTGATTTCTCCAAAATGCAAGTTGGCCATTGTCAACCCATGCAAAGACATTCTTTATGAGTTCACTCTAAAAAGGACAGAAGCATAGAAGAATTAGGTAACTTGTATCCTCTGAGGAAATAGAAGGGTTTTTTTGGGGGGGGAGGGTTAGTGAAGAAGCTTCTCTGTCTCAGAGGACAGGCCTGCCTTCAAGAGGTGCAGTTATGTCTCAGGCACTTATTTAAGAGGTTCAGAGAAATGTCATGGCAAGTCATGCTATATAAGCTACTTTTGGTTGAAGAAGATGGATCACACCTTGGAGGTATGCATAGTTGTGTTATGGGTCTGAATCTAAGAAGAGCTAGAAAAGATGCTTATCTTGTCTTTGTACTCAGGTAATACTCTCAGTAGCAAGAAAGCCAGGAACCATTTTCCCCCTATAGACATGGCTCTCCTATTTTTTTAATATAGATGTTAACGCTCCTATTTTTCTGTACCTACACATCACCAACACCAGCATACATCACATGCTTTCCCAATCTCTCTACCTTTGCTCAAGCTCTCGCATTTTACTAGAATTTTCTCTCCTCTTGAATCTCTATACATTCTTTAAAGTTCATGTCAAATGCAACCTCTTTCCAAAATTCCTTTTCCAAATCTCCTCTAATCAACAATGAACATCTCCCCATTGCACTTCCCATTTGTATATTAATAAACAAGAAACCAGTGACATGAGTGAGATATCTCTGAGAGACAAAGTATCAATAAGACATCTTCTTTTCATGAAAAATGTAATCCAGTTGTGATCTTGCTGACTATCAAGATCTTTATATATTTATATCTCACTCAATGTCAGTTCCAGAACTCTACACATAGTAGGTATGACATAGGTGTCAAATGATTTGAGTTCAACAGACTCAGATCTTTTCATCTATTTTATCTGCCAAAGTGTACACAATGAATAATGTGCACACAATAAAATGTACACAACTATAATGCAAATGTGACTCTTCTTGCAACTCATTTTCACATTCATGTATGGTATGACATTGTGCATGGAAGAGTAGGAAAGGAGAATATATACACACACACACACACACACACACACACACACACACACACATGTAATGTGGAGATCATAGAGGGGAAAACATAATTAAGAATGTTTGGGGTTTTTTTGAGATAGAATTTCTCTCTCTGGTATTTTCACCTGTTATTATAGTTCTATCTCTGGAATGAAGCACAACAAATTTCATCCATCTTCCATAAGTCTTTAAATATTTCAAGACTGTTATGTCTCTCATTAAGCCCTTATCTAACATGCTGTCACAAGCTGGAGTAATATCTTCTGGTACTATATCTGGACACTCAAAATATGCCCTGAGAGTCATCACCTAATTCTGAGTCTGACTGACAGCCGAAGTTATCTCTGTAAATCCTCATTTCTGACTCCTCTTTTTATCATAACATTAACCTTGATACTCAAATGAAATACAAATCTCAGCCCAAAGACAACAGATATACAGGGAATGAATAAAAGGAAACAAACAAACTCTCCCTGGCAGGTTATCACCCAAGGAAAGTGATACCAAGACACACCAATACCAGGTTACCTTTTCCTTGGGAAATCCTTGCACCCTAGGCTTTCCTGGTCTAATTCTCATTCTGTGAACATTCCAGAATATCAAAAGCCAAGAACAAAGTTTAAAACACATACACACACACACACACACACACACACACACACACTTAAATTTTCTCTTCCCATTCTTTCTCATATATTCCCAGTAAAGCCAACCTCTTAGTCTCTAAATTATAGAACTGATGCAAATTGGTAAAGGGAGTTCCTCACCAGAACCTACTTATCCCAAATGAATTCAAAAGTCCAGTTAAAAAGGGGAGGGACATCCTACCACTCACCCCGAAATGGAGAATATCCTTCAATTGAATTGGAATGGTTCTCTATTATCTATGAACTCAGTGCTGAACTAGGGAAATCACACTTTGTTTTTGGTTTGATCTGTTTTTAATGGTACTAAAGATTATCTAATCAAAACAGACTTAGTGCCTAGATTCCTTCCCAGTGGTCAAACCCCTTCCTAAAAATCAAGGCCCAGAACCGAGCAAAGTACTCTAAATGCAGAGCAGAGGATACTTCTTGATCATTCTTGACGATAATCTTATATGAAGCCAAAGATCCCGTTGGTTTTTAACTTATAGCTAGCATTAACGTAGTACTTTACAGTTTGCAAAGAATTTGATCTTCACAACTACTGTGTGAGGTAGGTGCTAACATTATCATCCCCATTCTACAAATGAGGAAATTGAGATGGAAGGAAATTAATTGACTTGCCTAGGGTCACATTACTACCAGGTGTCTGAGGCAGGACTGGAACTCGGGTCTTCCTGACTTCAAGTTCTGAGCTCTTACCCATTATGCCACATAGAAGTCTCCTGACTTTTTAAGAGGGTATGTCATATTACGCTCTCATATTGATGTTGCAGTGTTAGTTAAAACCACTAGACCTTTTAAAAATTTTCTCTCATTCTGCTTACCTTTTTATATAATTGTGCAATTGACATTTTAAACCAACATAGAAGAGTTCATATTTATCTTGATAAGTTATATTTGAGCTCACTGAGATAATTTTGAGTTCTGATTCTATCACCTGTCATCTATGCCTTTAGGTAAATTTCAAAAAAAAATTTTTAACAAAATTAGGCAAGAACAGAATGTTAGGGTACTCCATTAAGACTTCCCTGCACTAAATACAACTAATCATACTACCAATCCATTCTATTTCTCTCCATTTCTTCTCATGACAATATCAAAGAATTACAGAATCTCAGAATTGGAAGAGACTTTAGAAAGTATCTAGTCAGACCTGTAGCAGTCACATGAGCTTCATGTGAAAAATAATATAATGATAATACTTGTCTGAGATCTAACTGAAACCCAAGTATCCTATCTCCATATCATTTTCTTGACCAGTCAATCAGATGGTCAAAAAAGATTTTGAGAGTATTCTGCTTATCTTGACCTTGATGAATGATGGTTTTTATACAATTTGTACATCTATATTATTATAAGTCATCCCCTTAATAATTTGTTCTAGAATTTTGACCAGAAAGGAATTCAAGCACATTTTCCTAGAGTTTAAAGAAATCACCATCTTCCTATTTTGCAAGAAAGGTTAATATTTTCCTTCTTAGTATTTCTTGTTCTTTTTTTCCATTTTCCATGACCTTTAAAATTACTGACACAACTTACAATTATATCCACAAGTCATTCAGTACACTGGCACATAATTCATGTGCAGACTTCAAGATACCCTCTTACCATCTCTTCACTCATCTTGGATTGCAATTACCTGTTAAACATTTGTATCCCATTCTTCCCAGTATAGTAATCAGCATCCTTATAGAGGATACAGAAACAAAATGAGAATTAAATAGCTCTAACTTCTCTCTCTTTTGTGTTATCACTACTCTTTCCACTCCAAGTAACAGTACCATCATTTTCCTTGAACTTCCTTTTGCTTGTAAAAATACATTTAAAAGCTCTTCATTTTGTATATGTATAGCCTATATCAGATTGCATACTGTCTTAGGGAGGAGCAAAAAATTTGGTATTCAAAATCTTATAAAAAGTAAATATTGAAAACCATCTTTACGTGTAACTGAAAAAAAATACTATTAAGGGAGGGAAAGCTCTTCATTTTTTTTAGCATTTACTAAAATCTTCATTTTGCTAAACATTAACCTTTATGATATAATTCGTATATGACTATGCCCCTTTGACTTGGTCATTCTCAGTTGCTTGTCCTTGATTCCATTTTTCTTATATGTATTTTACAGATATCTGGTCATTGAATTTCCTAGGCGTACACATTCAACTTGCTAGGTGATGGAGTTAAATTTGGAGTCAGGAAGACTCAAATTCCAAATCTGGCTAGACATGAATTGTATGACCTTGTGTAAGTCACTTAATCTTTCCCATCAGTGCCCTCATCTATTACATGGGGGTGATAATAGCACCCCCTTCTCCCCAGTGTTATTGTAAGGATCAAATGAGATATATGTACAGATTTTGTAAAACAATGTGATTTATGGTAATATTTGTTATCATTATCTATTATTATTTATTATTATGTATTATTATCTATTATTATTATTTATACAGCTTCCTTCTCTTTCTTCTTTATTGGAATAATTTGGTTTTTTTGCCACTGGAATTTCTTTCTTAAGATCTTTCCAAACTTGAACAATTCTAAGACCTGAGATTCCACTCATTCTTTCTCTTGACTCTTAAATGCCCCCTCACAAAAAGATGGGAACATGTTGCATTATTCCTGGTTTTCACCTCCTTTTCTATAAAGAACCATAAGACAGTGTGCAACTTCATCCAAGATCCCATTTATTTATATTTGGGAAGTTCCTATTTATTTATACTTTGGAAATCAGTTTCTCTTTTTGTTGTTGTTAAAATCAGGTTCAGAATAAATAGCCACCTCATATTGTTTTCTTTACCTCCTAAAAAGAAATGCAATTTCTCTTTAGGTAATCTTTTCTGAATAATAAAGTTAGTCATAGTCAACACTTCTAATCATCTAACTTATTGTCCACAAATAAACTTTGACAAATGTCCTTGGGACATTTCTGTAGACAACAGAAACATTACAGATTAATGAACAAAAGTCTGGAGGTCAAGTTTCCTAAAGAAATTAACCCAAAACTAAATAATACAACCTGAAAATAGTCCCAATCCAAAAAGGTCTTTAATGATGAGAACACAGGCTAGTTTTGCCAGTTGATATAAAGGAGTCTTTTACTTGTAAATGCCATTTTGTTTTATGGAGCCATCTATTTCAAATAAGTACAGCAATGACTCACTGACAATCCTGGATCCTCACATGGTTCATACCCCTGTTGATTTAAAAGTCTTTAAGGCTGTGCAAAGTGAGTGATGCTTTATTGCTAAGTATCCCCCACGACTCTTGTCCAACTACCCTTGAAAATAACATTATTCTGTCTTGGAGGAGCATGCAGTCATTGCAAACCCTTAGGTACAGATATCTTAGAAGCAATTTTACATTTTAAATGGGCTGGCATCAATTCCAGCCAAGAATTATACTGTCAGTCCCTAAGGAATTGTGACATAAGGAACATAAGTTTTCAATTCACCCCTTTTCTTCTGCTGATTGACAAAGTATATGATTCTTAACTCCTCCCCAACTCCCCCCCACCAAAAAAATTGTCAATTAGGAATCCATGGGTGGTTTGCTATTAAAATTCCAGACTAGAGTGCACAATTATAGACAGAGAAATCCTGAACCAGACGGTATGTGTTATTAAAATCAAGAGCATGATTAATGAGTCATTTGCTTTGAGTGATTTATCTTGTACCTTTCTCCACTGGTGTTGGAATTGCCTGCTGTGGACATCAGGTATACTGCTGTCATCTGCATACTAATAAGAGTCCACAGAAAAGTGCTCTGCCTGCATATTCTAATTTCATAGCATATCCAATTTAAAGGACTGATTCTTATTAAATAGGCCAAGTGTCAAGAAGGCCATAAAACTCTAAAGTAAAGGGATATGCTAATTTAAGCAAAAATGGCTTGTACTACAAAATGGTGCAAACATTCTTTATAGTCTGCTTTTCAATTGTGCACACATATATGCACCACTTTCTGATTTAATAAGTCCTATTCTCCAACTTGTAGGTCAAGAGATCTGACATCTATAAATCACTGGCACTTCACATGTCTGGGAGCACAGCACCTTTTACACCCTATACAACAAGCTTCCTTAAATCCCTTCTTAGAGGTATTCTTATCATCTAACTTTTTGTCCACAAATAAACTTTGGCAAATGTCAAAATTTGTCTCTAAGATCCTGATTTTTTTATCTCTTTGTAGCAATTTCAGAGCAATACATAGGACAGTTGGACTGCCTGATAGGTCTCAGCTACTTCTGTAAAATCAACAGAACTCTGAGTCAAATAGAGATGGATTTGAGGCAGGTGGTTTCACAGCCTGGAAGTGGAAAGAATTAGACTCCTTTAATACAGGACATACCATAAGCAGATGAAAAGCTTTCCTTTTTTATTACTTTTTTTACTAGCCTTCCTTCTCCCTCAGCTAACCTGATATTCCTAATAATGGCTGACTGTATGTAACTTGACTGTTAAGTAATCATTTCCATTCATTTTTCTCTGAAAGATCTTCCATCACCAGCTACTGTATTTCCGTCTGTTCTTGGGGACTGTTTTAATCAAGTCAAGTAATGACCTTGACTTGGTCAAGAAGACCTGAGTTCAAATACTATCATATACTTAGTGGTGATTAATTTTAATATGTGACCCTCCTTTTCTTCATCTGTAAAATGGGTCTAATTTTATCTGCAGTTTTCACTTTAGAAGATAGTTGTGAGAAATACAGGATTTAGTGTACATAAGGCAAACATGAAACTCTATATAAATATCAGCTTCGATTATTACTGTTACTAACATTTTTATTTTGTTCTCATCTTTATCCTCAGAGGAGTTCAAATAGAAGTGATCCTAGAACAAGTCAGTAGCCTCTTATTATTGTTTCATAATTGATGTCCTGTTGGCCTATTGCACAACTGGATAATTCTTTAAAAATAATTGAAATAATTGAATCAAAGTATTGAAATACACACTTTCACTGGGAAGCATTTTGAAAATTATTACTGTTATTATTTATCTTGTTTTCGTCAGTTTGGATGTAATTTAGGTAGAAATGGTCCTAGAACAAGTAATTACCTTGCTATTATTTTTCTATATTTAACGTTCTGTGGGTACAGAAAAAAAGGTACAGGTGGAAAAATAACATTTTTGTAATTAAATAAAACAATTGTACTATAAACTCCTCTAGGTTTGCTGAAAAGATGTTTCAGGCAATTGGAATAAAAGAAAACATATATCTCATCCTGCTCCCACAAGATTTTTATTTCTTCTGCTAGATCTCTATATCTTGAAAGTTCTTCATTCAACACAGGTCAGATATTATGAGTGTTTGGCAAAGTTGGTTCTATTAAAAACATTGTTCTTGAATTTTTTAAGTATCTGTGATAAACTCAGATGATGTGCACAACAGTTCAATTTGCAACAATGATCCAGTTACATTACAATCTGTTATTTGAATTTTCTAGGATATTTTTACATCTATTTTTGTAGTAGGGAGATTTGCTATCAGTCCATGAAAGATGAGTTTTGATATTTAATTCTATCAGATCATAACTTGCAAGATAGGTTAGCAGTTCTAACTTTTTCACAACATGCAGTGATGTTTTGAACCATTTCAAATGTTCCCTCAAATAATCTACCTTAGTCACTAATTCTGGGACCTTTAAAGATAATCTTTCTATAAATTCTGTTGACAAGGACCTGGTCTCAAGTGCTCATTGAAAACCATTCCATTTCCAAAAATAAATCTTCATGACTCAGTTGTTTCCTCAATGGTTCTTTGTCAATATATCTTTGGCTGGTTTCATGCAGATTTTGCCCATATAGGACCATTGGATTCCATTATTGGATCTTTGTCATTTTATAGGTTCCATCTGCAGGTAATCCACTTCAGATATAATTGCTGAATCTGATGGTATGGATTTGTTATCAGCATAGAACATGACTCAGGGATATCTACTTATTCAAAAAGTATTTCTGTAAGTTTCATATGCTCTAAGAATGTCTATCAATGTTCTTCTTCCTCTCAGATACAGAAGTGTTCATCTTTCTATAGCTACCTTATAATGTATGCATTTTACTAAGATAATTTTTAAAAAATATGGTCCATTTTACAATTACAAAAGCATATATTAAGATTGGTTATCGCATAAATGTGAACATTTTAAATATTCTTTCTATTCAGCTTTGATTGTCAATAAGTGTTAAGATATTAAGCCATAACCTTATTTTTTATATTTTTGTTCTCAATATTTCTTGTTTATTATAATTCTCATTATTATTATCTTGTTCATATCTTTTTGCTGGCTTTCCAACAGCAACAGTTCTGGGACTCATCACCATCCTCTTATGCTTATTTGATATTTAACATTTTGTAGACTATTGCACAGGTGAATTATAGATGAATTAAAGTATTATTATCAATTAATCTCATTATTATTATTATTGAGGAGCCCTATAAATTGGGAGATGCTTCATGATGGATTCAAAAATTGAGCTACAATGGAGTTAACCTTTCACTGAAATTGGTATCTAAACTAGCCAATTTCATCAACTGCAATCCAAAACTTACTTCTTTCCCTGAGATAGTTCAAGGGAAGAAATAGCACTGTAAACTTTGCAGAAGAATGAAAAGTTCCTTCTTTATGTCTCTAGGAAATTGATCAAATAACTGGAGCAATGAAACTCCCTAAGAACATTTCTGTCTTTTTCTCTCCCTTCCCCTGTGCTGGCTGAAGTAGGCTTAATGTGCTCCTCTTCTGCAGTTTTAGAAACTTTTGCAGAGTACATTCATCTAGCTAAAAATAATGCCACATTCTCTCAGTCACTCTCAGAGGAAAGTAGAAGCAAGGAGCCAGTTGGGCCAGAAATTCAGGAGGCCCTCATTTCCAAGGTCCCATAGTGGGCCCAGGCTACCACTTAGGAGAATTCCACTAAACTGGCTCTGTGAGATAGTCAGAGCTTTGGTCCTTCAGCAGAGGTGACTGGGCACTAGCAGGCTCCCAGTGGTGACTGGGCAATAGCAGGGGAGCTATTTCTTCCACAGGAAATTGCCCTTCTTGCCAGTACTAAAATAATTGAACGGAATGTTTCTTCACACTGAACCACACCTGTTGTCAGCATTCATTGATTTCCAGTGCATTCAAATACCGGATGGAAAGAAACAATATATTTCCCAGGGACTCCTGGCACTTCCTGGTTCTCTGCACCTGGGAAAGCCACAGGGCATTCACACCTCACTTAAAATAAGCTCCAGAGGCCCAGGAACTGCTTTTCCACTTGCAGTAGAGATAGCACCCCATCTGGTAAATACATATAACTTGTGCTCACAACTAGAGCCACCCATTCAACATAGGCTAGAAGTCAACCCTGTGCCTACTAAGTGTTCAGAGGAGTACTTATACAGGCTTGGATGCAGGAGGAAAAGAGCCAGGAGAAAAGATTTATTTATTCCTGGATCTGAGCCTGCTCTGTTCCTTCTTTTAAAACCACAAACCCCAGACATGGATTCAAAAAAACCCATCATAATGTATTCAGTGGAGGCTAAGTAATAGTATCTCTGGGCAACAACCTAATAGATTGATTCTTTAAACAATGATTCTCCAAAGCTCTCCTTGCTCTTAGGCAAGTCCTCTATGAATTTTAACCAGTCAAGTACTCAGGAGATCCAATATCGTTGGACCTGAAATCTTTGGAGGAAACATACAAGACTGCAGCTAAAGACAACCACTCTATCTCTTCGGAGTTGTGATTTTAATTCCAAAGATCTAGAGTTTTAACAAAGCTTAGTTTCCCTCTCTCTTCAGGTGAGTTCAATTAAACATATTCCTAGGTTCCTGGTGTATAAGTCACAACTTTTAACAGATTAAAATGATCTATAAAAATAAGATAGGGAACTGCTAGCCTGGTATGATTTGAGAGGACCCTAGCAGATTGGCCCTGACAGAATCTGTCCTATCAGTCGGACACGCAGTTTAAATCCCCATGCATGGAGTCACTCTTTCTGACCACCAAAGATACAACATGATATAAGGGGGGCCCTACCAAAAGACAGACCTGTTACTTGGGATGGGCAGTAGATTTATTCATTTTCACTTTAGAGTGCATTAATCTACCGGATTATTTTACTGTCACCCTAGGAGAAAATAGAGAAATAAAGAGACCAAGGGAAAAGGATGTAGGACTAGTAAATTCTGAAGGAGTGGGAAGGTAAGACTTGGTGTGGAACTACATTGGGAAGCCCTGAGGCTTTATCAGATTCCTAGGTCCCTGGCAGGACTGGAAGAGGAAGGTACCAGTGACAAAGCACTCTGTTTGAAGGCAGAAACTATGAATTCAAATCTTGGTGCTGACCCTTTCTAACTTCTTGATCTTCAGCAAATCACCTCACCGCTCTGAGCCTAATTTTCTCAAAATGAAGAGGTGGAGCTCTGTGTCTCTTCTATTGCTGACTCGCCCTAGAACTTCCCCTAGAGTTCGGGGGACTTGATCGCCCTGGAGCAACCTTCTACCTCTTTGCCTTGCTCATCCTTGAATATTCCTTCCCAAGACCCCTCCCCCCACCCACACACCTCTCACCTTCTTCCATTGGTGGTAAGTTGCAAGTGAACCCTCCATTTTGTGGAAGGACCTGGGCTAGCCTCTCTTCCTTTTCCTCCTGAATTTCTCAACTTCCAACACCCAGTACCTTCATCTCCCTTGATCCCCACCTCTCTCTTGTGCTTGTGTTCCCCTACTAGAGTGTAAGCTACTTGAGGGTAAGCTCTGTCTTTCTTTTTGCTTGTATTTGTATCCCCAGTACTTAGCACAGTACCTGGCACCCAGTAAGCACTTTAAAAATTCTTGTTTCCTTCCTTCTTGTTTCCTCCTTTGAAAGGAAATTTCTCTTAGAGGAAAAATGGGCATAGAACAAATGATCCTCCCTAGTGTATGTTCCATCCTACAAGCCCTTCTGGATTAATCACCAGGGCCAAAAAGCAGAATGGCTATCCTGCCCCCAAAGTCTTCACTAGCTGTGAAGATGTAGTGTTTCCCTCTGTCAATATGACCACCAGATTTGACATGGAGTAACCCACAGCACTCACCCATGATCAAATATCTAACAAAATACAGTGGACTTAATTACCATAAATAAAGGCAGAAAGCAATGTTTCTACAGTCATTAAGTCTCTGGATTTTTTTTTTACAGCAGTAGCCACATGCCATCACTCATTCCTCCAGGATAATCATGTCTTGGCCACTTGGAAAGAGAAACTGTAGTGTTCATGAAACTTCATCAGAACTTTTTTTTTTTAATTAGGGAACATCATTAAAATTGGGCTTTAAACAAGTTATTCTAATTGTTAAAGCATTGATTTCTCTTTTGATCTAAAGTAATGGACCCTATTAGCTGTGCTACTCTGTTTTAAATGATCAAAACAGCCTGTAAAAGTAGATGAAAATTTGAAATCGTGATAATTGTGAAAGACTAACAATGTGAATCAACTCAGTGCTAACGGCATGAGTCAGTGAAGCCTGTGTGCTGAGAGAATGTTGTCACTCATTCATTCGAAGTATTTAGACTGAGCATTGAGGGCCTTTGAACTTTCTTTCTAAAGCTATCTCCCTACATAAGTACAACTGGCATTGTCCTTCCTTTAATTGAGAACAAAAAAAGGGGAGGGAGAGAAGATGATCCTCCTCTTACCATTTTCTGCTCATTAGCAGGAATTTTTGCAAAAGGGTAAGAAAAACTTTGAAACAAATGGTTGCTGTGAGATTTTGGATTATTTAAGTGGGGTTGTTACTTAGCCAAACAAAAATGGCTTCTATTTGTTTAGGACTAGCAGGGGAATTCCTTGGTATAGTCATCCTTTAAAGAGTCTTGGGACTGGTTTTTTCAAGTAAACAAGCAGTGATTCATCTGCTCAGAGATATCACAAGAGGTATCTACTAACATTTTCCTTGATTTCCAAAGATACACATTTCAGAACCAAAGACACACTTCATTTGTGTCACTGTTTCACTTAGAACTGGCTCATACACCTTCAGGTATAATGAACCCAGGCAGAGATTTAAATATCATCTTATTCTCATTGACTCAGATGCATAGGTACAAGTACATAGGCTCACTTTTGCTACAGAGTCCCAGGAACGCAAAAACACAGGTCCGTACTCTAATACAGGGGTGGGGGAACCTGTGGTCTTGAGGCCACATGTGGCCTTCTAGGTCCTCAGATGTGGCCTTTTGACTGAGTCCAATTTTTACAGAACAAATCCTTTTATTACAAGAATTTATTCTGCAGTTTGGATTCAGTCAAAGGGCTATACTTGAGGACCTAGAGGGCCATATGTGGCCTCGAGGTCAGAGGTTCTCTACCCTTGCTCTAGTATATACCCAGACCGAAGCACTCAGACACAGAAAGGTTATACTACAGTGGAAAGCACAATGTCTCAAGAGTCAGAAAACCCAGGTTCAAGTTCCACCTCTAAGGTTTATTACCTATGTGTCTTTGGGCAAGTCATTTAGCCTAAATCTCAGTTTCCTTATCTATATATTAGTAGGACTGCATTAGTAGGCTAAGATCCCTTCCATCTTTAGAGTTATAAGCCCATGTTCCTATGAACAGGTCCATCCCGAAGGACATATACACAGATACACAAATCCCCACATTAGCCTATACTTAGACACCTTCACAGTTATAACCCAGATACCCAGAATGAGATAATATACAAAGACAGACACACGTACAAATACACATAAACAGGGAACTATGTAGATACGTGTGTCTTAGGATAGCCTAACTTGCCTAATATTCTAAGAAAACTGAAACATTCCCAATATCTTTGATAGACAAGTCCTATTATATATGTCCAAAGACTCCCGTGCTATTTGTGTCAGAGAAGCCCCAGAGAAGAATCTAGAGCATGGCAGTCAGAGCGCAGTAGGACCACAAAGGAAAGGTTAGGAATTAGACTGATCACCCATCATCTGTGCTGACCAGGGCATCAATCCTGAAACATCCAGGCTAGAGCTGGAGGAAGCTGGAAATTTCAGGGAGCTACAATTACTACAAGCAAGGCAACCACATAGAAGCGAGGTAACTTTTATCTCAGTTTACTCCATAAAGATTCACTTTCAATGTTTAAGCAACGGGATTCAAGGAGATTCAATTGGTATTTATTAACCATCTCCTGGGAGCCAGTCAAGGAAATGAGGATGCTGTCTAGACAAGAACCCTCCCTATCTCACTCACTGCCTTCATCTTCCCACGTAGTTCCATGGTTTGTGGGTATCTCCTGCTGGATGATTCCAGAGCGAAATCTTAGAGGAGACCTCTGGACCTTAGAGGGACATTTTAGGAGGCAGAAAAATCCTTTGTTAGGTCTTCTGCAGTCTTATTTTGAGCTGGAGAATTCCAGTGTTAACCACTGACTCTTGGCATGCCTCTAAGACTCTGGAATGTATAGGGCCAAGTCCTTAAGGACACTGGGCATGCTACTTAAGATCTATGTTATGGGAACCTGAGCTAAACTTCTCTGTCTTGAGTTATAGATATTAATACTATTTGGAGGGCATAGGAGGGGGACATTAAACAAAGTTCTGATTTCATTTACATAGAGAATTCTCAGTGAGGAAACTCCTCCCAATACAAATCTGCATCTATTCTACAGCTTATAGGCTTCAAGAGCTGCTTGGTGACTTGCCTAGGATCACATAGCCATTATGGATGAGAAAGAGGACTTGAACCCACACTTCTTGACTCTGTAACCACTTCTCTCACAAATAATAGCTGACATTTAGTAAGCACTTAATTTTTATACATATTCTTTCTCATTTTATTCTAACAGCTTGCCGAAACAGGTGCTACAGACATATTTATCCCCATTTTACAAAGAAGGAAACTGAGAGCAATGAAGTGACTTACTTAGGAATAAGTGGCTCAAGTAGGATTTAAACTTAGGTCTTTCTGAATCTCAGTTCATTCCTCTGTCCATTATGCCATACTTTCTTTACAGTTCCAAGTTCTCCTACAACCCAGACTAACAGAAGAAAGTGAGGGACTCATTTGAAACCTCACATGGCCAGAGTTAGACCTAACCTTGGCAGGCCTTGGTCAGGAACGGGATGATTTCAATAACAGTGGTAACTAGTTCTACACAGACAATCCTGTGATTAAATGTGAAGGGACGAGTTGCCTTAGCTGCCAGAGAAATAAAAATCATGAAACTTTAAGGAAGCTGTAATTCTTTCGGAACCTTTTTTTAAGACTCTTACTGATCCCCTGAACTTCCCAGATGTGCTATAAAGCATATACATTTGTGGTAGAGGACGAAAACCAGGAGTCAAAAACAACATGGTCTTGCAGAAATGACGGAAAAAGGACTTCATTCTTAATACCATATCAGAAGGAGAGAACAAAGTGTCCAATGTAAGGTTTACCTAGAACAAGGTAAACCCAGTCCAGAGACAGTGAAAAAATGAGGTCTCTCCCAGGAGGTTGGGGCAAAGCTCTTCTACTTGGAACACATCTGGGAACCTAAAGACCATAAGGTATTTGCACTGAAGCTCATGTACTTTGCTTATAGGTGAACCTACCAGAGACTCCCTTGGCTCTTTTTTTTATTCTTAATGTATGCAAAATTCTAATCATTTCCCCTATTCACAATTGGTTAGAGAAAACAAATAGGAAAAAGGATGAGAGGATGGAATATGGACTGCGAGAAGACCAGAGAGCTAAAAATAAAGAACTGGGGAGGGGACAGAAAAACTTGGAAAGCAGACACGACTCCAAATTCTTCACAATGTGGTACCTTTGCACATGTGGAAAAGAGCTCTTCCACCACAGCATTCCCTAAGGTCACAACTATACAGAATCATGGGAGAACAGAGGGATTCTTACTGACTTAGAGAATCTTAAAAAGCCTGGATTATATTGAATGGCCCTAGCATAATAATATAGAATTTATATAACATTTAAAGAAATGTATGTGTTCTTGTTCCTTTCCACCAAAACCCTGGGAGGAAAGTGCTATCATCATTCCCATATTACAGATGAGGAAACTGTAGTTTACACAGTTTGAACAATAATAAGAAGAACAATAAGAAGATGATGATGAAGAAGAAGAAGGAGGAAGAGGAGGGAGAAGGAAGAGGAAGAAAAAGGAGAAGAAGAAAAAGAAGAAGGAAGAGAAAGAAAAGGAGAAGAAGAAGGAAGAGGAGGAGGAAGAAAAGAAGAAGGAGAAGAAGAAGGAGAAGGAGAAAGAAGAAGGAGAAAAGAAAGAAGGGGAGGAGGAAGAGGAGGAGGAGAAAAAAGAAGAGGAGGAGAAATAGAAGAAGGAGAAGAAGGAGGATAAGTAGGAAAAGAGAAGGAGGAGGAGAAAGGAAAAGGAGAAGGAGGATCATTTCTATAGCACTTAGTGTCTGCCAGGTATTATGATAAGTGCTTCACGATGATCTCATTTGATCTTTACAACCACCTTGGGGAATAGGTGCTATTATTATCCCCACTTTATAGTAAAGAAAACAGAAACAAACAAAGGTTAAATGCCTTGCCCACTGAGACCAGAGTTGAACTCAGGTTGTCCTAATTCCAAACCCAGCACTCTACCCACCATGTCATCTAGTTACCTGGTTAAGAAGGCTAACAAGAGGGTAAAACATGTTAAGATGAATTCTGTTGAAATAGTTTTAAAATCAAGTTGGGTTATCTAAAGGAGTAAGTTCCAGGTTTTGTAAAATTCACTTCAGTAGAAGAGCTGACGATGCTGGATAGAAGTATGATGACAATAAAATTGTCAATGAAAGCCTGGTTCATGGTTTTCTGAAAAACACCTTTCTAGGAGGCATATGTGAACAAATCAGCCACAAAAGATAGTGTCTAAGAACCTTTCAAGCCAGGCGACAGTGGTTCACTGATGTCTCTATGACAGTGACTAGAAATGTACTTATGCGAAGCTGTGCTGTTTGGAGGCCTCACCATCTCCTGCTGCCAGAGCACCCACTCCCATCCTAAGATAAATCACTCAGTGATTTCCCTAAGCATTTGCTTACTCATGCTGATTGATTATTTGATTGCCACCACACAATATGAATTATGTTAACTCACATCCCTAATACTGAGTGATGATCACATTAACTGTGTAACTTCTTCAACCCAGAGATAGCCTGGCTCTGTCTCATGGAAAGACATGAAACAATACACTTGGAACAAACAAAACAAAATGAACCAAACTATCAAACAATTTTTAAAAAGGCATTAAGCTGTTTCAAGGGCATGAGTGCCAACATAGGGTAGAAAGGGCACCGTGTTAGGGATCGGAAGACCTTTATTCATTTTCTTACTCTATTGCTGATGGACATTTTATAAGCCACTTCATGTCACTGAATATCAATTTCCCCATCTGTAAAATAAACATAATGATCCCTGATCTAATTATGCAATGAGGCTTTTTGAAGTATCAAATGGCTTAGCATGTATAAAACATCTTTACCATGAAGTCCTATAGGAATATAGGCAATTGTTATAACACCTGGAACCTCATAAGATGCATATCAATGATGGAAAGAAATGAATATTTTCCTGGAGTGGCAATTCCCAGATTAGTGCAATGGAAAGGTCAGTAGATTTGGAGTCATAAGACCTAGGTTCAAGGTTCTACTCTTCCAGTTACTTTGCCTCCATCAGGATAACTTCTTAATCCATAAAATGATGGTATTAGATTAGATGAATTCTACAATCCTTTCTGGACCTCCATCTAAGATACTATATATGATCATATATAAACCATTAGGGAGATCCTTAGTCCCCGAATAATCTACTTCTCATCTCCCTAGACACTAGAAAAAAGAGAGCAATTCCCTTCCTCTTTTCTTGAAGAGATCCTTCCTACTACTACTAACAAACAAAGCAAAAATGCCTTTTGTCTTGGTCTGTATTT
This sequence comes from Notamacropus eugenii, assembly GCF_028372415.1. Lineage (NCBI taxonomy): Eukaryota > Metazoa > Chordata > Mammalia > Diprotodontia > Macropodidae > Notamacropus > Notamacropus eugenii. The sequence continues at coordinate 544,006,817 of NC_092872.1, read as the reverse complement.
ATTTCCATGTGGTCAGACCAAACTGCTAAATGGAGATAACTTTGTGGCTACAATTATTTATATTAAATTAAATAAATTAAAATTTAACTTAATTAAAATAAATTAAATAAATTAAAATATATAAATTAAACATATTTATTTAATTTATAATTAATCAATCAATAAATATGTATTAGGCATTTGAAATTTTTTGTGCCAAGCACTGTGCTAACTAATGGGAATTTTGTTGTTGAATCATTTTTCAGTTGTTTCTGATTTTTCATGACCTTATTTGGAGTTTTCTTGGCAAAAATACTGGAGTGGTTTGCCATTTCCCTTCTCCAGCTCATTTTACAGATGAGAAACTGAGGCAAACAGAGTTAAGTGGTTTGCCCAGAGTCATCAGCTAGTAAATATCTGAGGCCAAACTTGATCTCACAAAGAGGGGACTTCCTGACTCCAGGCCTGGCACTCTATCCATTTTGTCATCTAGTTGCCAACTTATGGGAATGATAAAATAAAAGTGAATTATGCCCTAAAGGAGTTTATGTTAGGGAGAAGAGAGTACAGATGATACTATTACATTAATACAGGATCCGCAGGTAGAGCACTGCTTACAAATATCCCTGCCTAAAATTTTGGTTCAAATGTCTTTGCTAAGTGTGGCCCATCAATGTGGAGACTGAACAAGAGCAATGAATTTTTTTTTTTTAATGCCTACAGATTGCACCTTCAGAAACATAGACTTTGCCCATCAACTACATCAAAAGGTAGAGTTAGGAGAGTCCATCTGCAGGGATGACTGTCAATAATTGTCGCCACAGTACAGTGACACCATTCTGCTTTGCTGAAGACATCTACACAGAAAGAGTTGCCTCTCATTCTTCAATTACATTGGCTCCCCCATATCAAGTCTCTGTAGTTCCCAGTTAATTCCTAAACTCAGAAGTTACGTTAATTCACATCCACATATTTACATCACATCATGATTTTTTAAAGATTAAAAGATGATGAAATCAAAGAAGTTTAGCAATTGATGAATGGGTTCACCAATAATCTAATATAGATATAGTCTATTCCACTGAAATAAGAAATCAATTCAATTTAATCTCTTTCAATTAAAATGTCATTTTAAATGTGACTCTCTGTACAAGGTATTATGCTAGGCATTAGTAATACAGAGATCCTTAAAGGTAGTCCCTGACCTCAAGCTTACATCCTACTGGGGATGAATACATATGTAACTAGAAAGTGCAAAATGTGCGATAAAATCATGCAATGTAAAATTGTAAATAAGCAGAAGGCATAGTAGATATTAAAAAACCATTATCTTAAAATAATTATTTAAATTTTATTTCTAAATGTAATTAAATCGTAGCCAAATATAAAGAAAGAGAATGACTTCATCTTACCTCTGTTTAGGACCATACTGAAAAAAAAAACTGTCCAAGTATCATCTGAACTTTCCAGAGACCTTGACGACTGCCTACATTGACCAAGGTTTAGCAATAGGCAAGTACAAAATATTAAGTGTAAGAGAAATCTGAAAACCAAGTTTGCAGAAAACTCATCCCAGTCCTTTCTGCTTGTGTGATTTCAATTGCAAAAAATATGTGTTGCTCAAATCTCTTTTGAGAGCAAATTGGCTTCTTAACTTACAGAAAAACATGCTGTCTTTGTTTTAAGGTCCTTTAAAAATGCATACTTAACCATCTAAATGACAAAAGGGACAGATTCAGAGAAAACCCAGGAAGGCTTGTAAGAACACGACAGATTGAAGTGAGAAAAACCAAGATGACATTTGTTAAGACAACTTTGAAAGATAAAAGATTTCTGGTAAATCCAATGACCAGTGATGGTTCCACAGTCAAGTCAACATCTATTTATTATGCATCTACTACTATATGCCAGGCACTGGGCTAAGCACTGGGGAATACAAAATCAGGTAAAAACAGACTCTGACCTCAAGGAACTCACAATCTAATGGTGGCAGACGTAAATAATTATACCATATATGTGTATATATAAATATATATATATTCAGGAAAATTAAATTTAATAACAGGGGGAAGGCACTAGAATTAAGGGGGTTTGGTAAAGCCTGAGGACTGTTGATGACTTAAGCTAACCACTCCTGACAGAGAAAGGTGATTGGCTCAGGGCACAGAATATGGCATAGATTTTAGGACATGGATAATGTAGGAATTTGTTTTGTTTCAGTTATGTTTATTTATAACGGGGTTCTTTATTGTTTCTTTTAAATTGGGGGCAGGGTGAGAAGTCAAGAAAATAAATACTTGATAATTGAAAAATAAATCAAAATGGGTATTTTAAGTTGTAAAACATTCAAGATAACATGCTTTTACTCAATCCACCAACTAGGTGGATTCACTAGTTAAACACTGATTCAATTCCTAGTGTGTGATTGTCTTTCCCAGTGTAATTAATTGGTTATTCGGAAGCATGGGGGAAAGAAGTGGCATCCCTAAAAAAAGATTCAGTTTTTGTTTGTTCAGTTTGGGGCCCTGCCCTATTTAAATGTTGCTAATATTTGAGTTTTTTAAAAAAAATTAAATTGGAAAGATTATAATTGTGCTTGGAAAACACTCACCTGCCCATGGGACATCATAACAAACAGGTTTAACTGCCCATTTGTGGGAGAAGACGATTGCTTTCTAATAAGTCCCACCAATGATTCACTCAGCCCTGTGTTCATGGGCACAAGTGTCATTTGCTTCATCCCTTTGGCCTCTGAGATGTGAAGATGGTGTGATTTTTTAATAGCCCATTCCCTAACCCAAGCCTATAGAAAAGGTGCTATCTGCCACTTACTGCCCCCACTCCACTGCCATGGAGTGATTTAAATTTTCTTAAAATAGTTAGGATTGCCTAGAAACTTGTCAATATTCTTCTGCCACCTCATCAAATCACCTTCTAAATACACCGCAGACTGGGGTGATTTATTTGTTGGGGAATTATTTCAAGTCTCGGTCAGGGATAATTACAAATGCAATTATTACATGGTGTTGGGTTAATTAAATCTGATAAAGCCATTTGCCTGTGACTTGACAGGTCTATTTCAATTTGGATGATGCAAAATGTCCATAACCATCTAAAGCAACACAAGTGACTTCAGAAGGGATTAGTCACACCTGGAATAGAATTCTGCTAATGATGTTCCCGAGTATGCAGGCAGTTCTGAATTGTACTATGTGTCCTTTTAATCAGAGAGATGAAGAGTCTTGGATTTTTTTGGTACCATAACCCCAGAAGAAAATTTGAGACCTTGAAACTACCTCGAAATGTTTTTAAAATACAAAGCCCTGAAAACTTCTGCCTGGTTCATTAAAGGTATCAAGATGAATATGCCAACCTTGCATTCTGGTAGAGATGTACTTTGTTAGACTAGGCCACTCAAGGTCAGATCTAAACCTAAACAACCCCTGGGAAGAAAACTAACTGTTTAATGAATGAGGAATTATAAATAGGCTGTGCCATTCAAGGCTGATACAAAACACTTCTGAAATAACTGAACTCTAGAGATACAAACCATTCTCTTTTCACAGAGCCTGGAGTTCTTCATTTGGAGACTGAAAGTGGTGGGTTTTTAAATTTATATATTTTCATAACTGTATTTTGTTTCGTTTGTAATCCTATGTATTTTAGTTCATGAATTAAAAAAAAACCATATTTTTCTGAGGTTTTCACAGGCTTCACTAGACTGTCAGAAGCAGAGAGCAGAGTTTGTGATAGCTTCCAAGCCCGGCTGACTAGTTGGTCTAGATGCAAATGGAGCTAAGAATCTAAAGGAGGGTTAGGGACCAAGAGAAACCCAAATAACAGTGATACACCAAATACATTAAAAATGGAAATGAAGGAGGGACACAATTCCCTTCCCCTCTCTCCACTCCACAACACACAAAGAGGTGCCAAGTCAATATTTTTACCAAAGATCTGACCAAGTCATCACTATCATATCACCACCTCAACACTCAAAAGATCATCAATGGTTCCTATTTGTCTCTAGGACAAAATATAAAGATCCTCAATTTGACATTTAAAGCCCTCCACAGAATAAATCCCTAATATCCCTCCAGTCTTTTTTTTAAACCCCCTTTCTATTCTGATATTGCTGGCATGGTAATTGTTACCTATGCACTACATGCCACCTGCTTTCTCTTTACTTTTGGACAGTGGTCCCTAAGTCTGTAAGATATTCTCTACTCAGCTCCCAAAGCTTCATGCCTCACAGCCATCCTTCTTTTCTCCTCTTCCCCCCTCTACTTAATCAGATCTAAACTCCTTAAAAGCAAGGGCTATTTTATTTTTGCTCTCTATCCTTTGATCTCTTGCAGTCAGCACATGTCCTGCAATATTATTCTTAATAAATGTTTGTTAAATTGAATTGAATTCCAAGACAGGAAGGATGTGTTAAGCTTGACTTTTACAGTTAGGAGAATGCAAACCAATAGGCAGTAGTAACTTTTAAGTTTACTTGATGCTTTTGTTTTTGTCCTTGCCACTTCTGTATAGACACAAGCCCCCCTCCCCACCCCGCCCCCGCCACACACACACATACACACTTTCCCCTCCCTAGGTATTTTTATCCTTATAACAAAGAAAAACAGTTAACTACAATCAAGTGACGTGGTGGCCATATCTGACAGGGTGTTCAACATTATTCATCCATAGTCCCCCCCTGCCAACACACACATCATATACATAGTTTTAAAGGGGAAAATAATTTATATGGAATTTTAAGTGCTGACTGATACCATACATTGAGAACTTCCATGACATTCTGCAGTAATACTAAGGAAATAGCTACAATTTCACTCCACCTCCTCAGTAAATCAAGTCACAATGGTCGTATCTATGCACCTAATCATAAGATTTTGAACTAGAAGAGACCTTACACATCATTTAGTCTGATTCTCTTAATCAATCAACAGGTATTTATTAAGAAGCCCATTATGTGCCAGGCACTAGGGATATAAATACAAATAGGAAGTAGTTCTTGAACTGAAGAAAACTTAAGGGAATTCATGTTACAGGTAATTACATGATACGTATGTGTGTATGTGAATCCACATACATATACATTATATATCAAAAATATACACATATATTTATACTTTATTATATACATACATACATATATAAGATGGGGAACCAACAACTGAGAGAACTAAGAAAGGTCTCTCATTTTATACCCAGGAAACTTGGGTCCACACAAGTTATTTCTCTATAAAAGTCCTGTGACCACAATACTTCTCTTATATGGGTAGATTAAAAATAGATAATGAAGAGGGGTAGGGACTAGGACTTGAGGTGGAAGGACATAAAAGCAAGAGGTAGGAGTAAGGAGAGTGAATTTCGAGCAAAATAGTAACCAAGGCAAAAACCATAAGGTAGCAGAGTGCCATGAGTAGGGCCAGTTTGGCTGGACTACCAGGGTCCTTGAGGTAGAGTGAGAAAAAGTTGTAAACTTTTTGTGGTTCAGTTGAGTCTGACTCTGTGACCCCATTTGGGGTTTTCTTGGCAAAGATATTAGAGTAGTTTTCCATTTCCTTTTCCAGCTCATTTTATAGATGAGGAAACTGAGGCAAAGAGTGTTAAATGACTTGCCCAAGGTCACATACGTAGTAAGTATCTGAGACCAGGTTTGAACTCATAACGATGAGTTTTCCTGACTTTAGGCCCAGTGCTCTATTCACTGTGCCACATAGCTGCCCAGTGGTAAAGTGCAATAAATGCCAAACACAGGAATTTATAGTTTATATTAGAGGTAACAAGGAGCCATTGGAATTGTTAGAATACCATTTTCCCCCACCAAATAGGCCAAATTCCATTTCTAAGCAATTTCTATCTTTTGCTCCCAGTTCTGTCCTCTAGGGCCAAGTATGAAAAAAATGCAATCCATCTTTTAAATGGATGACCTGATACTTGAATACAGTTATCCTGTTACATCCTCCCAAGCCTCATCATCATAGTGACCAACCTCTGGAAGCTCTCCAATTTATCAATATACTTCCTAAAATGGTGTCTGAAACTGATCACAATACTTCAGATGTGATCCAACTGAGGCAGAAGACAACTAGACTATTATGTGCTTTGTCCTATAAACTATCCTTCTCAACTGTAGTGTAGTGTAAAATTGCATTTGCTTCTGTGGCCGCCATGTTTTACCGTTAACTCACTTTGATTTTTCAGACAATAGTAGTGTGATCTGAGATTTGGACATTCCCACATGTTATTACAGCACAGGCATATCTTCTTTCCCTCGATCCAAACTCACTGTCCTTTGACATATCCCCATGAGGTCCCCTATTTTCTGAAGCAAACAACAAAATATTTTTATAAAATTAGTTTCAGTTAAACTGTTAGTGGGTGATAATCCATTATCTTTTCTAAGCAAATCTGAGCATATAAAAAGGGACCTGGAAGAGATAATTGATGGGGAGATGCACTGGCTTTTTGCAATATTCAGGGACTGAAAGCAGCCTTGAACTAATGTAGAAACATGATAGAGTAGTGCATGGACTCTGAGGGAGTCACTGTGAGGAATTACACCTAAAAGAAAGGTAGTGATTAGTGGCAGGTTATGCACCGTGAGTAACAGCTGTGTAAGACAGCTGATTTCAAACTATTCTGGTATCATCCTCTTGAATGAGAGTTCAGAGCCACATAGAATGTTTAAAAGAGATTGGGGAATGCTATTCAGCTTGATGTGTTCACAGACATAAAGCAGATATCGTGAAGACCCAGGTTCATATCCCCATGTGGCAGTGACTGTAGCTTTTTATTGATTTAGTTGGTTCAAAGGGACATAAGCAGTGGAGGATTGGAAAAGAAGGAAAAATGTCTCATTCTCCTTCCTCCTTCTGCCTTATAGAATCCTTAGCTTATTTCAAGGCTTAGGTTCAATACCATCCCCTGAAGTCATAGGCTTTGATTGCCTTACCTTGCCCAGTGCTAGTCCCACCACAACACTGACACTTCTTAGCCATCTCCAAGCCATGCTGCTACCCATACTGCCCCCTCTGCTATACGATTGTCTTCACCTTTTAGGACATAAGCCCCTTGAAGGCAGGGGCTGTCTTTCTTGTTTGCATTTGATCCTCATTGCATAGCGCAGTGAACAGAATATGGGAAGTGCTTAATAAATGCATTTTTATTCATTGATTCATTCACTCCCACATACATCCTTTCCTGATCTACCCATTTGATGGTCCTCTCCTAATTACTCTTTATGTGCCTGGTTCACAGTTTGTATCTATCTCTGTATGCACTGAATCCCTCTCTCCACCCCTTCATGAGAATGGAAGCTTCTTAGGGTCGGGATCACTTTGGTTCTGTTTTTGTATCCCCAGCACTGCTATGAGTTTCAGCAGTAACAGCTATGGAGCAGCCATAAATAGTAGTAATAGTAATAGTATTAATTATATCTTGCATTTACATAGCATGTTAAGGTATTCAAAGAAATGTGCATTCTCATTTCATTTGACACCCCACATTGTATCACCTCTTTGCCTGCTGACTGCCAGGACTATCACCCCAAGATACAGTCGGCTTTTGTTCCTCTCCACCTCCTGTGCATACGCAGCAAGAGAGATGCTGGGGGAATGGACCAGGGAACACTCCTTCTCACAGGGATGCTTTACCCAGCCAAGAATGGCTGGCATAGGATGTATCATCTGGGAGAGGCTCAAACATCTAACAAATTATATACGTGTGAAGAAGATTGTTCCTTCAGGGTCATATGATTTTTCTGTAAGAAGTCATTGTTCAAATATAGGTTCCCCATTGATACTGATATTATTAATGTCAGTGAAGGAAAGAAAAGAGGAGATGGTTTGAGCAGCAGGGACCCATCACTGGGTTTTCAGTCAGGAGCGATTTAGGGCATGATTTTAACATTTAAAATAGATGGATTCAGGATTTTATTTCCATTTATGACTTTGAATGCAGGGTACTTGCTGAATCAAGATGGGGGATTTCTCATCAAGCTGAGAACAATGGTCCCTTTACCAGAAGGTCTATGGGGTGCCAGAGCAGGCTGATTCTTTGCTTCCTGTGACCCCTTTGTTAATCTGATGAGAACCAAAGGATGCAAAGTCTGAGGGTCCAGGTCTCTGTCTGGGATGTAGTGATCAGGCATTCTGGCTGGGTCTCTACACTCCTGCAAGGTGATTGGAGAGGTGAGCTCATCAGTCCTCCGAATTTAAGCAAAAGAGCCACCACTCAGGTACCTATCCTTTCAATTATGTGGATAGTTCAGGTGAAAGCATTTCTTTGGGCTGTATTGTTTGGGTAATTGCCTCTACTTTTCTTTGTGTGTCTGAATGAGGGCTACAAAGGTGAGCCTGGTGCTAGAAGGCTTGTATATCAAGCCTTTGAGCCCTGGGCACTCCTTTGTAAATGTCCACTTAGAGTTGTTTCATTGCTTTGACTAGGTCGCCAGTAACATCAATTCTTCAAAGAAAATCATTAAGCAGTCTCAATAACTCGAAAATAGCTCTAGCCTGAGCTACAAAGCAACTCTGGACATAACAAGAAAGTAATGGGTACAAACATTAAAAAAAAAAAAAAAGGAGACAAGACTAGGGGGCTCATATACTTCAAAGGCCCTTCCTTCCCAACAGGTGAGAAAAAAATAATGAGTGAGCTTTTATAGAATTTAAAGGTCTACAAAGCACTTTCCCTCAACAACCCCCCCAGCCATAGCCATGGCCATTTAGTTGTCAAATGTTGTGCTTTCTCCCTCCACAACTCCTTTCACATTGGTCTCATTCTCTCCATTATGTCAACCACACCCTATATACCTGTCCATTCCTTAGTCTCCTCTGATGGCTCATTATCTGGACCATGCCTCCTAACTTTTGGTGCTCCCCAAGATTCTTGCCTAGGCCCTAGTCATGGCTTTCTCCCCACTTTCTCTCTTAGCCTCATAAGTTCCCAACCCCTACTTCTTGCATGGGCTATTGTAATAGACGAGATCAGTCTCTGTTCCTCAGTCTCATCATTCTCCTGTGTATCATACACAAGATTGTCAAATTGATACTTCTAAAACATAGGTGTAGCCGGGGATATTCCTGAGCTAATGAAACTTCAGAGGCTCCCCATTGCCTTCATTATAAAATGCAAATACTTCCTAGTTATTATATAAGAACCCTGATATACACAGTGGGACCTGCTGTACATGTTCTTTTCTAAAAGGAAAACAATCAACAATCACTTTAATGAAGTACATATATCATTTGCTTAGTTCAGGGGAAAAAGTCAGCATCCTGAACTTCAGAGAAAATACAGAGAAACAAAGATCAACCAACAGACAGGGCTTCCAACTGTCTGACCATACATACATAGCTACCACAGAGAGAAGCACCAACATCTGGGTTTTCAAATCCAAGGGGGCTTCTGAGCAGCTGCCCAGAGTCTCCTCTGGGCAAACAAATACTTCCAATGAGTAAGACCCCAAGTAAAACCTCACCTTAGAGTATTTATACACTTTCCAAAGTCAGAGGGCATCGCAACCCTTGAGATCCAGTGCATTAGACAATTACAAAAGCTTTGGACCTCCCCTAATCAAGCTTTTCGTAATGGGCAGGCCCAGCAATGGATAGGAAAGATCTTTAACTCTCTAATTACTATTCCACCAACAAAATTCTGCTTCTTGGCTTTCTGAACACTTTCTCTAGTTGTCTCCCATGACTGGAATACTGACTTTGCTTCCTTTTAAGTCCCTCCTTCTACACAAAGCCTTTCCTAACCTTATTCCAGTCCTTTCACTCTTTTAATTTTTTTTCCATTTATCCTGCATATAGCTTACTTTGTATATATTTGTCTGTATGCTATCTCCCTCCATTAGATTATAAGCTTCTTGGGAATAGGAACTATCTTTTGCCTCTTTTTGTGCCTGGCACAAGTAAAAGCAAGCAAAGTGGGATTTCTGTGGTTTTTCATTTTGGTGTTCAGTTTCCCAGGCTCATTGAAAACATTTGAAGGCTCAGTCTTTTTTGAATTCTGGTAGTTCACAGCTGTGCTGAGTCATGTGAGTTGTGATGCCTTCTGGCTCTGAGCCTGTTAGTTGAAAACTATATACTGGGAGGCTGGTATTTTACTTTGGGGGTTTTGTTTATGAGGAGGACCATTTGATTTCCTGATTGAGACTCTGAGTCACCATATGTTTAGGACCCCTGTATTGCTCTGATGTAAGGGATCTCTCAATCCAGTGATATATGTAAAGTGCATAGCAATATCACTTTGATTCAGGCAGTCAGGACCCTATCTACTGGTCTTTACACTAATTTCTTTACTTGTATTTTTTTTCTCTGTCATTCAGGGTGCTGACTTTTCCCCTGAACTAACGTATATAATTAAAGATTGTTAACAACTTAAAAGTTGCTTTCCTTTAAGAAAAGTAGATCCAAGAACCTGTGTTAGTAGGTTTTCCTTGGTGTGCCAAGGTGCTTGCTGTTCTAGTACATCATGAGTGTTCAATATTCTTGATTGATTGATTGGGATTTTACATAATCTGGCTCTCAGTCATCTTTCAAAATTTATTTTGCATTCCTTTCTCTCATATATTCTACATTCCACCCAAAGTGGCCAACATTCTCATCTACAGCTTTCCATAACCCATATTCCTACAATCTCCCATATACAGCAATCTCCTATGCCTGAAATACTCTACTTCTTCACCTACTCACCCTGCTTGCCATTTGACATCCAAGATTCCCTTCAAAACTGAGCTCAGGTATCAACAATTACAAACCATCTTTCTTTATCCCCTTTGTTACCAATGGTTCCAGGACACACTCTCCCCTCCCACAAATTACTTTAGAGACATTTTGCATTTTCTTTTTTGTGTTTAAGATGTTTCCCTGTCATATACACAAACACCATTCAAATGTAAGGTCCTTGAGAGTAAGGACTACTTTTTTTCCTATTTCCAGTGCCTAACACATAGTAGGTGCTTAATAAATGTTTGTTGAATTTAACTTCACTTATACTTATTACAGTATTTGATCCTCATACAAACCCCATGGAATAGGTACTAAAGGTAATTTAACCCATTTTAAAGATAAGTAAGCTGAGACTTGTAGGAACTATGACTTGACTCATGATCATAAATGGTATTAAAGGTATGATTGAAACACAGGCCTCATCTGACTACAAGTTCAGTCCTTCCATAATGAGCAGGTTTGTATTTCTCCCTTTGAAAATAAAAAATCAGTCTGATTTCTTTTCTTACCCCCCATTCTCTCTCTCTCTCTGTCTCTCTGTCTGTCTCTCTCTCTGTCTCTGTCTCTGTCTCTGTCTCTCTCTGTCTCTCTGTCTCTCTGTCTCTCTCTGTCTCTCTGTCTCTCTGTCTCTCTCTCTCTCACACACACACACACACACACACACACACACACACACACACACACACACACACACACACACACACTACAAGTTCAATTCCCAACCCATACTTTATATACCTGTCTGACTGTTCCTTAGTCTCCTCTGCTAGCTTATCATTTGGATTATGCCTCCTAACTTTTGGTGTTCCCCAAGGTTCTGTCCCAGGCCCTTGTCATGGCTTTCTCTCTATTTTCTGTCTTAATCTCATAAGCTCCCATATATTCATATATACAGATGACTCCCAGGTGTATAGATCTAGCTCCAGGTTCTTTCTTGAGCTTCAGTACCATATCACTAATTGTCTGTTAGACATTTCAAACTGGATGTCCCAAAGACATGTCAAATAACATGTTCAAAATTGAATAATTGTATTTCCTCCTCAGCCCTTTACCTCTTCCAAACTTCTATCTAAAGCCCATGTCATCCTTAGAGTTTCCCAGGTTCATAACTTCAGTATTATGATAAATTCCTCCCTCTTTCTCACCTTTCATTTTAAATCAGTTGCAGCTAGGTGGCATGATAGATAGAGAAGTGGACCTGGAGTCAGGAAGACCTGAATTCAAATCCAGTCTCAGACACGTGCTAAGTATGATCCTGAATAAGTCACTTAACCTCAGTGTCCTCAACTATTAACTAAGGATTATAACAATACTATCTTACAGATCTCTTGGGAGAATCAAATGAGATAATATTTGCACAGTTTCTGGTATATAAATGTTCATTCCCATCCCAATTCCATCTCAATTTTTGCCATTTCTACCTCTGGAATATCTTTTTCATTTGACCTCTTCTCCCTACAAACTCAGCAACCACTTTAGTGCAGCTCCAAGTCATCTCTTGCCTAGATTATTGCAACAATCTCCTAATTGGTCTCCTTGCCTCAAATCTCTTTCGTCTTTACACCATCCAAGACAATGCTGCCAAAGTAATTTTCCTTAAGCTCAGTTTTCACTATGACACTTCTCTACTTAATCAATCCTAGTAGCTTTGTATTGCATATAAGATAAAACATACACTTCTATGCTTAGATTTTAAATCTCTATACAACCTGGGCCCAATATATCTTTCCAGGCTCACTGGGCATTATTTGCTCTCCAGCACTCTGAGATCTAGCCAAACCATCCTTCTCTGCGTTCCTCATAAGCAACAATCCATCTTCCATCTCCCTGCCTTTATATGAGTTATCACACATGCCTGAAATGTACTTTCCACCTTACTTCTACCTCAGAGAGTCCTTCTCTTCCTCAAATACCATCTGTTTTAAGTGTTTTCTCATCCCCCAAACTACTTTGTCTTTAACTACTTTTTAATGCTCTTGTTATTTGTTAAATTTATATTTATGTTATATACCCATATTTTATACGTACTTCTACCTCCTCCTGTAGAAGTCTTGGCAAATAGGATTTTTTTTCCTATTGTTTATAAGTGTATCTCCAGCACCTATCTCAACTCAGGCACATACTAGGTACTTAACATATTAAGTTCAGTTAAGTTGGTTGATTAATAGCGTATTTCTATATTGTCTTTTAAAATTTTCCAGAAGCTTTCCTCCCAACAGAATTGTGAGATAAATACTATTAACCCCACATTATGAGAAAAAAACTGAAGCTAAGAGATTAAGAGTCATCCAGGTATTTGAACTCAGCTCTCTTGACTTCACGACCAAAATACCTTACAAAGTCCCACAGCAGAATTTGGAGTTTCCCTAATTGGCCAAATGAGTTTCATCAGAGAAAATGGAACCACAGGGAATATGGAAGTCTCCGGATTGCCTAGATGCAGGTTCAGCAATATTTTCAAAGGATAAAAATGAGATTCTCAGATCCAGTTTATTGCTGGTTTAAAGGAAGATAATTTTAAGTCACATAGATTTACTTATGGTTGATTAAGGAACATAATTTTATATATATTGCCTATTAACGTACTCGGATAAATTCTATAAGCTCCATGAATGGGAAATTTTGTACATTAAGAGAGAATATTTTAAGAAAGAGTCACAGGTAAGTTTTGTGCCAAAAGCACAATCCAGGACAATTTCTCTTTATAAAGAGCAAGAACAATTCAGAGGCAATGGATTATAATTTCACTTAAGTCTGTGAAATTAGAATTGTTCAAGCTGGATGCTATTATTGTCATTTGTCCATCATTCTAGAAAAGGACCAATGACATCACAAGGCTGAAAAAGTTTTGACTTGCTAGTGAATTGGATTTAAGTGAAGCAGAGTTGGACAGCATCATCAGCTTCGCTTCTCTCTATCCTCCATAGTCATCTGAGTCCAGTATCAAGACACAAGTCAAGACAACCAGCGATGGCCCAGGATGCAGTGGGAAACCTTGACCTTTTGAAGCTAAAGTCTTTCCCAGGTCATAGTTTCTCTGGAGCATTGTCCATTCAGTGATTAAAAGCTAAGTGAGACCCAGAGACCACAGAGTATTGGAGCGAGGGAGATTTCTGCTCCAGAGAGACCTGCAGACCTCTCGCAGGGAGTCCTTCGCGCCGCGGACTGGGCGCCAGGACGGGGAGCGGAGTGCGGCCCTGCCACGGCCGCGACACTGAGGGGAAGAGATCCGAGAGGGCTACGGGGACGGGATCTCCAGCGGCCACGCGGGTCCCCCCACCCACAGAGGGACCTGCAAACCTCTCGCAAAAGGTCCGTCGCGCGCTGCAGACGCGGAGCCCAGCCCGGACCTGCAGCGGCGGCGGCCACAGCTCCGAGAGGCACAGATCTGAGAGGGCTCCGGAGGCGGGATCTTCAGCAGCAGCACAGGCCACCCCACCAACAGGTGACTGACGGGGGTGGGTGAGAGAGTCTCTTTGGCGGGTTGAGAGGGGAGTGGGGTGCCCCCAAGGCTCGGGCCCCCCCCGGGAGGTGGGGGCTGAGAGGCGGCTGCGGACGGGGGCTCCCCAAACGGGCAGGAGCCTGGATCCATTGTGGAAGGTCTGTGCATAAACCCCCAGAGGGAACTATGCCTGAGAGGCGGCCCTGCCCCTGATCACCTGAACTTAATTCTCACACTGAAAAGCAGGCCTGCCCCCGCCAAAAATCCTAAGGTGGGAAGCAGCATTTGAATCTCAGTCCCCAAACGCTGGCTGGGAGGACCAGGAGGCGAGGTGGGTGTGAGGAGAACATTCAGAGGTCAGGCCACTAGTTGGAGAAAATGCCAAGAAAAGGGAAAAGAAATAAAACTATTGAAGGGTACTTTATCGGAGAAAAGACACTTCCTCCCTTCCTTTCTGATGGGGAGGAACAATGCTTGCCATCAGGCAAAGACACAGAAATCGAGGATTCTGTGTCCCAGCCCACCCAATGGGCTTGGGCCATGGAAGAGCTCAAGAGGAATTTTGAAAATCAAGTTAGAGAGGTGGAGGAAAGACTGGGAAGGGAAATGAGAGGGATGAGGGAGAAGCATGAAAAGCAGATCAGCTCCCTGCTAAAGGAGAACCAAAAAAATCTTGAAGAAATTGGCACCTTGAGAACTAGCCTAACTCAGCTGGCAAGGGAGATGCAAGGGGCCAATGAGGAGAAGAATGCTTTCAAAAGCAGAATTAACCAAATGGAAAAGGAGATTCAAAAGCTCACTGAAGAAAATAGATCTTTCAAAATTGGAATGGTACGGATGGACGCTAAGGACTTTTCGAGAAAGACAGATATCTCAGAACATACCGCGCAGATTCGAAAAATGGAAGATAATGTGAAATATCTTATTGGAAAAACAACTGACCTGGAAAATAGAATCAGGAGAGACAATGTAAAAATTCTGGGACTACCTGAAAACCATGATCAAAAGAAGAGCCTAGACATCATCTTCCATGAAATTATCAAGGAAAACTGCCCTGAGATTCTAGAATCAGAAGGCAAAATAAATATTCAAGGAATCCGCAGAACACCGCATAAAAGAGATCCAAAAAGAGAAACTCCTAGGAGCATTGTGGCCAAATTCCAGAATTCCCAGGTGAAAGAGAAAATATTGCAAGCAGCTAGAAAGAAACAATTCAAGTATTGTGGAAATACAATCAGGATAGCACAAGATCTGGCACCCTCTACATTGAGGGGTAGAAGGGAATGGAATAGGATATTCCAGAAGTCAAAGGAACTAGGACTGAAGCCAAGAATCACCTACCCAGCAAAACTGAGTATAATACTTCAGGAGAAAAAATGGTCTTTCAATGAAATAGAAGACTTTCAAATTTTCCTGATGAAAAGACCAGAGCTGGAAAGTAAATTTGACTTTCTAACACAAGAATGAAGAGAACCATGAAAAGGCGAACAGCAAAGAGAAATCATAAGGGACTTACTAAAGTTGAACTGTTTACATTCCTACATGGAAAGACAATATTTATAACTCTTGAAACATTTCAGTATCTGGGCACTGGGTGGGATTACACACACACACATGCACACACGCACACATACATAGAGACAGAGTGCACAGAGTGAATTGAAGAGGATGGGATCATATATTAAAAAAAAAATGAAATCAAGCAGTGAGAGAGAAATATTGGGAGGAGAAAGGGAGAAGTTATATGGGGCAAATTATCTCTCATAAAAGAGGCAAGCAAAAGACTTATCAGTGGTGGGATAAAGAGGGGAGGCAAGAGAAAAACATGAGGTCTACTCTCATCACATTCCACTAAAGGAAAGAATATAATGCACACTCATTTTGATAGGAAAACCTATCTCATTATACAGGAGAGTGGGGGACAGGGGCACAAGCAGGGTGGGGGGGAGGATGGAGGGGAGGGCATGGGGAGGAGAATGCAATATGAGGTCGACACTCATGGAGAGGGAAAGGACCATAAGAAAATAGAAGTAAAGGGGGACAGGATAGGATGGAGGGAAATATAATTAGTCCTATACAACACAACTAGTATGGAAATCATTTGCAAAACTAAACAGATATGGCCTATATTGAATTGCTTGTCTTTCAAGGGGAAGGGGTGGAGAGGGAGGGAGCTAAGGAGGTTAGAACTCAAAGTGTTAGGACCAAATGTAATGTTCTTACCACTGGGTAACAAGAAATACAGGTTAAGGGGTCAAGAAAGCTATCTGGTCCTACAGGACAAAAGAGAAGATGGAGACAAGGGCAGGGAGGGAGGATAGAGGAGAGAGCAGATAGGTCACAGGGGCAATTAGAAAGCTCGGGTTTGGGGGGGGGAGGGGATAAAAGGGGAGAAAATTTGTAACCCAAAATTGTGTGAAAATAAATGTAAAAAATTAATTAAAAAAAAAAAAAAGCTAAGTGAGAATTGAGACTAAAGATGGCCTAGATCGCCACCACAGAAGAATCAATCTGGGAGGGAATACCATCAGAATTTCTGACCAGAACAGAAAACAGTTGCTATTTATACTCACTCTGAGCCATCAAAACCCAAACAATGAGCAAGAGAGGTTTGGGCTGGGACCTATTACTGGCCATTAAGCTGGAAAGAGCCTTAAAGACAAGTCATTTGAACTCATCCCAATCATTGTATACATGGGGAAACTGAGGCCCAGAGAAAGTCAATGACTGGCTTAAGTAAGATCATACAATGGTAAATGCAGTTCTTTCCCCTATATCTTACTTCAGAATGTGCCATAGTGGACACAAGTCTCAGATTTATCACCCTCAAAGAATGTGGACTTGAATCTAAACTCTCACAACTAGCTAGCTGTGAGCCTTAGTTTCTTTATATTTTCCTTACTGCAAACTAATTGCACAGCCTATATATAGCTAACAAAGCTGTTATGAGGTAGGTACATGTTTTGTTAACCTTAAAGCAATATTAAAAATATTATTATTCGATTGCTAGTGTTAGAGAATTGAGTAACCCTAATTCTGCTTCTGTCTATGCCTTTAAATAATTGTTCCTCTTTTCAGTCTCTTTGCCTCTAATGAACTTCTCACCTTGACCTTCTTGCCTCTAAGGTAAATAACAAACTCTTTTCTTTGACATCTAAATTTTACATAATATGGTTCTGTCCTACCTTTCCAAACTTACTCCATACTACTATCCTTCATACACTCTACATTCCAGACAAAATGGCATATTCATGCTCCTCCACATATGACACTCCATTTCTCATCTCCTTGACTTTGAACAAAATGTTAACCATATCTGGAAAATGTTTCTTCCTTACCTCCATATGTTGTATTTTCTAGCTTCCCATGAGGCTCAGTTCAAGGGCCACCTCTTATAAAAGTTCTATCCTGCTTATTCTAACTGCCAAGGACCTTTTCCTTCGCCTGAAATCACTTTGTATTTTACTTTTTCATATGGTTTAGTGCATTTATCTGTTTATATGCTATAACATCCCCACCCCCTCCAAAAAAGAACAAAAACTCCTTGAAGGCAGGAACTTTGCTGGTTCTGGGTTGGTTTTGGGGGGGTTTTGTGGGGGTTTTTTTGGGTTTTTATCCCTATCACCTAGCACATTGCCTGGCACATAGTAGGTAATTAATAAATGCCTGTTGAAAGATTAAAACACAATGCTTGAGTAGGTTGCATGACCTCCCAACCCACTGTCCTACCCTCTCCACACCCCCAGTAAGATTTCCTTCCTCAGAACTTACTCAAGTTTATTAATAATGACAGTTACTACCTGATGGAACTGATGCAACTCAATGACTTCATTAACCTAAAATTTGTTCTGATTAGTGAGACATCACCAATACAAACCTAGATTCTTAAGTCATTCTGACTGTGAATGAAAGAGAGCAAGAAATTAGCTTTTTCTCCTAACCAGATTTTCTTTCTTCCCATCCTACTTTGCTCAAAATCCACAAACAAGCATCTTTCTCATTTCTTTTGGGTTTCTCTCTGCTCCATTCTCCATTTTCCCTCCCTTCTTTTCTCCTTTTCTCTCCATTTTAATCATGGAAGAATCTTCACATAGCTTACCAATCTATGTTAGAGCATCCCTCCTTGGTACCATAAAAGGGGAAGCCAGGTTACCCAACACTCATACTTTGATGGCAAGTCAGTCCCCACTTCAACTCATAGGATCATAGATTTAGAGCTGAGAGAAGCCCTGAAGCCATGTAGTCTAGCCTCCTTCATTTTATAGGTGAAGAAACTGAAGACTAGAACAATCAAGTTACTTGACTGGTCAGTCAAAAAGTAAGTAAATTCAGAGCCTGAATTTGAACACAATACCTCTAGCTTTAGATTCAATGCTTTCCATTTCAATATAGCTCACTTCCCACTGAACCACACTGCCATCTAGCAATGCCTAATTGGACAGAGGAATGATAAAAGGAACTATGGCCAAACTCAAAAAAAAAACACAAAACTTCCAAGAAAAAAGCATTTCACGTGGCATTTGCACAATGACCAAAGGGATTTTCAATCTCCAGGCTTAAATTATGGCTAAATTGTAAGCAGTAATGTGAGTTATTACCAAAGCACATGTACACTTCTAAATTGCAACCGTCAAATTGCTTCTACCGTTCAATTACCCTGAAGGTGAGCTTTAAATGAGAAGCCAGTTATGCCATAAGCCCTTAAGGCAGAGGAACTGTATCTCTTGCAATTAAATGTTGACATAATCCTTTCATGCCAGTTTTTACTCTCTCATGCTGTAAGACTTTCTCCCAGGCACTCATGTACTTTCTTCCATTTCTTCGGGGGGAAAAAATCTTGAAAAAATGTATTTAGAAACCTGTGCTAGGGAAGAAATTGTATATTATCTGTCTTTCCGTGAATTAAGTTGCAATAGTGAAAAATTAGAAAATCTTAGAAACAGCCAGGATTTGAGTGAAACAGTTCTTTTCTCAGAAAAAGAGCCATTTTTGAGTCTCCCTGAGCCTTGACCTGCTGCCCCAGTACTAATACCACTCTTTGAAAATCGATATTGGAACAGCTCCAAGGGTGCTTGTAAATACAGGAGAGAATGAGTAGTAATGGAAGTAGAGCTATGGGGACACATTAAGAGGGATCCTGGTTCTATCTACACAAGGAAGTTCAAAAAGAAAAAAAAAGCCTAATTGTGTGTAAAAAGGACACATTCTACTTGAATTTGGAGATGGCCAGGATTGCAGATTTAAAGCTGACACTTAAAAGTTCTTATTCCTGTAAAACCCTGGTCTGAAAATGTCACTTTGTGAGACTAATACCAGCTCAAAACCTGCTTGTGACAAATGATGTTTGATTACCATATTTGTAGGATTGCTGTCTAGTGCATGGCAGAAGGATGGGCAGGTACAATATTCTGGCCACTACTACTGGCTAAGATCATTTATCTGAACTTCAACCACCAATGAGAACCTTTTATTACTTAATAGGTAGAAAAATATTTATCTGTGCCTGGGCTGCCTTGTTTCAAAGGCGTAGGTATCTTCAGCTAGGGGTAACATCTGAGATGATTATTATAATAATAATAACAACAACAGTGGCATTTATGTAACACAATAAAGTTAGGAAGGGCAGTTAGGTGGGAGTCACTTACATTGAAATATTAACTGAATCCATTGGAGGTGATGAAATCAATAAGTGAGTTAGTATAGAGGGATAACAGAAGGCCCTGGACAGAATCTGTAGTGAGGATGGGGGAGAACACTCATAATTATGTAGTTGTGATCTAGATGAAGATCTAGCAAAGGCAACTGAGAAGATGTCAGACAGGTCAAGACTGGAGGAGAACTGGAAAAGAAAGTGTGATTAAAACCAACAGAGAAGACAGTATCCAGGTGGATCAGGGGATTGACAGAATCACACTTCAGAGACTGATGCAAATGGGAATGACAGAACTCTGGAAGAAAAAAGATGTTAGGAAGGGAGATGATGGTAGCATTTAGGAAGAAAATAATAGTAAAAACAACTCATATTCTGTAATGTAGTATCTTCATATGTACTTCTCTTCTTAATATCCTGCCTTTTGGAAGGAAAAGATTCTAAGTTGGAAAGACATTTGTGAATTAGAGAGGCATTCAGATATATCCAAAATGAGGATAATTTATATTTTTTAAAATTGGCTTTCTGATATCTGAATAAATATTTTGGTTTCTTCTTTGAGAAAGAAAGTTTATATTTTGTGAATTTAACCTGGAATTATGCCTGCATATCCATAGCAGTTGCTGTGGGTATCACATTGGCATTACAAGCTTTGATTGTGAACTTTTATAATGAGATAGACAATTCATATAGGTCAACGTCAGCAAAAGAGATTGAGCCCTTCGTCTCAATCCCTCCCCAAAAGTAGCAAGAATATGATAATTTTTAGGTAAAGGCATGTGAAAAGAGCATATAATGCAAAAAGCTACACACTTGATGTTGCCTTCCCCAACAGAGCCTCCCCCAGCACTTATTGACAAGAAGGGCTGGGAACAAGTAAGTGAGTCAATATAACTTTCAGTATTACTATGGACAGTGAGATGAACACAAAGCATGACTAGAACTTAAATTCTTTTAGGATAATGCATGTATACACATAAGTAAATATAAATATAAACTAGAAGTATAAAATATGTAAACATATTTATAAATATAACAAAATATGTATGTGTATATTTATATAAAATATATTTTTTTAAATCGTTATTCTTGTATTCAAGACCCCTCACAGGTGTTGTATATGCAACATCTGAGATGAGTTTTGAAAGGTTCTAAGAGGCAGAGATGAAGAGGGAGTGTGTTTGAGACATGGGAAGTCACCTGTATAAAGGCCCAGAGCCTGGAGGTAGATTACCATACATGAGGAACAGAAAATAGTTCAAGTTGGCTAGAATCTTGAATTAACCATCCCCTTTGTAATACACCTGAAGTGGAGAAATTTGGATTTTGTACAAAGTCACACAGATCCTGTCTTTCCTTTAGTTGTCAGACTAAACCATGAAAATGTCTTTTTCACAAATGCACAGTTACCAACATGATGGTACTCTCAATAATATGTGCCATGGTGTGACTGTATTGGTTTGGAATTTCCCCCTAAAATAATACAAGCTCTAACATAAAACATCTTTACAGTGACATAAACCAAATAAATAACTAAAACTATGTCATCATGTGCTGTCTGTGTGCCCAGAAAGAGAAACAGATTGCAACCAGCAATATTTACAGTATGTTTGGGGTTTCATCATATTCCTATTACTAGAAGGATGCATAGTAAATGCACTGGCTTTTATATATTACTTGAGTGAGCATAACTGGGTGCATACAAAAAAGGGAGGTCTTTGAGAGGTTCCTCTGCATTTTATCACATTATTATCACAATAAAATCTAAGTCATCTTTTCTACTTCAAGAAATTCAAAGAAGCCATAACAGCTGATTTCACAAGTTTTGTGGATAGAATGCTCTAGCTTCCTCCTCTGTGGAAAGCTTTGTGTATGGCTGACAAGTCTCTCCAGTGGCCACGGTAAAAAACAAACAAACGAAAACCAAGCCATTCTTATGGCAACTTTCTGCTGCTGCTAATAATTCAATGTGGATGGTCCATTTCATACCTGTAGTCTGGAGAAGGGGACCAAGTTGGGCAAAGGGGCTCATGCTGTTGCTGGCCAGTTTGATGGAAGAACATAGTCACAGCTTAGATTAATGCTCCAAAGTGGGTCTAGCAAGGACTCCCATTGCATGCAGATGGATACTTGTTTGGAAACGGTAAATAAGAGCAGTTAGGATAAATGGAAGTTCACACTTATATGAGTCAAAGGAATGGAATCCTGTTTCATATTTGAAGGTCTCAATTTTAATTCTTCAAGTTGTCTTTCTTGAGGGGGAACTTTGGTTACATAATTCAGTCTTGATTCCCAAATTATCATGCCTCTGATCTTAGCAGAGGCAGGGTATCCTAGGTGTGGGTTGGTTAGCATAGTCCTGAACTCTAATCTGCAAGGAGTTCTAATTGCAGACCTATGAATCTCAAAGGGTTAATCAGATTGCCAATTTATCATCTTGCAGTTCTTACTCAACTACTAGAATACTAGGTCAGCTAATCTATTATGTTGCCCTGGAGGGTTCTAGAGGTACGGGCCTCAAATACAGCATCATATGATGTATAAAATAGAATGTAGAGTTGCAAAGAACAAGTCATATAGATGAATCTTCTCATTTTCCATATTAGAAAATGGAGTCCCCAAAAGGGGAAATAATTTGTGAAAGAACAAGGAATAAAGAGCAGAACTGGGACTAGAGCTTAAACTTCCTACCTCACATAGTAGGCACTCAAAAAATACTTGTGAATGATTGACCCTTTTAATTATATCGTATAGGCTCTAAGTTTGGGAAAAGACTATGTTGAGTGAGGGGTGGGGTGGAAAATGACAAGTGCCATTTTAGATTTGTTGGTATCCTAAGCAGAACATCCAAAAAATAATGAGAAATTTTGTCCTATGGGTAAGGAAAGAAGCCAGAACAGCATATATCTAGATAAAAATGATCTGTATTGGTGTAATAGCTAATATTTGAGATAAGGTTTGTAATAAAAGAAGGGGAAAAGATTGAAGAAAAAGTCTTTAAAAGATTCTAATAGTAAGTAGTTGAGAGAAAGATGAATAGTCAGTAAGGGAAAAAGAGAAAAACCTGCCAGAGAGGAAAGCAGAGAACCCAACCAGAGCCATATCAAGAAGTCAAGGCAGAGGAATTCTCAAAAGAAGGGAATGAAAAATGGTAGCATATGTCAGTGCCATCATACCGATTATAATAAACTCCACAAAGGCCCATAGCCTCTCCAAGAAAGGTCCAGCCATTGAGGCAGTCAGGTTTCAGGGAGTAGACATTTATGAACTGCCCATGTATAAGGTGTCGCAGTAGACCCTGTCAGATGGGATAAGCAGCAAGAAGGGGTACAGCATTCTGCAAGCTGGAGGAGAAGAGGCAAGGCTGCCTGTGGTAAAGCAGAGGCAGAAATGGAGATTCTCCCTCTCCACGTGTCTCCTGTCTTCTCATTGCCATGAGACAGTAACAGAAGTTGACAGTCACAAGGAATTCACTATTAGTGCAATTGTATTTCAGTTATTATTTCGCTTATCATACTCACCCCTCAGGCCATTCTATTTACATAATGGGAATGCTGTTTGGCAGCGAGCAAGCCCAAGGATCGATTGTAGGTGGCCTGTCTTGTTAGCTTAGAACATAAATAACACAACTGTTTTTCACCTTTTGCTATAAGGGAATTCTGTTCATTGTACTCATTATCCTGTTCACCAAATACTCAATTAGAATTCTGAAAAGACCAAAGAGATGTAAAAATTGATTCGATATGCTTATTATATAAATTTTCAGCTGTTTCTCTTCCTAAGGGATGTTCTTCATAAACCTTGGCTCCAGATATCACTGGTACAGTTTGAGACTTCTCATTTCTAGGTTTGAATCAAAGATGTCTAGCAGAGATGAATATTAAAGTAACACTATAAATTTTTTGTTTGGTTTGTTTTTTTTTTTTAGATGAGATGACATACACAAGCTTACAAAAGACAAACATACATGAATAGAATGTAATTTCTATCATTGGTGGAAAACTTTGCTTTGATGAGATCATAGTAACTTTGGAATATTATTTTTTAATACGAAGAACAAGGCTATTTGAGATAGGGTAGCCTAACTTTGCATATAGCTGAGGTTTAAGAAATATCTGATGTATTCATGAAAGCTACATTATTACAACATGAAAATGGAAATCAAGACAGTTGTCCACCTTCTCTTGAAAGGACAAAACTAATTTTTTATATGCATTGAATCTCTTGTAATTGTTAAATAATATGGGACACACTATTTACTTAAATAATTTCTCCCCCTTTGTTTTTAACAGACATTTTCCAACTAACACAATGTTCCTTATACTATAGGTATCTAAGATGTATTTGTTGAATAGGAAAGGACAGAGGCTTAAATATTGGATGAAAGCAATTGACGTGTGAGCAATAGTTAAATACTCTAATTTTGTGCAAAGGGTCATTCATATCTCTTCAAACATTGTTGAACAGTTTCCCAAGGTTATTTTGCTACTGTAGCCTTCCAGAAAATATCAAGAAAAAAAGCACACTTTCTTCTCTGAATTGGGATAGAAAAAATGCATAACTTCAGAATGAGTTAATATGTTTGTTTTCTTCATATTGTCATATTTGGAACAACTTTATATAATTATGTAGATCTTAGTCTTGTGCAAATTTATGCAGATTGAATTGAGGAGAATCAAGAAAATATTTAAATCTATTAGAACTCAGATCAATACAAAGTTCAATATTTTTCTCCAGTGGATATAGGTTGAAATGTACCCATCTTATCTTGTTAGTAAGGTGATGACTACAGGTATAGAATGAAGAAGAATATGTTCATTTTTGTACACAGTTTCAGAGGTTATTTTATTATTATTATTTGTTATTTTTTATTATTAATTTTACCATTTTTTATAAAATAGGGTTCTATGAGTGGGAAGCATTGGCAAATGGGAGCAATATATATGTATTCAGGTTTTAGGGTTGATAACCCCAGATACAGTCTGCATACAGCTGTCACTTCTTAGCCTGCTGGTTTACTTATTACCCTAATCTTTTCTCATTATCATGAATTATAAGGTAATCCAGGCATTTGTTAGGGTATTTTTTATTAATTTCAAATTTTGCAACATCTGTATCACTAAACAATTAGTTTAAGTCCCCATCTAAGTTTATTACATATTATCTAATGCACTGAAGAAGCCTCCCACAGAAGCTATTTATCTCTATATATCAAAACTTCAGTCTCCTGGGTTTACATAAATAGTCACTGAATACACAACTTATTATCAAAATAACAAAACAAAGACAAATAATTATGCACAAGATTTCAGGTGTAGTAAAGATCATAGCAGTATTTCATCATTCCTTTTGACTTCTCACTTCTGGGAACACAGTACCACCATTTAGGTTTTCTTGGGTTAACAGTCATTCTTTTTCAAGAATTTTCCTTTTTTTCTTTTCTTTTCTTTTCTTTTTTGTTATTGGATGCAATCAGGATTAAGTGATTTGCCCAGGGTAACACAGGTAGTCTGAGGGTGAATTTGAACTCAGGTCCTCCTGACTCCAGGACAGGTTGTTCTATGCCCTGTACCACCTAGATTCCCCAAGATAAAAGTTAAAACAACTCTCTCAGATAAGAAGTTCCCTTCATTCTTTTTTTCTTTCCCAGTACCTCTTCAACCACGACAGGTAATAGGCTCTGCAAAATGACAATTAAATTGCCAGTCTCTCAAAATTCTACTGCCTCTTAAAGATACATTTATAGTATCTATAGTCTCTGTGGGAGAAGCTATTGAAGCTGGTGTTACATTAAAAAAATCAATAACACTTTAAAAAATTCCGGCCACAATGGCTGACTAAATGTAGGAGGCAAGCAGTTCAGGACCCATACTCCTAATCCAGCAAAACTTTAAAAATAGTGGATGGGATAGCTCAAGAAATCCAATGATCAAAGAGGGTAAGTGCCTTAGAACTTCACAACAAATCAACCAGAAGCAAACAGATAATAGGAAAGGGAGCTCATACCAGGGTCTACACCCTTCTCAAAAAAAACAAACTGGAAACCTCCCAGGATGACCAGAGACTAGCCAGAAATGTTTGTAGCCTGGCAAGTTCTATATTTTTGAGGCAGAAAGAATTGAGGGTGTCCCCAAGAAACATCCAGAATGATCAGAACACTACAACATGTACCTTAAAAGCCACCAGAGGAGATTACAGTTTGTATAGTATGTTTGTGCTCATATCAGTCTTTTGAGTTTTTTAAGTCATTGGAACTCTGCCATGAGATGTGACAGAAGACCCTCAAGATCCAGTGTCCTAAACCTTAAGAGTACAGGAGATGTCTAACCCTGAAAGGTCTCAGAGATCAGCATACAAACCCAATTTACTCAGGTTGAAAAAGTACGGTCAACCATGAGACCCCAAAATATAGCAGGAAATGAAGCATAGTCAGGCACCTAGCCCTAGTTGAGGAACTAAGGGTGAAGTGACGAGTTAACACAAGGAGATGTAGACCATTATAAAGAATTATAATATATCTAAAGATAATGAAAAATCCAACCTAGGGGAAAACAAAATCCCCACCCACCCAAATGCAAGCTCAAAGGAACAGCAATAACAAAATTTTCACAAGAAACTACTTCATGAATACCTAGAAGAAATGCATCAAGAGATTAAAAATGAAATAAAAACTCCAGAGGAAATGTACTGAAGGAGAATAAATAGTTTAGAGCACAAAGTATAAAAACTGACCCAATGAACTCCTTAAAAAAATCAGAATAAACAAAACAGAAACCAATGGCTATGTGAGATCATAAGAAATATTAGAATAAAATTAAATGATTAAAAATAGAAGAAAATTCAAAGTACTGGATATAAAGAACAATTAAGGTGAAATAAATTTAGAATCATTGGGCTCTGAAAGAAGAAAAAGAAAACCTGGACACACTATTTCAATCAATCACAAATGAAAATCGCTGAGATTTATTCCAGAGGACAGAGTAAAAATAGAAAGAATATGGCTTCTGGAAGAAATTCCAAATGAAATTGCTCCTAGAATGTCATAGTCAAAATTCAGAGCTTTCACATTAAAAAAAGTGTTGCATGTAGGAAGAGAATTTAAAAACCAAGGAACCTTGGTCAAGATCACACAAAGCCTGGCAGCTACTACTATAAGTGAAGAAAAAATCTTAGAATCAAATATGACAAAATTCAAACATATAGGCTTAGAAAGAAGAATAATTTAGCCTACAAAGCTTAGTATAATATTGTCAGGGAAAAGTAGACTTTTAACGTAATAGATGATTTTAAAATATTCTTGATGAAAAGACTGCAGCTGAATAGAAACTTTGAAATTCAATTACAAGAGTCAAGAGAAAAATAAAAAGGTAAATTTATTTGAACAGTTAGGAAGAGATATAAGATGAGAAATTATAGCTTTCAAAGAGAGGAAAAAGAAACAAGTGTCCTTTCAGAAACTTCAAAGAGTGAAATGAGTGGAACCAAAAGAACATATAGAGTAACAGTAATATTGTTTTAAGAACAATTTTGGATGAATAAGTCATTTTAACTACTACAAATCCCCAAATTAACTACAAAGGACACATGAAGGAAGACATTGCCTACATCCAAAGAAAGAACCGATAAATAGAAGTTTGTATAGAATGTTTATATACACACTGTCTCTGTATATGGGTGTGTGTGTAACATATATATATACATATATACACATATATATTTGTGTCTAATGTAGGCATCTTAGGGGGGAGGGAAGAAAAATGTACATGATAATTTTATTACATATTTAAAAGGAAAAATAATTTGTACATAATAGATTTGTAGTTGCATGTGCAAGTATGCAATCTTTTTATTATACTGTATTATAGAAATACTTCTTTTATTCCATAAATTAAAAATAAATAAAACAAAAATTTTAAGTGTATTGAGGGAAATATATAAGTAAAACAGAGACCCTAAGAATGGATTAGTTTTGTGCTAATGATTTCAAAGAGGGAGAGAAAAATAAGGCTGAAAGGAATGAACTAGTATAGATAGAAGGAAAGGGGATACATTTTATCATTTCTTATAATTTTATTGTGTAAAGATATGGAGAAAGAGAAGTGGTAGAATTGGTATCATATGTACCTCATTCTTATGTGAACAAGCCAAAGGAAGGTTAAACACATCTAACATACATCTAAAGCAACAGGAAAACATGTAGTGAAAGGAGAAGGCAGTTTAAGATAGAGAATAATACTAGGGAGGAAATAGTTGCAAGCAAAACCAAGTTTCTGATCTTGAAAGGAGTTTTAAAAAGGAAAAAAAAAGAAATAAAATATCTAGAAAATAAAAGAGTACCCATCAATTGTATGTGACAAAATATTATTGTATGATAAGAAGTACATTGTTTCAGAGACTCTGGCAAAGTATGAACTAATTAATGCAGAGCGATGTGAGAAGAATCAGGATGGTAATTTGTACAGTCAAAATAACGTAGTAAAGAAAACAACTTTGACTTTAAAAGACTTAAAAACCATGACCAATGTAAATGACAAATGGGATTTCCTAAGATAATACTATGAAGTATGTTACCTACCTCCTGACAGAAAACTGATAAACTTGGGTACAGAAGGACACCTACACTTTTGGCCATGGCCATGTTATG
Organism: Notamacropus eugenii; assembly: GCF_028372415.1. NCBI lineage: Eukaryota > Metazoa > Chordata > Mammalia > Diprotodontia > Macropodidae > Notamacropus > Notamacropus eugenii. The sequence goes on along the minus strand of NC_092872.1, from coordinate 543,978,354 downwards.
ATTTGGTTTTGCTAGACTGTTTTTATTTACTATGAGCATGTGGTTTTGTTTGTTTTAACTGGATCAAATTTAATTGAGTTTGTTTAATTGGGATGAGGTTAGTGATAGCGATACCAAAATAGAAAGAAGAGTAGGACCATTGAAACATTTTCTGAAGTGCACAGAAAAGAAGAAGAATCAGAAGGAAGAACAGACAAGCAGAACAGTTTTGAAAGTAACATGTTGACACTTAAGCAAATGACATGGAAAAGAGATTCACAATTTCATATACAATTGTGTTTTTGTATTCTACTTTGTATGAAAATGGTCATTTTGTGGGGTGTCTAATAAGTTCACAATTTTTAAATCAGATTAAAAACAAAATGAAAAAATAAAAGTGATAGGAAAGCTCTGTTTGCCCAAATTAGATGTCACAGTTATTTCCCCATTCATAGTATAATAGAACCTCAAAGCTGGAAGAGAGTTGAAAGTTCATTTTGAACCTGATTGAAAATCCTCTTCATGCATTCTCCCAAGGTGGTCTTCCAGACTCTACCTGAAGACCTCTCCTTTGGGAGAACCTCACTCCTTTCAGATACAGTTAATTCTACTTTCGTTAGTTCAAAGCATTTCAAAGTGTTTGACAATTTGCCTGTAAATTAGTTTCAGAAGCATTAGGGAAGGCATAAAGCCAGTTCATAAATGGCTTTTCCTTACTTCATAGTCTGCAGATGCTTTGCAAAAGAGAAATAAGAATTAGGGAAAAGAAGGTGCATGGGGTGGGGAGGATCTTTGAGGAGGTATCAGTATCTTGTATATAGTCAGTATCCAGCCTGCTCCAAATATACCTCCTAACCTTATGCAAGTTGCTAAGTTATGGTTCTTGCAATGATTTTAACTCTATTGTATCGGGGGTTTCCAACATGACAGTTATGGGATTTCTTCTGCTTCATGCTAGGGAGAATGTAGATGGGGCTAGTCTTCATGAATTCTCCCTCTCACCCACACCTCACACTTCTTAGTCACATAAAGTATCAAGGAATATAATTAGCTAGGATCAAGCTACAGGAGAAAAAATTGCCAATGTGTTCATTGTCCATTTTCTTACTGACACTATCTGAAGTATGAAATGATTGTCCCCAAAGTTCAGAGGAGCTTGGGATGCAGTAAGATAAGCATGCCTTCCAGAACTTAAGGTGGTGATGGTCACCCTAAACTTTGCCTTTGTTAGACCTTATCAGAGGTACTGCATTCAGTGTTGGGCACCATAGTTTAAGAAAGATATAAATAAACTAGAGATTACTCAGAGGGGGGCCCTCAGGGTGGTAAAGGGCCTTGAATCTGTGTCATGACAATTGGTTAAAAGAATTAGGGACATTTAGCCTGAAAAAGAGAAGATGTGGGTGTGAGGGTGGATATGACAGCTGTTTTCAAGTATTTGAAGAGGGAATTGATGCCCCCTTTGTCCCCAGAGGATGGAGCCAGAAGCAATAAATGCCAGCTTCAAAGAAGCAAATTTAGGTTTGATGGCAGGAAAACCTTCCAAGCATTTAGAGGTGCCTCAAAATGGAATGAGATATTTCAAGAGAAGGTGGGTCACCCTCCTCAGACACCTTCAAACAGAGGCTGGGTGAGTATTTATCAGTTATGATACACTGATTTTAGTGGTTCCTTTTAGATATGGGTTGGACAGTATGGTCCTTGAGATCCCAAGTTCTGTGATTCCTAGTTGCAAGGGCACATGTACATAATTCAATAACCTTATAGTTTAAACCAGCTCTATATCTGAAATGAATTCTACAGCTAGGAAGTTAGGCACAGTGGATAAAGTTCCGTGACTGGAGTCACGAAATTGTGAGTTCAAATCTAGCCTCAGACACTTGATAACTGTGTGACCCTGAGAGGTTGTTAAACCTTGCCTGCTTCAGTTTCTGGAGTCTAAAAAAGAGGAGGAATCATAATTTTCCAGGGTTGTTGGGCGAATCAAATGAGAGAATATTTGTAAAGCATTTAACATAGTACACGGCACAGAGTAGGTGCTGAATAAATGTTTGTTTCCTTTCTTTCTACAAATATTTATTAAGTATATGCTAGGTGGAAGGCATTGTTCTAGATGATGGGAATACAAAAGCAAAAATCAAAATGAAATAGTCATGACCCTTAAGGAACTTATATTCTAATGGGGACTTGTTAGTCATGTTCAACTCTTCATGGCTCCGTGGTCCATAGTACACCAGTACTTCCTTGGAGTTTTCTTGGAAAGATACTAGAATAGTTTGCCATTTCCTTCTCCAGTGGATTAAGGCAAACAGAGGTTAAGGATTTGCCCAGGGTCCTACTGCTAGTAAATGTCTGAGGCTGGATTTGAATCCAGGTCTTCCTGACTCCAGGCCCCACGCTCTTTATCCACTGAGCCATCTAACTACTCCTACCCTAATGGGGGATACCTTATGACAAATAAGCAAATGTCAATTATATGCAATACAATAAAAACAGGGAGAGAAGATCAAGAATGGGGAGCATCAGGAAAGCTTTATGTAAAAGGTAGCTGCTGAGGGGTGCTGTGAAGGTCGTTGAAGATTAGAAGAAGAAGAAATGAGAAGGAATTACAGGATATTCTGGTGATGGGGAGAAAGAGAAACACAGAGGATAGAGTCCTGCCCCAGGAAGCTATGCTCATGCACATAACCACTACCACAGGGCAAGTGGGGATGGCATCCAGGTAGAAATATATAAAATCCTCTGGATTCAAATACTTTATTACAAATGTCCCTTGTTCTTAGAAACAGCCAAGCTGATATACTTTAAAGTATTTATTGTCTGAAAAATTCAATGTGCTCATTAGTACACCCAAAATGAGAGATTACAGGAGTCCTTATGAATCTTAGAGTCAAGGGGAGAGAAAATCCTACACTTTGAGGAAGTGAGAGAACAAATATTAATAAGCATCTACTATATGCCAGTTACTGTACTGAGTGCTTTACATTTCACAATATTTATAAATATTTCATTTGATCTTCACTACAACTCTGTGAAGCAGGTTCTATTATTATCCTCATTTTATAGTTGAGGAAATGGAGAGATTCTGAGGTCAAATGATAGTTACACAGCTAGTGATTGTCAGAAACTGAATTAGAACACAGATCATGCTGAAGGCAGACCTTGTGCTCTCTTCACATGTACTTAGCACACAGCAATCTTTGTGTAGAAACAAATATGATTAATCTTGAATAAGCCCAGACCATACAACCACTGAGGTTATTTCATCCTATTAACAATGGAACAAAGATGAGTTCCCCACATTCATTACTATACAAAGATTGAGATGAAAAGCTTGGTTTATACAGAAGGTGAGTGTAAAGAGAAAACAAAGATGGAAGATGTGAAAGAATGGAAATAGAGTTGGAACAAATATTGTGTTTATGCCAGGTTTTAAAATATAGGTGAGAGAAAAGGACACCTTCCCCCATGCTTTCAAGGCACTTAGGCACACTCAATTTGTGAACACGTTAATTTCCTTACTCAGCTCTTAATAGATTCTATATCTTGGCCGAAGTGGCCTGACCATCTGCTTCTTGAGTTTTGATGATATCCCCAGACATATTATACTTTTGCATTCTGGACAGATTTTTATTTGGTTTGCCTGAACTTTCTGCACCCTAAACTAGGCAACAGACCACAAAGATATGATTGTTTCTTCCATATAGCATGCTCACAGAATCATAGAATCTCTGAGCTAGCATGGACCTTTGTGATCACCTTAACCAATCTCCCACCTAATGCAGGAATGCCCTTTTCAGAGTCCTTGACCAATTGTTATCTAACTTCAGTTCAACATTTATGGTGATGATACTGTTTATTCTGTTAAATCAATTGCTAAATAGCTCTAATATTTATAAAATTAGGGAGAAATCATTTTTAGTCATAATTTGCCCCTCTGGAATTTCTAGCCATGACAGGAACCCTGAAAGAACCCTTTGGAGGAACATTGTATAATTCTGTTTTTCCTTTGACATAACCACCTTTTCAGTTTTCTATCATGTCCTTCCCCTTAATTCTTCTACTTTCTGGGCTAAAAATCTCTTTCGACTGAGCTAGCCATGGCTTGCTTTTGATGACTTTCAACATCATCATTATTGGTTTCTTCTGGATACTGCCTATCTTGTCAATATCTCTTCTCAATTGTAGTACTCAGAATTTAATACAATATTCAAGGTGCAACCCAGCCAATATAGAGTAACGGAATTATTATGTCCCATATTTGGGATATTATATTTATATTAATGCAGGCAAAGATAAGAATAGTTCTATTAATATTTTCATTACCTTTTATGCTCACTTGGGGCTTGGAGCAAACTAAAACTTCAGTTCCTTTTCCCATGAACTATTGACAAGCTAGATTTCCATTTTTTAATTCTATGATCAGTTTTATGAACCCACAGGCAACACTTAAAATTTTTCAGAGATAAATGTAATCTTATTTCTTTGGGACCATAAATCCAGCTATCAAAACGTTTTTTGTTGTTTTTCATTATCTCTTCTAATAAAATTACTACCCTACCAAGCTTTGCATAATCTGCAAATGTGATTAATATGCTTTCCAAGGCATTGACAAAAATATTCAGCAGGGCACAGCAAAGGATAAAGCCCTGTGATATTCCATCAGACATCCCTTCCATATTGACCTTAACCAACACTACTCAAATATAAATGCTCAATCATCTGCAAATTTGCCTTAATATATTATCATCAAGCTCACGTCACCATCTTATCCACAAGGATATAATGATTAAGTTGTGTCAAGTGCTTTGTTGAAATTAAGCCATGTCTCTTTTATATCTCTCATCTATAAGTCTAGTAATAATATATAAAAATAGTGAGTATGGCATGACTCAAATCTTAGAAGATAGTATCTAACAGATAGCCCAAGTCAGAAAGGAGTGAATGTATAAAAGTATGTACCTAATGCTACTAAGTCATCACTATTCAGAGTCGAAATTAAAGGGATCTTGAATATATTTCTTGTCTGATTTTATTTGTTTGTTTGTTAGTTTTCCACTAAAGACCATAATCACTACAGAGGTCATGTAGGCCATCGTGAGTTGAAATTAATGGCTCAAATTGCTCTGGAAATTTAAATAAAAGAACCTGTACAAATAAAGAAGCTATGATGCCACTCAGCAGCCCAATTATAATCATAAATACTGCCTGGAATCTCAACATACCAAGGAGCACCAGAAGAAGAGTAAGTTTTCCCTTCTAGTCCCAGTTCTGTCACTAACTAGGAATAAAACTTGGGTAAATCCTATAACATCTCTAGGACTTAGTTTCTTAATATGTTAAATGAGAAACTTAGATTAGAGAGATCTTTAATATCTGTTCCATCACTAACAATTTATGTGTTGGTATTGATATCTACGAGGTAAAATTGATAAGTAAGAAAGCTATTTTTTCATGTATTGCATATAGAACTAGTTTCTTTACTTTAGAATATACAAGTGATCTGCACAAGTCTATTTTACAATGCTAAAAGCTGTTCTGTAAGGTTGGGAAATCACTGAAGAGAATACCTAATGATGGAGCCAAAATCAACTGGAGAGCAACATAATAGATATAGACAGTAGTCCTTGACTCCTTTGAACTAAAGCAAAGGATCACAACTTTGCTCAGGGACCTGTCCTTGGTACTGGTCTGTTTAATGGTTTTCCAATTGATGCAACGCTTAACAACTTTCTGATGACAACATTTTGTCATTTATAGCTAAAATATTGACTAAAAGGATAAGAAAAGTCTGAAATAATGGACCTAATCTAATTAATTATAAAGCTTTATTCTTGGGATCAAGAAATCAACTCCACAAGTACAACATAAGGAAGATATAACCATAGAGCAGTTCATCGGACAAATATTGGTAAGGGAGAAGGGGGTGGGGGAGTAGTTAATGAACTGCAGAGTTATTAGAAATAAGAAGGGAGACATGACAACAAAAGTAGCTAACATAATCTTAGAATACCTTAAGGAAGTTATAATGTCCAAAAGGAGATAGGAGATAATTTCACTATACTTATCTCTGATAAGGTCATGTATCTAGAAAAATCATCTCCGTTGAGCTCTGAAGGCCATACTTTATGGAATGAACAGACAATCAAAAGCAGACCTGAAGAGGCTAACCAAATAGGATAGCGAAGGCACTCAATACCATATCCTCAGATGATTAAAGGAACTTATGAAATTTTGCCTAAATAAGAGGATATCTAAACACGACATGATAGCTCTCTTCAGGAAAATGAAGGATTGTGATGTGGCAAAAGGATTAAACTTATTCTGCCTTATCCCACAAAACACAACCAGAAGAAAAAAAAAAAGGAAGTTGCAGAAAGGCAAATTTAGACTCAATTTAAGAAAAGATTTCATAACGATTAGAACTATCCCAAAGTTTAAGAGGATGTCAAGGGAGATAAGCTGCCTTAGGCTATACTGGAGGTCTTCAAGCAAGGCTGAAAAACCACTTGGCAAGTAAGAAGCTATTCCTATTCATGACTTCTGAGATCCCTTCTATCTATATGATTCTATAAAATCTGGAGTTCTTTTCATTCAATTTCAAACACATGGAGAAGGGTAATGAAATATTCTTTATTTAAAAAATGGTAAAAATTCCTAAGTTAGGTACAACATTTTCCTTTGGGAAAAACTGTTGCATGAATTCATTTCTAAGCAAAATAAATGGGACACGTGAGCTCACACTGCTTTCTAGTTCACCTACTTGCAAAAAGAGCAAGAGAGCTATCTTTTTTTTTAATCTGCAAAATGACATTGTTACCTGCAAAGAAAGGTTTCTGATCTGAGTTAACTACAGATATTGCAACTAAAAAGTTCTAATATTCAGCAATGGATTGGGAATCCCAAAGAAATGGCTTTTCTTCTAATTGTCTAGTCAGGGATTTAGGCATACATTTATATTTATAAAATTTCCTTGTCCTTGAGCTTGTAATGTTCTATGGCTGCTACCAGTTTCCATTTTAGACATTCACCTCAGTGATAATGGGCTTTAATCATTCATTTCAGTAGTAGCTTCCAACAAACTATTCTAATTCTAATGCTTGGCACATAGTAGTTACTTATTAAAGAGTTAAGTAGTCAAAGGAAATAGGGCATGGAAGGAATTAAAGCAGGATTTATTGTCATTGTATATGTGGAACATTCTGTTAACTATTATATAGAACATCAAAGACACAGCAAGTCTTGTCTGATCTCACGAATTGTACAATTCAGTGAATAAATTTGATCTGTAAAGTCTTCATCCAGTGGAGATGGCATCAAGTAAACAAGTAGAGGAGTGATGCTTGATAAATAGGAAAGCCATCATATGCTCTGAGACTGGAGGGATGGACAATAAGATAGTTAAAGGTATAATAAATAAAACTGATAGGATATAGAGACAGATTAGCATCAACTCTTGAGTCTCCTCCCTTTTCTCTCACCTCTCACATCCCAAGTTTGATCTTTGGTAATTGGAAAAAGTGTGTCATCAAGAAAAATAGAGAAACAACTTTATTTGTCACTGTAAAAAACCCAGATACAACCTAAATATTCAACCATAGGGGGATGATTATATTGTGATTAAAATGATTAAATTACATGTTAATGTAATGGGATGCTATAAATCGACTAGGATAGATAGATATCAGGAATACAGATCTGGAAGGATCTTCCTCAGATAAAAGAAGGGTGGCAAGAGCAGAGTCAAAAGAGAGTATAAACTTACTGCCGTATATTAAAAATTAGTGAATTGCAATAAAACTGATTTGGTCTAGACTATGTGGTGAAATTCATTTATTTAAATGTCAATAGCTGCAGAGCAAGAGCTATTATTTATACTGATACTTAATATTAAAATAGAACATATGACTTAAGATAGAAAAGAGTCAATTTTAGGAAAGATAAATTCAGTTTTAGACATTATATTTGGGGAACTAGTAGAATATCCAAAGAGGGCTATCCAATAATAGTAGTGATAATGTTAGCTAACATTTATATGGTACTTACCATATGTCAAGCATTGTGCTAAGCACTTTACTACTATGTGGAAAACTACATGAGGTCAGGTAGCTAGGTAGTGCAGTGATAAAGTTCTAGACCTGGAGTCCGGAAGACACCTTCCTGAGTTCAAATCTGGCTTCAGACACTTACTAGCTGTGCAACCCTGGGCAAGTCACTTAACACTGCTTGCCTTAGTTCTTCATCTATTCAAGGAACTGGAGAAGGAAATGGCAAGCCACCCCAGTATCGTTGCCAAGAAGCACCGAAATAGGGTTACAAAAGTCGAACATAACCAAAAAACAACTGAATAACAAAAACAAATAGTGGTAGGCACAAAGGCCTCCGGGGGGGGGGGGGGGGCGGTACGTAGCAAAACCTTGTTGCATTGAAGTAGCCATGTGAAGTTAGACTTGTCAAGTAGCTTGTCAAGTGTTTCATCTACTTCATATTTCCAGGTTCCAGCACTATGAGGTAAACAGAGTTGCCATCATGTAATGCCTGTGAAATAATCACCTTTGTCTTGACTTCAAGCTTGACATCTTCACAATTTTCTCACCAAATTACATATGCCTTATATGAAATTAAAAAAAACAAGCATGTACATGAAAGAAGAGTTAACAGTATCTTGTGGCAAACTATCATACACTATCATAAGCACATTAATTCTTTGGTCTTTGATATAAATGACTCCTTTTGAGTCATTGGATGATGGCTAGGATAGAGAGGTAACTTTTTAGTCAGGAGAACCCAGATTCATGGACTAACTCCAACATATACTGTTCACGTCACCCCAGGCAAGAAACAGTCTCTCAAAGACCCCTTCCCCAAGTAATTCTCTAAGACTACATTACAAAACAGTCACAGTTAGACACTGGTTGAAAAATTTCTTCATTGAGAGTTCTCCATACAGATAAAATATCATTATTCTATAAGATAATGATAAGTAATTTAAAGTTTTGCATACGATATGTAGGTACATTGTATTTAAAATGAAAAGAAAAAAATCACGAAAAAAATGGTGGTCTTATGAACAAAGCCAAGATTTAAGTATTAGGCATTTAAAGAAGGATTAAGCGGAGGGAAATGAGTTACTTCTTATAATCTCATATCATTTTATTTGAAATTTATAATTAACGATTTTGTGCTGTTAAAAATATGCAAGTGACACTTACAATTTACTTCAGAGTGTCATGGAATTAAACCAATCAATTTATTTTTAATGGACTGAAGGAATAATTTTTGAGTCTATCCCAGAGAATTATAGTTTGCCAGTGCTTTTTCCCTAGGACATGATGGATAGTTTTCTTTTTAAAATATGACACACTGCCTTAGGAATTAAATCTCTTCTCTTCCTGGAGTATGTGCTACTTAGAGCTAGCACCATGCAAGGCACATTATACATTGTGTTGTCACTCCAAAAATTAGATTTTTGGCTGTCTTTATGCAGATTCTGATACAGTTCCATCCACTCAGTTGCAATTAAATGACAGGTAGTATTTGCTTTAAAAACAGCTTTAATTAGTTAATATACTCTTCCTAGGTGTGGGCAAAGTGGAAGCCATTAAAGAAAAACCAGTGAAGTTAAGCTTCACATTTATACTTTGATATGCCAATTGTATCATTTCAAAAAAAAATTCAAAATGAAAATGTCTCTTTTTTCTCAAGTTCATCTCTTTGGATTGTAGACGAATACATCCTTTGAAGAAAATGGATCCATCAAAAGTTCATTGGAAACAGCTTTTCCTCCTCATATTATCTAGACTGAACAAGCATTTTACGTGGTATTAATCTGTCTCACTTCTAATAGAGAAGTAAGTGAAGAACCTGCCAGTGAATGGGGGAGTCATTCAATATCATAATCAATACAAAACTGAATCACACAGTGCCACCTCCAAGCTTTCCTTGTCTCCTATCGTTAGTGTTCCTTCCTCCAGTTATTTCAGGCTTAATTAATTGTGCATGTTTTTCAAAAACTTAGTATATTGTACAGTTCATCTGCAGGGCCACTTCCGACGAGAAGCCTTTCTTGACTTTTACATTGCTAGAGCATTCAATTAATCTAAAGCATTGATTAAGCACTAACTGTTTTCCAAACTCTCTCTAAAAAGAGGGGATATGAAGAAAGGTGAAAACACAGTCCCTGCCCTTGAGGAACTCACATTTTAATGGGAGAGACATCATGCAAAAATTGTATACTAAAAATATATTCAGTGAGAAAGGATGGTAATCTCAGAAAAGGTATTGGGTGGGCTTAAAGTGGAGAAGTAAAGTCAGACCTTCTGTTGAAGATGTAATTTAACTTAAATTATAGAGGAAAACAAGAGCAGGAAATGAGGCAGGAGCATTGGGGGACAGCCAATGTAAAAGCTCAAACCTGGGAGATCTAATATGTACAAAGAAGTTCCATTTAGCTGTATCATAGTAGAGTACATGAAGAGGAGCAAAATGTAAGACACCTGGAAAGGAAAGAAGAGCCAGATTGGAAAGGGCTTGAGGGTAGGGATCATTTGGGATTTTGCTTTTGTTGTTTGTGTAATTTTATCCCCAGAGCCTAGAACACTGAATGACATATGATAAAATGTGGCGCACTACACACATTGGTAGACTCAGTCAGAGTTTTTAGTTCTGTTTTCTGTGTGGGCATGTATACCTTAGAAATCTACAAACACTATGAATCAGGGCTTGAATTATTGTTTTGATGATTATCTAGGGTTAATAAAGTAATATGAAAATGTTAATAAATCAAATTACACTTAAAAGTGTATTTCATTTTCTTCCTTCTCCTTCTGAGAACCAGTTGTTAAACATTTAAAATGCTATCATAGCCTAGTATTCAGGTGATGTGTTGGTTAGTTCTGCTGAATTGTTTCCTTAATTTCCTCTCCTTTTTATCCTATAATGTAAAGGATGACTCTCTGGAGAAATGAGGTAGAAGGAATCTATTAATAAATGCTTGTTGAATAAAAAAAAGGTTTTGATGGATCCATAATTTTATTGGTGTAGATGCACCCTCCAGTCATGTAGATCAGAATGCATTCATGCTTACTCATCCTGTGTGATTCATATTCATGTCATTTCATCAATCCTCCATAGATGATTAATCCAACATAGCTATAGTTTATCATCTATATATTTTCAAACTCATGCGAATAAAATTCATTTTTTACAATTATATATGTATACCTGCATATTCATGTATATGTACACAGAGAGAGAGAGACAGAGAGAGAGAGAGCTAGAAAGGTTTTGAGAATGGGCCTCTCTATGAACTGGGTATCTTTTGTTTGGAGACTAATCTGGTTTATTTCTAAGAGGTACATAAATAAAAAGGTCCATTACAGCAACTCATGAAACCTTCAATAAGTCAGAGAATGAGTTCTCTGATGAAATCAGTTGCGTTGATGTACTGAAGGGCATATAAACAAAGTAGATGGCTGCATGTATTCAACATTTGAAAGCTGCAATAATCCCATTTAGCTTTGCAAGTTAACGCATCACAATTATAGCTGAAGAAAATATTTAGATTCATTTCAAACCCATGTAATTTTAATAGTCACTCTGCCCTTTTTCTACCCCCTACTAGGTGACAGATGTCTTTAATTTCCATTTCTGGAGGCATACAGTCCATCTTTGAAGGATGATACTCTTGAAGATTTTGAGTTTTACTGATGGATTGTGCATTATATGGAGAATGAGCTAATATAATTTGAAGTTTACAATGATTGAATATGTCCAGTTTTCCCAGATTTAGAATCTGTCATCTGGGAAGTACTGATGGAAGTTCATTCAGAATTTGAGTACTAACATATTTTACATATAAAATAAATCTATTGTTGATTGTGTGGGACAGACATGATTTATAACAAAATACTAGCTCAATAAGGAAAACACATATTCCTATTGTCAGTTAGAATGTGTTTGTTCTTGTTACCTCCTCACGGTAAAATAGTGTTTTAGGTAGACAGTAACCTGATGAACAAACACAAAAGCATTTTAATCAGGTTGAAATGAGTATTCTTATTCTGCTCATTAAGATAAAGAAAGGTTTGGCAGGCAAACTTTTATTAGGCTACAATTTGCTTTCACATGCAAATTAAGGGGTAATTAGTTTGGAATATCCGAAGAAGTAGAATCTGTGTGTTTGACATATTTTTCTGTGTCAAGTTCAAGTATCTTTTTTCCTGGGAGAAAAAAAGTTCTTTGAAATAAATGTTTGTTAAATTGAAACTTAAATGTAAAAACAATGGGAAAGGGTTCTTTCTAAGTATATATGCATTTATTCAGACCCATGGTGCTATTGTGGATAGCAACTAAGGTTTGTGTCTATTGTGATGTCATGGTGGTGGTTTTTAAGTGACTCACAGGAACAGAAAGTATCACCATCATTTCTCTCTCATTCTACATATCTTTGCTAAAGATGTGGGTTTTTGAAAGTAGACGGAAAACATGAAATAAAATAATTAGCTTTGAGGAAATGGTAGCCAATGATTGATCCTGTCCTGAACGTACAACAAAGTATCTTTTGGAAGCTAGATAACCAACTGTTTAGATGTTAAATTAGGACACACTAATATAGCAAATTTTCCTGACATGGCATGCCAGTGGATCTCTTGGTTTTCTTTCTTCCTCCAGTCAACTCTCTCATCCTTTAAGGCATGAGAAACAGACCTGGGCAATTTGACATCCAGTTTTCCCCAGGAAATTCATTCAGTAGGTTTGAAAGGAGGAGAAATAGGAAAGGCAAGGAGGTAAGCCAAGCCTTTATAATTTTGTGAGGTGTCACCAACTGATTGTTGGGAGGTAAGAGGATTTGGGACTATTGTGTCACCCTTATCAATGTGAGCCCACTTGAAATTGTAAGGAACCAGATATTCCTGCTACCTAAGAGTACTCTGACTTGAAAAGAGAAGCCATAGGAAGTACATATTACATAGGAACGTGTCAGAGTGAAGGCAATCTAGTGCTGAGCTGAATTTGAGGCCACAACACAGTCTGTAATTATCAGAACTCTGAAGGAGTCTCCCCCAATGTGGTTCATGATAACTGCTTTCCTTGGAAAGGGAAGTGATACCAACTCCTCAAATTTAAGAATTATATGTTGAGCCATGGCACCATGAAAAATGAGGAAAGAAATCAGGTATCATCTATTAGATAACTACATTGCTTAGCCTGTAGTAGTCCTGTGCAGGACAGAGGAGTCACTGTTATAATGAGCAGGAGTAACAATGAGTGACTATAAGTGTTTGCCTGGAGCTGTTAAAAACATTAGAAGGAGATACATGTGAACCACACTAGACACCACATATATAAGTACTCCTACATCTCTAAGGGACTGAAACTAAACAGGCTAATAGGAATGGACTGCTTATAAGCACATATCATTATAAACCATGAATCCTGAAATGATTTGCTTGTTTTATGGACCTACAAATAAATTCATTCATTTTTTGATCTTTGTGAAGCATGTACTTATAAGTAGAGTTGTATTCAATATCCTAGATTGTTAGTTCAATTTCCAAAGGTAGAGGAAACATGCTAGAGAAGTGAGAAATCCCTCAAAGTATTTCTAGATATTTTGTGTTATTTTAGAACCTCTGGCCTAGGGTTATGCTAATAATAGGTCCTATGGGACTGTAGGAGACATCTATGAATTTCCATGGAAATGGGCCTCTGTTCCAATAAATATAAAAATGAGCATTGCTCCCCACTGCCCTTTTCAGTTTTTTTTTTTTTATATTTTCCTTCAATGTTCTCATTGTGAAGGGCAAACCTCTTATTGGGGCTGTGGGAGAGATAGAGGTGAATAAGTAGTCCCTCTCCTCACAGATCTTAAAACTTGATTGAGGAGCTCCAATAGCTATGCAAATATGTGATGCAGTGGTCTGTATTGGAAAGAACTCTGGATTAGGAGTCAGAAGCCCTGGGTTCAAATTCTGGCTCTACCACTTTCTGGCTATGGAAACACATCACATAAATTCTCTAAGTCTTGACTCCATTTTCTATGACAATACTATAGGACCAATTTCTAGCATAATCCTTATGTCAGATGTTCTAACATGGCAAAAACATCCAGGAATACATTGAAGGATTTCTCACTTGTCCAGCATGTTGCTGCCACCTTTGGGATCCATACTAACATTTTATATACAACTCAGCTTACAAGCATATGCTTCACAAATCTTGAAGAATGAGTCTGAGTTGTTATAAAGTGAGGATATTAATACACTATCTACTTTATTAGCTTCTTGGAAAGTTCAAATAAAAGTACTTGAAATACTTTTTAAGAAAATACTATTACCTTAAATTGTTATATAAATATGTCAGCACTATAATGAATATGTGATAGTAGCTAAATGAGTGACATTAAGCATAGTGTTAGGGTATGGTGATACAAACCTATAGTCCCTGCTACTGGCGAGGCTAACCAATGTATCACTTGAATTCAGGAGTTCCAGGCAGCACTAATGATAGTTGATAATCTTCTCTGAGGAGGATGAGTCTGGTGGATCCCTTGATATCAGTGGTTCTGAGTTGCAGTAAGGATAGTAGAATTGAGGATGAAGTCGAGGGTGGGCAAAGCAAGTTTTTAGTCTCTGCCTGAGGGAGGCTGAGACTGGTGGATCACTTGAGCTCAGGAGTTCTGAGCTTCAAGGGGGCTTAAGCATTCCAAGTCCTGCATGACTTCTCCCCAGGAGGAGAGGTCCATCAGGATGCCTGAGAAGGGGGAAATCCACACAGATTGGAAAGATGGAATATGTCAAAGCTTACAGCCTGAGACAGGGAGCAGGGAGGAAGGGAGGGAGGAAGGGAGGGAGGGAGAGAGAGAGACAGACAGACAGACAGACAGAGACAAAGATAGAGAGAATCATTTTCCTTGTAATAGTCTTACTGGAATTATACTTAAGAGTTGAACCTCAAGGGTCATCTAATCAATCTATACCTAATTAGGAACTCTGAGAAGAAGAAGAAGAAGAAGAAGAAGAAGAAGAAGAAGAAGAAGAAGAAGAAGAAGAAGAAGAAGAAGAAGAGGAGGAGGAGGAGGAGGAGGAGGAGGAGGAAGAGGAGGAGGAGGAGGAGGAGGAAGAGAGAGAGAAAGAAAGAAAGAAATACAGAGAGAGAAAAAGAGAAGGAGAAGGAGAGGAGAAGAGAGGAGAGAAGACCTGGATATATTTGGTTATTTGCGGGCTGTCTTCAAGAGAATGGAAGAGAGAGCAGAGAAAGTTGAAGAAAAAGAGTCAGATCTTATAAAACTTCACCTGTCACTAGGCAAGGAAAGGTCAAGGAGTAAAAATAAAACGTATATAAAACGTTCCTTTCTGACATTGTATTTGTGTATGTTTGTTGTTTCTTTTTTAAAAAGCGTAGGGAACTAGTTCAGAATTCAGCTAGGTAGGATGTGAATGATTTCCATTGGTTCTCATTCCATCTGTGCAGGTTCTCTCCCATGACTACTTGGTCAGCCCAGGTAAATCCCAAATCATCACAGATGAAATCTAAATCAGGAGAGGAAGGCCCCAAACTGTTTTCCCTCATTTTCTGTCTTCCTCACTAGAGACCCTTTGGAGACAAACCAAGTGTGCTCTCAGCCAGAGCAGTAAGGACCTTTTGGCAATATAAGCACCCAGGCTAAAAATGCAATGTGTTAAGTAGCCTGCCCAGAAGTCACTGTCCTTGGCAGATCATGGTGCTTAGCTTGAACAGATTCAGTAAAGAGTTCTACTGGATGGTAACAGTTTGGTCTCTGCTCTCCTCAAACCACAGTGGGGCTAATGAAATCTAAATCCATTTAAACCTTCCATTTCACCACACACCACTCATTCTCCTAACGTCAGCCAACATCACACTACAATCAATTTGATAAAAACAAACAAAAACAAAAAATGAACCAAAGCATTTGTAGTTCCTTATAACATTCTATATGGTCTGTCTAATGTGGGTACATTAGGGAATAAAGTTTCCTGGCACACAAATGGGGTCACTCTACAGACATCTCAGGTCCAGGGTACAGCTTCTCTATGCTATCAAATGTGGGGAGACTCATAAATTAGTATCCAATAGCTTAGAGCCAGATTTAAGAACACTATCTTCCAGTTGTCTGTCCTTTGCATGTCACGGTTTGTGCTGACAATACTTCTCTGTGACAGCTCCTCCCCACACCTATGCTTAGTCCATGGAAGGCTAAGAAACACTCAGGATGGGAATCTCTTCTGTTTCTTAAATGCATCCAGTGTGATGAATTGCTTCAAATAAAAGATTGGATTTTTTTAGCCATCAAGTAAAGAATCAGAACCAAAATTTTATCCAGTTAAGGGCACACTTTATGGGATCTTTTTGTTGCCTCTGCCTCCCCTGGTGCCCTTCTTCCTCTGGTCATGAGATTTTGGGACACTAAACACATGATATAATGAAAAGAGCACTGACACCTCTGATACTACCTGTGTAACCCCTGGACAAATCACCAATTCTCTCTGGGTTTTATTTTCTTCACCAGTAAAAAAAGTAGTGGCTTCTGAAGTCCCTTTCAACAATAGATCTATGATATATCTGGATGTATTTAAATATCATATATACCCATGTATATACATATATGGGCATTTATATGTGTATATACATATATTTTAACCTAAGGCTATATGAATAAAGATACAGTGTCTAAAATATGGAAGGTAGGGTCCTATCATACTCTGCCCAGGTCAGACCACATTTGAAGAACAATTTTTGATTTGGAGTGTCACATTTTAGGAAAGACACTGACAAGGTAGAGCATAAAGGCAGGTGACCAGGATAGTGAAGGGACTGGAAGCTAGATGATATAAAGTTTGATTGAAGGAACTGGGTGGGGGGAGGTATTTAACCAAAGGAATAGATTTGGTGAGGAATTGATTGGAGAAAGATAACTGTCTTCAAATGTGTATAGGCCTATCATATGAAAGAGATTTCATTTATTCAGTTTGGCCCCAAAAGGCAGAAGTTTCAAAGAGACAAATTTTGATTTCATATAGGGAAGCGTTTTCTAGTAGAGATCTGAAATCAAATGGGTTGATATGGGAGGTAATGAGTTTCCCATCACTGGTTATCTTCAAGCAGAGACTAGATTATACTTCCTGCAGACATTGTGGATATAGTTCCTAATTAGGTTTAGATTGATTAGATGACCCTTGAGTTTCAACTCTTAGGTATAATTCCATTAAGACAGTTACAAGAAATACAATTCTCTTAAGATGTGAGTACTTAAGCGCAGCTTAATTTTCCATCAGGGTCTTGGCAGGGGCTAATGGATTGGCTAGCTCTCTGCTTCAGCCCTGGTGCCTGGGTCTAACTAACTGTTCTCCAGTCCAACCTTCAGTGCCAGATAGAAACTGTTTTCTCTAAGAGACACCTGAGAATCTAACCAGTGCCTTTTCCTTTTCCTCGAATTCCTCCCAGTACTTTTCAGTCCAGTCTTTTTCCTTTCCTGGACACAGAAGACCCTAATCTCCCCCCTTACCCCCAAAACAGTCCCAACTGAGCTATTAATCAGTCCTTTCCTTGGAAACCCTTGTCAGCTGAATGACCTCTGGTCAATGAGTACACTCTTTTCTGGTCCTATATAATACTACATCCTATAACAAATTATACTACTCTCCTATCTCTTAAAATTTATCCCTATCTATCTTTTACTAATTTATCCTTCCCGCCAGCCTAAATGATTGGCAAAGAGATCACAGACAAATTTTTGACCTAATATTCTTTTTGGTTTATATATTATTACATGTACATTTTGCATTTACATATGAAATATTTTTCTTAATCTACAATTACAAGTTACAAACATGAAGTTCATGATTAGAGGTCTGGAGGGATTTCTTCCCACATCTCTATACACACAGAGACTTTATACTTAAATCAATAAAAATGTCCCAACCTCACCTTCACCTATAAAATGTAGTATAATTATAAGAGCACCAATAGAATATGGATATATCCCCAGCCTCAGGCTGAGAGAGTTTTGGAGAGATGAGGAAAGCTGAGTGGGGATTAGAGGAATAAGAACCAGAAGAACCTTAGCTTCTACTTGCATTGCATATTTCAGACATCTGGGAACCTGAGAACCTAAATGCAACCTGTCCTTGTCAGCCTCAGAAAGGATTGTCTGCTCCCCAAGAGCTCAGTCTCTTTCTTCCTTGCCTTACTAAATGTCCTCAATGACCAGACTAAAAGCTAAAGTGTCACAAGAAATCTGGGAGAAATAAATAAATGACAGGGCTTCATTGCTGATATATGCCCTACATTAGGATTATAATAAACCTTGGGAAGCCAGCTGTCAGACAGTACTGGTCACTAATAAATGATGTAGAAAATTAAATGCTCATGGCTTTTGCCTGAGGATGGTTTACTAGGAGACTAGTAATTAATTACTTGGCCAATTTTCTGGGGAATTACTTATAAATGATTGGAAACCTATCCTGTTGATTTGAATACTTCAAGCCCTTGATGATACTAGAAGGAGCATATCCATCCTGATTTGTCTTTCACGGGCACATCAGTAATAAGAGATAATTATTGGAATCCCAGGTGGTATATACCTTGATGTTAGAAGTTACTAAGAAAGGAATACTCAATTTCAAATAACTTATAGAAGAGTGACAGCTATATGTTACTGAACTGGCAATGTAGCCACTACAGAGGACAGAGCAAGTGCCTCTTTCTACTCAAGACTCTAAAAATTTGTCGTTGTTCAGTCACTTCATTTGTGTCTGACTCTTCATGAACCCATCTGGGGTTTTCTTGGCAAAGATACTGGAGTGGTTTGCCATTTTCTTTTTCAGCTCATTTTACAGATAAGGAAACTGAGACAAACAGGGCTAAGTGAATTGCCAAGGGTCACACAGCAAGTAAGGGTCTGAGGTCAAATTTTAACCTGAGATGAGGAGCCTTCATGACTCCAAGCTTGGTACTCTATGCCCCCTGTGTATATAGATCATATTTATTTGAGGTATATGGTATGCCCTTATTAGAATTAGCCTCCAAATAGCAAGGAATATTTTTTCTTCCTTATATCACCAACTCAATAAGTGTTTATCATATCCCATTCTCCCTCATACATTTTGAGTCTAATTCATTGTCTAACTGTGGTGTAATCTTAATCTTCATAAAGCCTGCAGGATCATTTTGTCAGTAGCTCTGCATAATCTACATGAAACCTTTCCTGATCGCCTCTCGCCGCAATGTCTCCCCTTTAAAATTACCTTACATATATTTTGTATATAATTCCACATTATCTCTGCTATCAGAATATGAGATTCTCAAAGATACTCCTTGAGATTTAATCCCTAGCATCTGACCAAGAAATGTTTGCAGAATTGAATTCAGTTGAATTGTGCCAACACTACACTTAGACAATAAGCTGAGTTATAAATCTATTAGAATTAGTTATTGGGTTCACATTTGTAAAACTGCAGGAGCACTTTTAATTACTCAAGTTTCTCTCTGATACAAACTCCCCTCTTTTCAACACCTCTTTTCTCCCAGTGATAGGGCATAGCTAAAAATCATGGAGCATCACCATTTCCAAAGAATCAGAATATCAGATGACCTAAAGAGCAATGGAATGGCACATGGTGACCATAAATAGGCCAGAGTACATAACCAGTGATAACTTTAGCATACTGTGTGAGCTTGATGCTAGTACAGCTAGGCAAATTTAAAACTCTTTAGTATAATTAGTGTAATGAGCCTCATTAAAGAGACCAGCAAAGACACACGTAGCTAGAAAACAGTTGAATCTGAGTGCTGCCCTATTATCCACAAACCCTAGAGTAAGATCCCCAGTATAGAGTAGATTATCTATTGAGTAGTATGGAAAGATGTAGCCAGGAACCACAAAGGATTAAAAAGTCATGAAAAAGTAGAGAGAGCTCCAGTTTTGGGGGGTGAGACCAGATTCATCACAGTATTTAACTAACATGAAGAGTTGGAGAATTACTCTTCTTCCCAGTGACTTTGCCAATACTACCAATGTGTCTTTATCAAGAAGTACCCAGTAGTGCCTCCAAAAAAGGTTTCTTTGGCAAGTTGGCAAGTAACTGGATAGTGATGAAGGGAGGCTGAGTTAAGTGACAACTGGAAAGCAGCCGTTACTTAGCATTCCAAGTACCCTTTTAGTTCACATTTGGGACAGAGCTGTCGGGTTTACATTTGGGATGAGCTGTCAAGTTTGCAAATTGCTAGAAGTTACTGCTATAAAATGTGCATTTATCCTCTAAGACAGCATTATTCTTTCTTAGCTAATGCACTAAATTAGAAGATTAGCTGATACTCATTTTATCTAAAAAGAAAAATTTTAGTTTAAATCATAAGTGTCTGTGGTGCACTTAGAAGTCTGACAGTTTCTAACAGGCAGCAGTTACTCTTTATGCGCCCCCTTCCATCATCCCCTGAATATAATCAGGACTAATGTGATATAGAGATGCATTAACCACACTTAAAGTTAAGGATAAACTTTAATTCTGGGACATCTTGTCCCCAAATAGGGAAAAATTCATGATTTTTAGGCTGATGTTTTACTCCACCTTCTCTTCTCCCCCTATTATCAGTTCTACAAAGAAAAACTCAGAGGAAACTGTAGAGCAGATTCTTTGGTGGGTTGGGCAACTAAGTCAGGTGGAATTGAAAGATGAAATTAGCTCTGATACATGGGGGTCAGTTTAAAAGGCTCAGCAAGGAATGAAGATTCATCAGTCCCAACTTCCTTCAGGACAGTATGCAAAAACCAGTACATGGGATGGACCACTTTCCTAAGTCTCTAAGCAATCTTTATCATGTCCATAACAGACATATCCATAACTATATGGAGTGGTTTTCATCATCTGCAGGAAATCTCTCAGATAATCTCCTAAAACTCTTCTAAATACTGAAATGTAGTTGGTTTAATTTTCCAAGATCTATGACTTCTTGGTTAGGGAACTCTTAATTCTCTCCCCTCTGTGAATTGGAACTCACATAAGAATAATGCAACCTCCAAATCACAAGGGCCAGGGCTGTCTTATTTTAACTATCTTAACTGGAGTCATTCATACATGTATCTGTTATTCCCAACCTTCTCTGGTTAACATCATATAGCCACTGAATATATTGTCCTTTCTTACCCCAAAATCATCTTGTTATAATTGTTCCTCTATTTGAATCTTTTCTAATGCCTTGCAATGACATGGACATAATTTTGGACCTTCTAAGCCAATGTCAGTAGAAGAACATGAGCCCTGACGGATCTTACCATTATGGAAAGACTTTGAATATGAGCCTGACTATAAATTGGAGCTCTAAATCTATGCTCTTAAGATCACTACTCTCTAACAATTGAGATAAACAACCGTAGTTAATGAGAGAAAGAAAAATATCATATTAATTAGCACTCTGGTTGGCATTTTTTAGGAAATGTTCCAACTAAAATTTAAGCTAATTTAAATGGTATGGGCTATATGAACTGTCATGAAAGCTTCAGAAGATTTGACAGGCCATGAGAGACAAGATTTCACAGGACTCTGCATTATTTGAAAGAAGCACAAGTCAGTCTATAAATCAACATGAGCTTGAATTCTGAGTTACCAACCTAGACCAAAATGATCATAAAGGTTAATCCTTTCCTTTGTTTCAATATCTGAAGGATGGACATAAACACATTTATATCCACTGATGGCAATATATCCTTTAGAGCACCTTCCTTCCAATCATCCTTGATTCTGGCTACAAAGACTGCATGTGGAGGCAAAACCTCTCCACAATCCCTCTCCCTCCGCACCCCCCCACACACACACATCCCACTATCAGGAACATCTATGTGGATGATCTAGGTTGAAAGTTTCATTGATGGCTAGTTAATTTATTGGCTACTATCACACTTTTATGCTAGGTAGCTAGGGGGCACAATGAATAGAGTGCTGGACCTGAAGTCAGGAAGACTCATCTTCACGAGTTCAAATCCGGCCTCAGAAACTTACTAGTTGAGTGACAAACCACTACGTTATCTTTGTTAACAAAACCCGAAATGGGACCACAAAGAGTCAGACACAATTAAACAAAAATAGCAATGTTATGACAGGGAGAAAAGGTCAGAGGATTTCACACACATTCAGTGCACTAGGAGATCAGTTGTCCTTAAGTGAACTTAGAATGATTCATCATAGAGTCTACTCCAGAGAGAAGCTATGTATAGAGGGATCTGCCTCACAAACATATACTCTACAATCCAGTGACAATGTCCTCCTGGCAGTTCCATGAACAAGATACTCCATCTCTTAGCTGCAGGCATTTTCTCTGACTGTATTGCATACTAAAAAAACTAAAAAAAAAAATAATATACATAAAATCTTTCCCTACTCCACTCTATTAATTTCCCTGGCTTTCTTTAAACTAAAATACCACTTTCTTCAGTAAGTCTTCCCCTCCTATTACTGTTGCTCAGTCATTTTGGTTGTGTCTGACTCTTCATGACCCATTTAGGGTTTTCTTGGTATAGATATTGGAGTTGTTTGTCATTTCCTTCTCCAGTTCATTTTACAGATGAGGGAACTGAAGCAAAGAGTGTTAAATGACTTACCCAGGGTCACACAACCAGTAAATATAAGGCCAGATGTGAACTCAGGAAAATCCACTTGTTACCTACCTGGTCCTAAGTCTTTCCTAACCCCTCTGAATTTGAGTGTTTTCCCTCTATTAATTATCTCTTCTTCATCCTGTATATAGCTTGTTTATTTGTTTGTATGTTTTCTCCTCCATTAGGTTTTAGGTTCCTTAAGAGTAGGGATTATCTTTCCCCTCTTTGTATCCCCAGGGTTGGCATAGTGCCTGGCGCATAGTAGGTGTTTAATAAATGTTTAATGAATTGAATTGAGTCCAGAGTTATGTTTCTAGAGCCAGCTAACTGGCAAGTTTCTAGTTAAAATTCTCAGAAGTCACCAGAACAGTCTAGTTTTCCCTAAAATATTCCAATTTTCTTTATATTAGTGCTATCTGCTTCTGATATCAATGATCAAGAAATACGAATTCCTTATCAAAACCAATCAAGCAAGTCCTTTTAAGCACCTACTGCATACAAGTCATTTTAGATAGATGGCAAAAAAAATTTTTAAATGTGTCTAATCCTAAGAAGCTTTCTTTTTATTAGGGGAATACCTCACAAAAACAAATAATTAGGAAACAGAAAGATCATTACCAAGTAAGAAGTTCAGAAAAGAGCAATGGAAAGGCATATAGTTGACACAAGTAGGCCATAGCACATAACCACTTGTTATATAGAAAGAATCACTAAAGAAACCATCAAGGATACATATTTCTGGAAAAAGGATGGGCCTGAGTGCTTCACTCTTATCCATCACATACCCAAAGCCCTACAGCAGGAGTTCTTAACCTTTTTGTGTGTCATGGACTCCTTTGCCAGTGTAATGAACTGTATGGATTTGTCAAAATAATATGCTTAAATGCCTAAAATAAAATATGTAGAACTACAGAGGGAACTAGCTACAGTAATCAAAATAGTTTTTTTAAGACAAGCTTATAGATCCTAGGTTATATGCTATTTTTATACCACATTTTATATCTGAGGAAACAGAGGCAAACAGACTTGCCCAGTGTCACACAACATCAGGACTCTGAGTTCAGATGTGAACTCGAATCTCCTTGTTGCTAATTTCAGCACTCGGTTCACTTCGCTCCCTAGCTGCTGGTGACGGGATGCTGAATTAAAGGACTACTGGAAAGCAGCCATTGCTTAACATTTCAATGAGCCCCTTAGTTCACATTTGGGACAGAATTATTGGGTTTATATACCTATAGGGAGTATCATGTGACCTGAGCCATGCAGGAGAAGCTCCAATTTTAATGGTGTAGAGAGGAGTTCATTCCAGGTCTATACAAGTCTACTCAGCGTGCAGGATACCTACATGGATGGAAAGACTTTTTTAAGTGTTCCATTTATTGTCAGGGTGGGACGGGCTGGCAACACAGGAGATTGCTTCTTCTCTCTCCAGCCTGGGAGGGTCAGTGCTGTGCTAGCCAACTGTTATATCACAACCTATTTACTTTCAATTTGGTTGCCAACTGTAATAGGAGGACTGGTCACTGGAAAGAGAAGTAAACCAGCAGTGTGAGCTAATCACATTTTCAAAAGAGACAAACAGGAACAGATTCAGCCTTGTTGGCTTTATAGAAATGCTCCCATCCTCTTCCTGTGGGAGGTCTAAAGCCCCTAGATGGTCAGGGAAACATATAACTCAAAGTAATGAGTAAGGACAGCAGGAAGGAGACTATAGTGCTGTTGTCAGCCCAGGCGGTCACTGACTCTGACTAGATCCATTCAGGCAAAAGTCTCATTCCCAGTGAGGTCTTCCTAATGATATTTGGCCATTCATGAAGAAATGACCAAGTGATAGATGGATCTCCCACCAGCCAACAGTAGACATTCCTCTCTGCTCTTTCTCTCATTTCTCTCCAACTGAATTCCAAAACCTTTCTTTGCAATTTGTACAAGTCTATCCCTGGAGGAACTGAGAACTTTCCCCTGCACACCTTTCTCCTTTGGGATAATTTCTACCCTCACTAGATTAAAAGATCCTTGAGGAGAGAAACTAGGGTTTTTTTACATTTTATCTTTCTATTCCTCAGATCCTAGCATAATTCCTGGCACATGGTAGGACCACATGCTAAAAAGACCTTAATGATCATCTAATCCAGGGATGGGAAACCTGTGGCCTCAAGGCCACAGGTGGCTCACCCCTGATAATAATCTAACCCTTTGATTTTTACAATTGAGGAAACTGAATCCCAGAAAAATTGAATGACTTGTCCAAGGTTAGAACTAGGAATTTGAGTTGATGTTCTCTGACTCCCAGCACTTTCCTTCATCATTTGCTTTACTGACTTCTCCATTTTGTGTCTCCAATTTCAGCACAGTGACAACCTGATATCTGTACAGGGCTTTTGGTATACGATCTCACTGAATCTTCCCCATAGTCCTCTGTGAGGCCAGTGCTACAAATATAATTGTCCCCATTTTAAAGATGAGGAAATTGAAAGTAAGGAAAGTTAAGTGACTTGCCCAGCTACAATGTACTGGTGAAAAGAGTTGAAACCAGGTCTCTCAATATTCCAAGTCCACCGTGGGTCACCCTGCTCTGAACTGATGATGCTGTTTCCTGCACTGGATTAAATCTCTGAGGCTTATCAGTTTTCTAAGGTCAAGACCGCATTGAACAAAATAACCTAAGTACCTTATTTCTTATATATTATAAGCATACACTCTCCACTCTTAATTATTATGAATTGGCTCCACAGAGCAGTAGGAGGTACTCTCTGAAAGTATTTGACTTCCATGAAGGTGTCAGCAGACATATATTCTATTTCCTAAGACATGCAGAATGGCAGTTATGGTCATAATTGAGCTCCTATGCTATAGAGCTGATACAGGCATAGGGCATACAACACTTTGTCTCAGAACACCAACAAGGGAGTAGGGTGAATTTTCTCCCCAGGGCAGCATGTTTTTTCCCTGTAGAGACCACTATCCCCATACCTGGCCTCAGGATCCTCTGTCAGCACATGTGAAAATATTAGCTATATGATGCCTTCTACGGGGA
Source organism: Notamacropus eugenii (assembly GCF_028372415.1). NCBI lineage: Eukaryota > Metazoa > Chordata > Mammalia > Diprotodontia > Macropodidae > Notamacropus > Notamacropus eugenii. The sequence continues at coordinate 543,952,723 of NC_092872.1, read as the reverse complement.
ATAGGCAGTTCCATCCTAGTCTGTTACTCCCTCCCCTTTACTAGAACACCACCCATCCCACCCAACCCCCAAACAAATTTGCCCCAAGGCACATTTATAACCCTAGTTGTTACTAACTTTGCTTTGTTCATAGCAGAGTAGTGTTGTCATCCGGTTGGGATACAAAAATGGGCATGACACCTGTGGGTTTTCTATTGAAACATTAACGTATAATGAAAAGAATGCTACAGTGGATAGTGTATTGATCTATAGACCAGAAATAAAAGCTCTGGTGCTTGGATGCAGAGTCCAGAGATCTTATTTTGTTTTGTACGTGGCAATCATCTCTTCACCAATTATACACTGCGCTTTGGGGTTTTCACCTTGAAATTGCTGACAGAGTAGCTAAGCATGGGTGTCTATGTTTGTGAATCTTTTCTCAAATCAAATATACATCTGGCTGCTCTCACTTTGTCAAGTTAATGTCTTGGAAATATTGAGCTATGATATGGAGTTAGGAAACTGAATAGCTAAGAATGAAGAGCGGAGAAGACTTCAATTGGTTCTGTGTTGATGTTGAAGTTTCCTCTGCCCAAAATGGTGGGTTCAAATCTCATTCCCCTTATCATCTTGATTCTGCCTATATAAATTGCACACCCAAAACCCTTATATAAGCTTACCTTTTCCTCCCCACTTTGCTACTTAAAGTCTACATTATTGTTTTCAGTTGACCCACTATGGTAGTAGACATTACCTTCGTTTTAAATCAAAAGTATTTCTCTTCCATGTTCTGAAGACACTTCATTGTCACATCTCTTCCTCCATTTATACCACAACCACTCACTCAGGGGACAGAAAAGTTGGTGGCAGTGATGGTATCTCTTTAGTCCCTGAAGGAAAGAAGCCAGGGCACTAACCTCTTGTAGTTGCTATTACTGCTACCATAAGTCTCACATATTCAAGTCACCTTGAAGTCACCTTAGGGACACTGCCTTCTTCAAATATCGTGCAGCATCTAACTCCTCATCCTATCTTTCTGAGAATCAAATTTCCAGCCCCTCCAAAGCTGCCCTACAGGAAGGGAATACATAGAAATTTGAGAGTGTCTTTCTTTCCCTGTTGTTCATTATAGAATCAGGGGCAAACTGTCAGGGGTAAGGGAAAGAGAATTATCAAAACCTTGGACCTCAAACAAAAAACCTGGCCTCACACTAAGAATTAAGCTCGTCTTATGTTTTGGAACATCGTTTCATGTTAGTAGAGTTTATAGATAATTTTATTTTATTTTAGATAATGTTCATAAGAGTATTAAAGAAAAATATTAAATAGTCATAAAATTAGGTTCTTTGGTGAGGGAATTGAAAGAAAGAAAAGACTAAATTTAAGAGATAAATAAGGAAAGCTGCCAAATATCTTTTGGGAGAGATTAGGGAGAGGAGAGGATGGTTCCAGACTTGTGCCTTTTTTCTAATTGTAGAAATTCCCTTTACCAATAGAGATCAACTTCTCCCTTACTTATGGTCTTACAGAACTGCCTGAGACATTGAGTGGTTAGGTTACACAGCTACTCTAGATCAGGGGTAAGAATTGAACCCATACCTCCTGACTCCAAGGCTATTTCCCTATCCACAATGCCATGCTACCTCTCTCAAACTAGATTAAATACACAAGGAAGAAGATTCAGCTTTTCTGGGAACGGAAAATCTCTGTGTCATTTCCGCATATCCATGTGTATTCCTGAGGAGGCAAATTTTTGCCATATAATTTTCATTCTGATTATATCTAGTCAATATCCATCATCATTGAAAAGGACTAAGATTAAAGAAAAGACTTTGTCTTCATTATATCCAGATACAGCTTTAAGAATATTTTGTGTGGGGAAAACCTCAAGCATCCCCTACACTATAATTCCTAATTCCAATTTTGTAGTGGATCCAGTTAGTTACTGAAAACAACATGAAATATTTTCATTCTGCCTTTGGATGTTATATGGGCACCAAGAAAATTGTGTGTATATGTGTATATATGTATATGTGTATATATGCATGTATGTATCTATGTGTGTATATACACATACATATATGCACGTATACACACACACACGCACACACACACACACATATACATACTGACTCAGAATGCCCACTAAGTGCTCATCTAGCCTTCATTTAAAGCTGTGTTTTTTGCCTTTTTCATATCACTAGCATTTAGCATAGTGCCTGACAAGATATTATAAGTGTTTTAAAGTTACTTGTTGATGAACTAACCTTTAGGAAAGGGAAATTCACTCTTTCTAAATCTGCTCAATTCACTTTTGGATCATACTAAGTGTTAGAAAGCCTTTCTTTACTTTGAGCAGAAATATGTCTCTCTGCAACTTCTGTGAATTATTCTTACTTCTGTCTCTGTGGGGCCGTGAAGAACAAACCTAATCTCCTCTTAAAGTTCAGGTACTTGAAGGAGTCCTGCCTTCATCTTTTTTGCTCCACTTTGAAAATCTCTAGCTTCTTTAACCCATTCTAGTATGACATGATCTTGAACCCCTTCACTGTCCAGGACATCCTCCTCTAGATTTTCTCCTTATGAAAACATGACACTCAGCACTGAACATAATATTTCAGATGTTCTCTGAAAAGGAAGGAGTATAAGTGGTATTATCATCTCCTTCATTATTAACACTGTGACTCTGTTAAAGCAGTTAAGATTGCATTAGATTTTGGTTTTGGTCTTTGCCTGCTTTGTCCCAATGTCAACTCTCCTTGAGTTTGCAACAAGTATAGGGAGCTCACAAATTATAGCTCCATGTATAGACCCAAGGGCCAGCTTAGTTCACATTGCAAGAAAAGGCTCTGCTATATCAATATCCCCATCTAGATGGCCTAGAAATTTCTTTTACTGCTTCTCCCTGTTAAAGTTTATATTCCTGTCCTCATTCTAAGCCATTCCTAGATCACTATCCAGAATAAATTTTTTTCTGGAGAGTCCATAATCCATAAAAGTACATGATGTCACCTCTGACCTCCCCATCCATTTGTATCAGAAGGAAATGTCCTCACCCCTTTGACAACATGGCCACCAATCTCATGAAATAGATAGTGTGCTGGACCCAGATTCAAGAAGACCTGGGTTTGAATCTCACCTCTGTGCCTTGAAAGCTACATGACTATGAATAACTCACTTGACCTCTTCAAATATCAGTTTTCTCTCATGAAAACTATTTGCAGAATTTACCTCTGAAGGTTGCTGTGAGGAGTCCCAAAAGTGCAGTTTTAGGCTGTGAAATCTTAAAAAAAAATAATGATTTATGAACACCGTGCATAAAGTTAGCTGGCATTATTAGCTGGTTTCTAGTTCTTAGACAACTTTTCTCTTGAATTCTTCCTCTTTTTTTTGGTAATTATCTTTTTCTTTTCCATCAGGGATTTGGTTACAGCTTACTGTGATCTTGCTCATGATTTCAAAAGGAATATATTGCACACCTGCATGCATATAAGACCTATATATGTATGTAGGGAATACATAGATCAATATAGTCACTGATCTCAAGGACCTTACACTCTAGCAGAGATAAGACATACACACAAATACTTGTGATATAAATGAGAATATGCAAAATGGCATATGAAAAGTCAGTAAAAAGAGCTACAGAGCAGAAGAAGGAGGGTTCTTGGCTAGTGATCATCAAGGCTTTCCAGAATTGATGGCAATTAAAAGTTAGTAATTGAAGAGGTCAGATACTGGCAGTTGAAAATGTTGGGACTGAATCTGTTAGGTAGAGATAATTACCTGAGCCAAAGTACAGTGGCAAAAAAATCGGGGAATGGCCTTGTCTCAGTAATCTCAGCTATTCAGAAGACAGGCTGTGTGAAGGAGCATATTGCGAGAAAGAACTGAGGATGTAGTTAAGGACCAAATGATTGAGGAACTTGAAAGTCAAGTGAAGGAGACAGATTTATTATTTAGTAGATAAACAGGAAAAATTACTGAAAGTTTTTGAGCAGTGGGATAGCATGGTCCAAGCAATGAAGGATGGTCTAAAAAAGGAAAAATGAGTCAGGTGAATTAGTTAAGAGCATATGACATTAGTTCAGGAAAGCTTAAATAGTGGTATTTGTCATAAGTAAGGACCTGATTACGGATTGGTGGAAGATTAGGAAAAGCCAAAGGTCAAACACCATACCAGGATTTTAATCTTGAGTGTTTGAATGGGTGGCTGGTGTTCTTGGCTGAGAAAAGGAAGTCAGAGAATGAAAGGGGATTTTGATAGGGAGTTGAGCAATTTGGTTTAGGGCATGTTCAGCTCAAGGTACCAATGGATGAGCCAAAGAGAAATTATAAGGATGTAAATGTTGGAGTTCAGGAAAGGTTCATAGTTAGAGACACAGATTTAGAAGTCTTCTGAATGACTTCCGAAATTTTGCCTGAAGTCGTATGAAGTAGAGATGATTACTAAGAGAGAAAAGGATATGATTGTTAATGCTGGCTTTAAGGGAATGGGAGGAAAAAGAGGACCTGGTTCAAGAAACAGAGAAGGATGAATCAGGGTGTCATGAGGAAAATCAGGAAGATACAAAAGGGTCAAAGAAGTCCAAATAAGGTAGAGTTTCAAAGAGCAGGCACAGTCAAATTGTTGAATGCTATAGAAATGTCTAGACCAAAGTGAACTCATCACTGAAATTGTCTGTGGAGTTCAGGCTGAGTAAAAAATCAAGTAAAGTCAAAAGGCACTAGGATGAAAAGGAGAGAGCTCAGGAAGCCAGGGGCCATGGTGAAAAATTCAGTTACTATTGCACAAAAGGTGCAACAATTCTGAAGCCTAAAGAGGCCCAATTTGAGTGCGGACCGATGTGCGGCTGAAGTGAAGTAGAGATGAAAGTCAGTGGAGCTGAAGAATCATGAGACTAGAACGTTAGTCATGTCCTCAGGATGGCAAACTCAGAGTGGAAAGGAAAAAAGTGAACAAAATAAGTCCTGAAGGCATTGGGGAAAGTACAATAGTCCTGATGAGTTCTGGAGAGTAAATTTCTTTTTAAAATATCCTAAAATAAGACTTTCTATTCATTTATGTCATCTTCATCCTCAGTTAGGATATATCAGTGATTTTTCTGTATTTATAATGCTCATTGAGGTCATGAATGATAGATGGTACACAAATATGAATGCATTCTAAGGGAGAAGGCAGGTCAGCCATTGAGATGCAACATGGCACCATGGAAAGGATGCTGGATTTGAAGTCTGAGGCCTTGCATTCAAATCCTTGCTCTCTTACTTACTAAATATATGACCTCAGACCTCTCTGGGCCTCAGTTTCTTTGTTTGTAAAATGAAGATAAAGAATATAAGACTTCCAAGGTGCCTTTCACCTCTAATCTGTAATCCTGCGATGCTATGACAATATGGTTATGAAGTGGTGGAAATTGAATACAAAGGAAACTAACAATCTGCCAAACAGCCCTCTTTAACTGAAGACTCTAAATTTAATAACTCACTGCATTTTAAATACAATACCTACCTTAAACAATCTACTCATCATTTATCAACCACTTAATATAGTAAAAAGTACTCTAAAGTAAGTATTTACACACCCAAATTTATAGTGCCAGCTGTGCCATTGACTGTGTGACTCTGGACAAATCTTTTCCCTTTTGGAGACCTCCATTTTGTTTTCTGTAAAAGGAGGTGAGATTGTTTGATGAAACCTAAGTACTTTCCAATCTCATTGCTGAAGGATCATGCATTATATTTAAAAAAACTTTTGAAACCTTGGATTCACATTGTTAATTTTCATGTTATTGTGACTAAACTGATTACATTTAGCTTTGCATCCTGTTAAGAAGGTGGGGGATGAAAACTGAGAAAACTAGGTGAAGCTTAGGCTTAGGAGACAAGGCTGATGACTTACTTGAATTTTAGAATATGAAAGGAAGCGGCTTAGCCATGCAACTCTTGGTTCTTGTTCTTTAGTCAGGGTTTGTTTGTCTCTTCTTTCCTTTTTTTTTTTTGAGGGGGGATAGGGAAGGTAAGATGATAACTGACTAAAAGAAGCTGAATCCAACACCTAATAGGATATGTAGAAATCCAACTAGAGTTCCATAGGTACTGGGAATGGATTTTTCTATTGGAGCAACGTAACCAGAATTTTCTAGACATACATACATACACACACATTTATCATACATACACACATATATTTGAACATTTTTGGTGACCAACTGCAACTGCTATATCTTATTGGAATATTTCAAATAGCATCAAATGAATGTCTTCTTTCTCAGGAAGTAGAGCTCATGGATGTTCTAGATTGTTACAGTCAGAATGTGACTCAATTTCCCAGTATTCACTCAGACTATAGCTTAGGGCAAGTATTCTCAGTCTTCTTATTGTGTCATCAATTCCTTTGGCAGCCTGGTGAAATCTGTGGATCTCTTCTCAGAAAAATATTTTTAAGTACACAAAATACCTAGGATTGCAAAGGAATCAAAATGCCGGAATACAATTTTCAAAAGAAAATTTAAACAAGTTAACAGATCCCAAATTAAGAACCCTAGTGGATGATTTTGAAGCAATTATTAAAAAGAAACCAAATTTAAAACTGTGGAGTAAAAGATACACTTTTGCGGGGGGGGAGAGGGAAAAAGTAGAAACTAATGCAATCTTCCTACCCCAAAATACTTCAAAAGATTTCCCTTAAAATAATAGTAATAAAACTAGAAATACAAACTTGTACTGATATATCCCTGCTTTAAGAAATGTTCACCTCGTGTTGCATATGGCATTCAGAACTAGCCGAACAGAAACATGAAGGGATGGTGATTTGCTTTGCAAAGCCTCTTTCCGTGTATATAAGGAACTCTATATAAAGGATTACTTTAAATAAAAGGCTCTCCTAGTGTGTCATGTTATTTGAATTCAGTCTCTTTAGGCAGGACTTCAGGATTTCATCTCTTACCTACAGAGAAGCACTCCTCTGTTTTCATTACTTTGGGCTACTACATAATGGCCAGATTATGCAAAATTCCCATCCTGGACCCAGATTTCTAATGCTCTTCCTTCAATTTGATTCAGCGCTTCTCAGGCTGTGCAAAAGGAGTGGTGGAGGAAAAGATAAGACAAGGAGAAGACACAAAGCCTTTATTCTATAGCTCCAAATACCTCCTTACAATAATTTCTGACCCGATGCCACAGGCATCTGCCAATACCATATGACATCATCTTACCATTTCCTGGATCACTGTTTACTCTTCCAATAGTTATAATCATTGAATGACCAATTTGGGATGAGATGTGAAGAAGATGTGGTCATCCCATGAATAACACATTTATGTCATGTCTTAAGTTCAAAGATTTAGATCTGCAGGAGCCTTCAGATCTGAAAGTCTGGGGATAATTATGAGGAGACTTCCATAAGGGCTAATCAGAATCATAGTTTGTTGATTCCAGTTCCTGGAGTCCATGCGTTAGAAACATATTCTACAGGGAAAAGTCCAACGTCACCCAGTCAATGGCAGAGCTGAGAATATAATCTAGAAATGAAAATATCTATCCAAGAGTTATTTTTGTAGCATGTAACCTAGCGCTTTATATCTGTCCTCTGAATTTATCTTTAGCTCCTTTTCTAATGAACTTATCATGTAATGTCATGTTTTAGACCTATCTGTACTAACATCCTGCTGGATTGTAAGCTCTGTGAGAGTAAGGAACATGATTTATGCAAACTCACAATACCAAGAACAAGGCTCTCAATGTAGATGATGCTTAATACATGTTTGCTGAATGAATTGTGGAGATGTCTAAATATCAGATGAAGGGAATTACATTTTATCATATAAGTAGTGAAGCAGTATTGAATATTTCTGAGCATGTACTTCCTTTGCACTAGGAATATGACTTTGGTAGCTATGTTAAACTAGATTGGAGAAAAGAAATACTGTAGGTAAGGAGGCCATTTCAACAGTCCAATCAATCAATAAGCATTTATTAAGCATTTTTATGTGTCAGGCACTGCGCTCAGTACTAGAGATGGAAAGTCAAAAAGAAAAAGTACCTGCCCTGAAGGAGCACACATTCTATCAGAATGTCCAGTTGAAAGTAAATAGAATAAATAAGTTTGATTGTGAGTAGAGAGACAAGAGGGGAAAAATGCAAGTGATAACTGTGGAGACAGAATCAGTAGGAGTTGGCACCTGAATTGGAGGAGGGGTTGGTTAAGGAGAGGGAAGACTCAAAAATACCTCCAGAAGAGCCTTCTGAATAATGAAGTAGTTTAGATGGGCACAGACAACCTCATTAGCAATGGTTTTTTTGTTTCGGTCAATGAAAAAACAATCAAGCATAGGAAGAGTTGTAATTAGTTAAGCAGGATATGACTAAATAAATGAAGGCATTGATCATTGTTAGTCCCTATTTATGTTTCAGGAAGCAAATCAATCATCTTCGATATTGGGGGATAGCATCTAAATTCCCACTGAGCTATGCAGAACATATCCAATGCGAACATTTGTCTCTTGCTTTCTTATTAAGATTCAGAAAGCATTGCCAAAAGTATAAGAGAACACTAAATTGGTACCTGGTCTGGCAGGTCAGAGGTTCATTCAGGAAGCCATTGACTCAGTTGAATATACTTAGTAACTGAATGAATATCTGCAATGGATGTCACATATTTGAATCCAGGTAGATTTCATTTGGCAAACGAAGAAGACATTGAATCCCTAATAGCTCTAAAAGCTAGTAGCAAAATTGAAATTACATTGGTAGAAGAAAGATAAAACTCTAACTGCTTTCTAGACTTATGTTAGAACTGACTCAAGCCCATTAAGCTTTTCAAGCTAACATGATTTTTCAGGATCCCTGGGCAATTGGAAGGTTCTGAAACATGAAGTTGAAAGAAGGAGCATGGGAGGACCAAGTTTAGGATGCATAGGATAAAATACCACATTTATAAAAAGTTGGAGGAAGGGAAAATTTATGCCAATAATTCTTTCTCTGTTATAAATTGTAAGATCATCAACCCTAGCCAAAGTTCTAGTCCTAAATTAATTTATCCTCCCTCTATGGGATCATAATGTAAAGGAGAAAAAAATCAGACTGGCACCATGGGAAGTACAGTTAATTTTCAAGAACACGTTTTGCTTTTACACATGTACCACTAGAGGCAATTGCCTACCCCTCTCACTAAGGATGCTAATTAATAATGATAAATGTGTTTGCAAGAATAAGTCCATGTCAAGACTAACATTCATTTCATTTCTTTCCCCATCCCAACTTATTTAAGGAAGATATACCAATTAGCATGGATAACAAGGTTATCTGTTCTGAGGGTGGCTGTAAAGCAATGAGACTTACAGAAGAGGCTCAGGGAAATTTTCCTTATTATCTGGTACAGAGGGGAGAGAGCTGGATATAGAATCAGAGAACTTGGGCATGCTGCCCAATTCTACCACTTTTTCCCCTTTGGACAAGTCACTTCTCCCCTCTAAGTCTCAGTTTACTCATCTGTATCATGACAGAATGAGACTAGATGACCTCCAAGTTACCTTTCATCTCTAAATCTATGATCCTTTAACTTTATGGGCACTTCAGAAGATTCTGATCACAAAGAACATGTGTACTTATGAGAGTTTTTGTGAGGAATTGGTTAGAAAAAATACCTACCAAACTACAGTAAGGGAGCAGTTAGAAAGAAAAAGACTACAAAAAATATTGGAGATAAAAAAGTTAATCTTCCTTCCTGCCACCTGTGATGGTTGTCTTTTACAAGAAGTCACAACAACAAAAGCTACCATTGGTAGTCTTTGGAGCTTACAAAGTTTACCATTGAAGCCTTCTCTTAGCACCAGTTGTATTCATCCCTCATTGCCAGAGAAGACCATGCCATCAGAGAAATAATGACATGACTGGCACTTGACTTTGTTTTGAGTGAGGGAGGGCTGTGCAGGTCACCAGCCTCACTTCTCCTCCAGAGCCATCTGAATCCAGTGACCTGATATTTCATCAGGATGACTGGAGATGACCCAGGATGTACTGGGAGACCATGGCCCTTAGCACTAGTTAGTAGAAGGAGCAATGAATTTGGACTCAGAGAACCTGGCTTTAAATCTAGGCTCTGCTACTTTCTGCTTGTGTGACCTAAACAAACAGAATCATTTCCATTTTATAGATCAGGAAACTAAGTTTTAGAAAGACAATCACTTGCCTTTTGTCAGTTAGCTAGTAAGAAAGCACCCAAGCCAATTCTCAAACCAGGGTTTCTGATATCATATCAAGGGCTACAACTATTATGCTGCAGTTATAGTACCAGTTGTCTTTCTTACTCCTGAAGAACCCAAGTGTAACATTACCAGCTAAACCAAAGGTACAAAACATCCCTGTTCCAAAAGCACATTGTGGATAATCTTTCTTGTTCCTTCAGAACTTGTCTGGATGTGCTTATAGATGAGTAATATCCACTTTGCAATAGCAACTCAAATATTTGAGATTAGTCCAATATGGCTATTATTAATTCAGGGACTACCTTAGAAAGCAAGAAGATTAGAATGTGGAAAAAAGAACTCAGGGGTCCCCAATTTGCTTCAACTCAATGACTTGGCAAGGAGCATTGATTTGGGGTCTAGAATTATGTTAAATTCAGTGGCATGGGGGAGACAGAACAATAGCTTATAGTTACACAGAACATACATGTATTTATATGTGTGTTATGTATATATAATATTCATATAATATATGATATAATATTCATATAATATAATATATAATAGTATATATAATATACTATCTGTAGTATACTATATATACTATAATATATGATATATACACATAATATTCATATATGCACATATACATACATATATGTAAAGTGATTTGTAAACTATTTCATTTGATCTTCACAACAACCCTGTGATATAGGTGGTATTATTATTATTCCCATTTTACAGAGGAGGAAAATTGAAGCTCCAAGAGGTTTAGTGATTTGTTCCCAGTTTCATAACCAGTAAATGTCTAAGGTGGAATCTGAACATGGGTCTTTCTCACCCCAAATACAATGTTGTGTCCACCATATGTAGTCCTTCTCAAAGAAGAACTATAAGACCTGATTCCTGCTGTCATGGAGCACTGGGAGACACCTGAGAGTAAACTAGTACATGACAAGACTAGTTCTAAGTTCAGATATTAGTCTATGGCCTTAGAATAACACACTGCAAGAGCCCTGGAGGGCTTTCGCTTAGCACAATACTGTATTGCCCCAGACTTCAACCTTAGTTCCATAGATGATTAAGAAGTCCCAGACCATGAATCTCAGTGATCACCCCTCATCTGCACCCTACACCTTCTCTTTAAAAGCCCCTGTGACCTATTTTGACTGGTTTGGATGATTTTACTTCAGATGAGAGCTTTGAAAGCTGTTGGAGAGTCATTGGAGTAATTTATGTAAGGTACTTGGATCTGCTTAGGAAAGGAGTGCCAAAAAGATGGAAGTAATGCAATTCTGTGATGACAATATTTAGGAAGGAAACTGTAAGGCTATGCAGTAACTTTAACCTCACTGGGCTACAAGCCAGGTGAGACCTGACCAAGAGAGGGGAAGCCAGGAAGAAAATCAAACCCATCTATTTGCAGACCAGGAATGAAGAAAAGGGTTTGGGAGCCTCCCAGACAGGACTTGATGTTTAATAATCAATTTTGATGTATTATACTTTGGACTTCAACATGAAGCAATATAACTCTTAGGTATCCTAAACAAATGAGGACGAAGTATCTCTAATGGGCAAAGGCACTTGGCTAGGCCCTCCAGATGCCCCTGCATCCTCTACAAGCTTCCACTGAAGCCTTCCCTTAGTACTAGTACAAAGAGTACTGATTTTGTACTCAGAGGTTCTGACTTGGAATTCCAGATCATATACTTGCTGCTTTTAGGACCTCAGGGAAGCCACTGAAACTTTCTGAGTTGTAGTTTCCATGTATAAAAATGAGTCCCAAATAGTGACCACTAAAATTGTCCCAACTCTGAAGTCCAGTATTGTTGAACAAAGTCTTGCTTCTCTGAACTGCTGTCATTCTTATTGTCCAAGTCACTCCTTAACCTTTGGTTAATTAACCTATGGCCTTGTAACATCTCCTCTCTTTTTATCTTGATATGTGCATTAAATTTTATAATTAATCCTTTTATTTGCTCATGTTTTCTCTCCCAGATGAGCAACATGAAAGTAGAGACTGGATCTTATACCTCTGCAAACCTTGTATAGTACAGAACAGAGGGTCTTTTGCCTATGGTAAGTTTTCACTAAATACCTATTCTTTTGATTTACAAATACACACACATGCTCATAGGTTTAGAACTAAAAGAGATTTTCCAGATCATTGTATCCACCTCCCTCATTTTAGAGATTAAGAATAGGAAACAGACTGAAAGAGGATAATTTTCTTGTGCAAGATCACACAGGTGGCAACTGGCAGAACTGAAATTAGAACCCAGTTCCTCTAACTCCAAATTCTCTTTCTTCTGTACCATACTCTCAGATTACATAAATGTTTTTGATAAGTCCCTGCTATCTAGGAATTTACTAATGCTCTTAAAGTCATATCAGGATCGGGGTTCTAATCATGAATGCTCCCATGAATCCAGAGTCATGATAGAGAAGGTGAAAGTCCTCTTGTGACTTGAGAGACTATAAAGGTTAAAATAAACCAGTGGGGGCTAAAATTATTCCAGCCATACTACCCTGTTTCCTGAAATTTTGATTGACCCAATCTGGGTCATGGGGAGGCAAACAGAAGATGATACAAATGGAAGTCGTCCTAGATTCAGAAAGAAAACCTGGGAAAAACTGAAAGCTTCAGAGACCCATTCCAAAGCCATCTGGAAAAATCAGAACCTAATCAGCCAACAAATCTAGGGTAAGCACTCAGCCCCAGACTTTTCACACAGTGAATACTTAAATATCTCAAAGTTAATTACACTGAATGAAGGTTTCAGGAGAGTACCCTGCCAGAAAAACCAAACTTTGAGGAGTAAAACTTGGGGAGTAAGGCTGCCCAGTTCTTATTCCTTTTCTCACAATTCTATTTTTCTTACTCTCTCTTCACTCCTAATCATCCCTCCTCTTTCTCCTTTTACTGATTTAGATTTAAAACACCATCCTATGAGATGTCATCCATCACTATCTTAGGAAGAAGCCCTTGGTGTATATACATGTCTCCTGCAGTCCTATCCTGGGAATGGTGGGAGTTTGAAGGAAATTCTATATATCCTAATGAAGGGTATTCTATTTTAGAACTACTCCCATTTGGGCAAGTACTGTTCCATTTCCAGGACATTTCTTCAGCAACAAACTCACTGAAACAGTTTCATTAGAATACAAAATGGAAAAAATTAGTTTTTAAAGAGAGAGATTCTAAAGGTCTCTTTTTAAAAGTTGTGTGTTAGCATTAAGCATTGTTTATGAATAAAGATCCCACAAGGAAAAATGAGAAGTTGCTACCCAGAAAACTGTACATGTTTGATTTGTTTAACGTTCAGTATCAATAACTCTTATATTTCTTTTAATCCTCTCCTCCCCCCCCCCCAACTAAGTGTTAGAAACATAAGGAAGCAGAGTTACAAACAAGTCCTGTGCTTCCTCCTTGTCCCTATGTATGTCTCTGACAGCCCATTGTAAGAGCAGGAGATGGGGGCTAGGAGCTCTTCCTGGGCCAGTCCATGGTCACAGCAGGTAGAGGTTCACTGGTGGTGTATTCTCAACAAGTAAGACAACAGTTAAAAATATGTCACAGAAAACGTGTGTGCGTGCGTGTGTGTGTGTGAATATACTCAAGATTTGCCTGTCAAAAAAGGTTTCTTATTCAAATGACTTCACCAGAGTTATATTGGCTCTATAATAAGGCTAAAAAGGAATTATATATTGAATCTTAATACTGAGGAGAGAAAAGAAACGGTAAGGACATTCAGGGCCAAAGCTGAAAATATGATAGAGTTAATGTCTTTCACATGTAAATATGACCTTTGCCTCAACTTGAGTGATTTGTATATTTTGTTAGCATCTCTGGACCTATCACTCTTGAATTTCTTGCCCACTACAGTCTGGGGACCTGGGAAGAAGCCACAATTGCCCAGAGGGTTCAATCTAAAACAGGGCTGCTGGCAGGGGTTGGGCTCCAATTCATCAACAAAGGCTAGATAGCTATTACCTTATAACCAATGTCTTCAGTTCACAGAAGTTGTCCAGCACTAAGCCTAGACTGAATTTGCAGGCTAATTATCTGGCAAAAACTTAAGATCCATTAGAACATAATGCCCACGTCTCTGAGAGGTTTACATCTTGTTTCCTGGATATGTATAGTTTTTTTGGTTCTTTGCCTGGTCTCTAGGGCATTAATCATTGGCTCATGATGAGATTTGCTGGAGGTTAGGGTCCTGTTCTGGGACTCTACTATTCTCAATGTGTACTAGAAAAGCTACAGTCTTTGGGAAGGAGTTTTGTGTTGACAGAACCAAAAGCAAACAGGTCAGTGACTCTGCTGAGATGTGGCTCACAGCTTCTGGTTTAAGCAAAAATAACCCCCCCAAAACCCCAAAAAACCAGAGGTCCCACCTTTGCTCAAGAACAAGTAGGACTAGAATGGGGAAAACAAACCAACCATATCAAAATAACTGAAAACACCATTAAAATCCATACAATAGACACCTAGATCATGTTAAATTTTTGTGAGGTCAGGTATATGTTGGAGAGAATTCTCAGTCAGATACAGAAGCCTCTGAGGTCTTTTCCATTTGAAGTTTTGATTCCAAGAAGATAAGCCATCTAGACAGCTATTTGGCACATTGGATAGAGTGCCCACCCTTCCAGTCTGGATTTAGGAACAATCCAAGTTCAAATATGGCCTCAAACATAAGCTGTGTGACTCTAGGCCAAGTCACTTAACTTTATTTGCCTCAGTTTCCTCATCAGCAAAATGAGCTGGAGAAGGAAATGGCAAACCATTCCAGTATCTTTGCCAAGAAAACTCCAAATGGGGTCACAAAGAACAGGACACAACTGAAAAATGATTGAACAACAACAACAACGAAAAAGCAATCAACAAGCATTTATTAAGTACCTTCAATGTACCAGACACTGTATGGGGCATGAGGGACACAAGGATAGAAATTATAGAGCCCTTGCCCTTAAGGAGTTTACATTCTAGTTAGGGAGACAATATGTACCTACATAGGTATCTACAAAATAAATATAAGGTAATCGTATGGTACTTACTGGTAAAGAAAAGAGTGGATCAGCAAAAGCCTCATGCAGAAATGAGCATTTGAGCTGAACTTTAAAGAAAACTAGGCATTCTCCAAGGTGGAAATGAGGAGTGGCTACATTCTAGGTATTGGGAGAGGGGGAAAGCCACTGCATACCAACGCAGAGACAGGAGGCCATAAGACAGGAAATGCCAGAAGGTCAGTTTGCCATAAAGTATATGAAGAGGAGATAATCTATTGGACCCACGTTCATTTGAAGACATACTGAGAGATGACATGACTTCTAAATGGCTGATTTCACATGATTTTGAGATTATGAGATTTGCAGTTAGGAAAATAAAGTTGTATGGCATACCTTCATCAAATCTCAGAGAGACATATACCTTCTAAAAGGTAACATGGCTGCTCAACCTCCCCAAAGCTGTGTGATGTATATCCCTTCCTGAAGGTCAAGCAATAGATAATTCCCTCCTTCATTACTAGCACATAATAGGTGCTTAATAAATGCTGTTCCATTCATTCATCTAGCCAGAAAGGAGGCAAAAAAATGAAACCAATACATGCATCCATTCTACACGTTAGAAAGTAGGTTTTCATGCAGGTTTCTCATGCAACCAGTTTTGGGAATGGAACTTGGTCTGCTGATCCAAATGGTGAAAATCAATGGCTGGTTTGCAGGAGAAGCTTTTAAGCTGCAGTGTTCAAACACTTATTTAGAAAAGCAAGCTAGTCAGTCTCAGGTGGTAGAAGAAAAAGCTGTTGTTAGTTTAGCTCACAAAAAGAAGCAAAAAAAGCAACAAGAAGAAGGATGTATGAGAGGTTTCTCAGGTAGAAGTATGTCCAATATATGGCAAAAACAGGAGAATCAGGGGAACCACACAGTGTTTGGGGAGGTAACTGAGGATTTTACTCAGCAGGAGGTCACAGAGATTTTAAGTCTGTTCACCCAAAAGATGGGACAATTGTTGGTATCTTGCAACATGAGAATCAGTGAAAAAAAGATATATTTTCTTGAGAAAGAAGAGTAAATAGCCAGCAGATTCAAAGTCAGAACAGATTGACAAGAAAATAATTGTTTACTGGTCTATTGCAAGCAGGGGTAGATTTTGGAAGAATAGATGGCATTTCAACTAATGAACTATACAAAATGTGTCAAGAAAAGGGACTTGATATTAAACTGAGCAGGAAATAAAAATTGCCCCTACAGATGCTTCTGAAACATTGTGTGCAAGTTTGTCATACCTGCAGGGACAATAGAAAATTGTCCAGGCCCAAGGTCAGATTAAAGAAAGTATACTTCTAGCCAGAATGATGACCCCAAAACTGCAAATTAGAAAACAGTAAACAATAATGAATGAGGCTATGATAGTGAGTTCATGGACTCAAGAAGCATGACGGACGCTCTCTATCTTGCTTCTGGTTATTATCTTGTTTCACTCTGGCTTTTTGTCTATTCACCTTGTTTGTCAGATTTATTTTCTGCAGGCTTAATACCCACCACCTGTAGATGCTGATTACTTAAGCCAGATGTCACCCCCTGTCCACGACTGTGATGTGTCACCCCTGGACCTGGTGTCGACCAAGCTCCAGATGCTGACTGAGGAATTGGCCTCTTGAATGGAACCTCTTGGGGTAGGGACAGCTCTGTATTCAATTTCAACAGGAAGTGGCTATGTAAGAAGAGACCTTTGCCCCTTACCCCAAGGGATTTTGTGCCCCATTCATTCGAGGGGAGAATGATGAGGTGTTTGTGCTCAAGTCCCATCCTAAGATATTGTTTTATATGCCTACTTTCTGTTATCCCTGTTACAATTCTGCTGATACCAGTTACCCCGCCAAACTATGTAATGAATATGAAGGAGCTTGCGGCCAAATGTAATGGCAATTTAAATTGGAAGATCTTTCCCATTCATTAATAACCCATGTGACCTGCATGGGTCATATGGAAGATTGAGTCACGTGGAGCCTGTGGTGGGAGGAGCTTGTTAAATTGGTGGAACAGGAAGAGGTGGAGTTGGAGCAGAGCTGAGAGGAAGTTGGTCAGACTAGTCAGAGCTGGGAAAGAGAGAATAGGCAACTAACATGAGTAGGAGAACTTGTTTGTGATTTTGTTTAAGGGAGTCTATTTGTGATTTGCTGATGGAGCTGGTTTGTGGGAAGCCTAACAAAGGGAAGGCTTGAGGATGGTGTTGCCCTCTGCATTGTTATTGTGTACAGATTTCTTGGTTGCTATGACAGGATTCAGCTTTCTGCTGTTTGAATAAATGTTATGGTTCTGTCTTCCATGTATTTCATGATTCAGATTTATGTCAGCATATTCATAGCTGCTGTAGGTGCTATGAATATCTCATTGGCACTATAGAAGGGACCCCAAAGGTCAATCAGTCTAACTCTCTCATTGTTCAGATGAAATTAAAGCCCAGAGAGGATATCACTTGACCAAAAATCACATGTAAAATAAAAATCAGAAGTAGTTTTTGAAACCACCTGAACTGACTCTAGAGACAATTCTCTTTCCAATAGTCCAGTCTGCCTCCTATCACCCCCACCAGCCAGCTCCTAGACTAACTGTCTGTTAATCACTCCTTGAAGATACAATATGGAAAACCCTAATTGAAATGAAAATACTGAATTTAGGAAATATTTGTTAAATACCTACAATGTGCCTAAAACTATTCTGGCCTCTCAGATTCCAAAGAATTATATAACTGAGATTCTGCCTTCAAATAGCCAACAACTCACACATATAAAAGAAATTTGTGTCTGTATATCATAGGCTGCCTCGTTCTCTTCTCTAATTACTAAAGGGGGTGAAGGAACAGAAGGGGGGACAAACTATGTACTCTGTAAATTTGATATTTGATTTTTTGCCTCTTTGTGTACATTTGAGAAAAACCTGACTCTCATCAAAAGGAATAGGATGACAGACTTCTTGTTTCCAGTTTTAATATCAGATATTTTGTCCTGTCTAATATAAATTGTTTATTGTACTACTGTTTTCTCTAGGTTTGCCCTCTGTAGAAGGGTAGATCAAACAGTACTTTCATCATAATGCTAAGCAAGTATTAGATGGATTTGAGTTTAGGTAAGAGTTGTGTTGGAACCTCAGTTCCAAAATTCACTAGGTAGGTGATCATTTTTTGCCCTTTGAGACCAGGCAGATCAAAGTTAATTCATCCTTCTTATGAGAATCTTTCAAATACAAGATGCCAGATATCATCTCCCCTAAATTTAATCTCCAAGATGAACATTATTGTCTGGATGTCTTGATAGATAAGGTGTGGACTTAGAAATAGTGAGTCCTTACTATACCATTTTAGTAAAAAACCTCTTTCTTAAAAAGATTATGGATGGTTTAATGATAATCAACTTATAATCAGAAAACAGACCAATGGGGGCTCATAAACCAGGTAAAAACCCACACACCTATGTGTGCATGCACATAGACACATACACATGCATACACACACATGCACACACACACACACACACACACACACACACACTCACTCACACTCCTTGATATCTCAGGACTGTACCGATATCCCTGAGGAGATGTATTGTACATGTATTGTGAGGACTGACTTCTCAGTTCAAGTGGTAGTTGTGATGGCAGCTCCAGAGCACATGCTACAGAAAGCCCCTTCACCATCATGATTGTCATCCTCTAAATGCTCATCAGAATTTATTCCCAAAAGGATTGAAGGAAAAATGCCAATCTGATAGGTCAGAACAGAATATTGTGGAAAAATCACCTCCTTTTTTTTCTTTCCCTAGACATTAAACTAATACTGAAAGTTATTGTGTGCTATAGTAGGTAGAGAGCTGGCCTAAACCTCAATTAAGGCATGATTAACTGTTTTGGTTGCCATGGTACACTGACTCATGGTGAGTTGAAGTGCATTAAAATCCACACATCACCCCGTACTCATGAGAACTGTTGTCTAGCCTCTCCCTGCCCCTGTTCTATACTTGGGAATTTTTAACCCAAGCAGAGAAATCTATTATGCCTATTAAATTTCATCTTATTAGATTCAGCCCATTACTCTTGCCTGTTGAGATCTTTTTGGATCCTTACCCTTTCATCCAACATGTTAGCTCTTTCTCTTAGCCCCATTTCACTTCCAAATTTGACAAGCATAACTTCTATATCTTTCACCAAATTGCTGATAAAACAAAAATGTTTAGCAGCCCAATCTCAAATACAGACTCCTTCCTCTTCAGACCTCATAGAGCACTTTGTTTTTTCAACTCTCTAACGTAATTACTTAGGTATTGGAGTTCTTTGTGGAGGAGGACCTCTTTACTTGGTCTGTACCAGAAGGCAGAAAAGGAAGGGGAAAGGACTTTCTCCCTTCTTTACTTCCCCTACCCCCAATTAGCTATGTCATTAGGGCAACTAGACCAATTAAGAAACAATTAATTCAGTCAAGAACACAAACACACCCAAGGACAGACAATATGAAGATATTGTCACTCAACAGAAGAGAAATTTTCCACAGGGAGTGTGGCCCTTTGTGGCAGAGAAGAGCTTCAGTTGTCATTCAGGAATGAAGCATTCCTTTGGAGCTTTGTCGAGGGGCTCATCCAGCAAAAATATTTAAACCAAGGAGAGATGCCTGAGGGCTCTTCAGACAGAGAAGGGTCTTTCAGTCCCTTCAAGATCAGGAGTTGTTACTAGGGACAGGACTGAGACAGCAAGTACACTTAGGGAGAGAAAGGACATGGCACAGGTGCATCAAACCAACACTGCCTCAATCATTACCTCCTTTCAGAAGTCAATAGAGATAGACCAGGACCAAGAATCCTAGTGATATCAGCACCCTCCAGAACACTGATCCTTCTTCTAGCCCCACTCTTCAGCTTTTGGCACCAGAAGCAATTCCTATCAAAGAAGAGGCCAACCCTCTTCACCACCACTAACAACAGCCATTGATAAGCAGATAAGCACAAGAGTCCTGGGAACATGAATAATCCACCCTCAGCACACACACTCACACACACATTCACACACACATACACACACCATACTTCCACCCCCACACAAACTAAATAACTCAGTCCAGTCAAACCACAACTACCTTCTACTTTTAGGCTCCAGGAAGGAGAGGATAATTGAAAACCTTGTACTCAAGAGCCCTAGGAATAGCAATGCCCTGCAGAAGAATGATCCTGCTTCCAACCTAACCCTCGAAAGAATTGTCCAGGAAATCAGTTTGGCAAAAACTAGGCACAAACAAACATCTCACAACACATACCAAGATAAGGTCAAAATGGGTACATGATTTTGATATAAAAAGTAATGTCATAAGCCTATTTTAGGAAGCATGGAAAAAATAACTGTCAGATAGATGGCTAAGTGAAGTGTTTATGACCAAAGAAAAAGATAGAGAGCATAATGGGAAGTAAAACAGAAAATTTTGATTACATGAATTTAAAAAGATGCTGCACAAACAAAAGCACTAGAGCCAAAATCAGAAGGAAAACAGGACACTGGAGGGAAATTTACAGTATGGCTCTGAAAAAGGCTTCATTTCGCAAATATATAGGGAACTAAGTCAAATTTATAAAAAATAAGAACCATTCCCCAGTTAATAAATGGTTAAAAATAAGGACAGGCAGTTTTCAGAAGAAATTGAAGCTATCAATGGTCAAATAAAATTTGTTTTCTAAATCACTACTGATTAGAGAAATGCAATTTAAAACAACTCAGATACCACTTCACACCTATTAGATTGGCTAATGTGACAGAAAAGGGAAATGACAAATGCTAGAGGGAATATGGAAAATTCTGGACACTGATGCTTTATTGGTGGAGTTGTGAACTGCTCCAAACACTCTGAAGAACAATTTGGAACTATAACAAAAGGGCTATAAAACTGTGCATAGTCTTTGAACCAGCAATACCACTACTAGGTTTGTATCCAAAAAAAAAATTAAAAAAGGAAAAAGACCTGTATGTACAAAAATATTTGTAGCAGCTCTCTTTTTTGTGGCCAAGAAGTGGAAATGGAGGGGATGCCCATCAATTGGGAACAGGTTGTGGTAACATGATTGTGATGCAATACTATTACACCATAAGAAATGAGCAAGGAGATAGTTTCAGAAAAACCAGGGAAATCCATGTACTGATGCAAAGTGAAGACAGCAGAACCAGAACATAGTAACAGCAATATCATATAAGCTGATCAGTGGTGAAAGATTTAGATACTCTAATCAAGTGATCCTAGACAGTTCCAAAGGATTCATGATGAAAAGTACTATTCACCTTCAGAGATAGACCTGATAAACCCTGAATGCAAAATAAAGCATACTTTTTTTCTATTTTTCTTGCTTTTTTGTAACATGCCCATTAGAAAATATGTTTCGTACATGTAATTTATATATCGCTTACCTTCTTAATGGGTGGGGGAAGGGGATGGGAGGGAAAGAACTGGGAACATAAAATGTAAAATAGTGAATGTTAAAAATAATTGTATGAATGAAAAAACTTACAAAAAAAAGAAAGAATTGTCCAGGAAAGCAACTCTTGTGAACATGTGTCCTGGCAACAGATTTTTGTAGCCTCTGATTCCACAAGAGCCACAGCTACTGAAAGGTTAGAAAAGTCCTTGAAGCCAATTCCTTGACACCATCAAAAGACTGAAAACAAAACCTGACATAGCTTTATCAGTGAAGCAGACACTAAAGAAGCATGTGTTTTGATGCTGCTAGGACCACCAGACCTTTCCATTTGACTTGCACCTGTGACCTCCCTTCCTATTAGAATATAAGCTCTTTGAGGATAAGGGCTTTCTTGCTTTCCTGTTTGCATCCCATATTTAGCATAACACTTTGAACAAAGTAAGCATTCAATGAATACTTCATTCATTCATTCATTCATTCATTCATTCATTCATTCATTCATTCATTCTTAATCTCCCTACTAAATCAAGAAGCTCCATTTGGACAGTAGGCCATGACTTATCTACATTTTATTTCTTCCTAAGTACCTAGCACATTGTTCTGCATATAGGAGATGACAAATATTTATTGAATGAATTAATGTGAAAAAGCCTTAACAGGTAGACTAAAAAATCTGACTTTCATCCTCTGATCAATGGGGAAATACTCAGGTTTTGTAATTAGGAGAATGAATTTTAGAGTTCAGGTTATTTAACCTATACCTGATGGAGGATCCCTTCTCCTCCATATTTTCAGCAAGTAAGTACTCACCCAGCCAGGGCAGGGAAATCTCTGTAAGAAACAACCTTCCACTTCCAAAAGCAGTGCATTGTAATTTAGGGCAGCTCTGAATGTTTAGATTTTCCTTACTAGCAAATAACTAGTTCCAGGAGTAATACAGTTAATTGTGTGCATCAGAAACAACATCCTGGCAGATGTGTGAACAATAGGGTGTAGATAGAAGAGACTGGAGGCAGAACAACAAAGTTCTTACAATAACCCCAAAGAGAGATGATGAAACACAAGTGATGTTGGTAGCAGTATGAAGAGAGAAGAGAAGACAGGTCCCAAAGATATTGTGGATATAGAAGAGATGGGACTTGACAACTGGTTAGACATCATAGTGTAAAGCTGAGGGAGTAGTCAAAACTAATTCTGAGTCTGACTGTTTATAAGGATGGTAGTACCACCAATTTAACAAAAAAGAAAAATTTAAAGGGATAGAGTTTTGCAGGGCAGATTCAAGGTAGGTTCAGTTTTGGTTAGATAGGCTTTGCGTGCATCTAGGACTCATTAAACAGGTTCAAAAGCTCAAGGCTACACACTGGGTCTGGATAGAAAGACTTTGGAAAAGTTTTCATAGAAATCATAATTGAGGCCATGGAATTAGATAAAAATGATCAAGGAAAACTGTAGAAAAATAAAAAGAGAGCCTGGGTCAGAAGGAGTAGAAGGAAGAATAGTCAATAAAGGAGTAAAAGGAGCAGAAGGCAATAGGCAACCCAAGATAGAACCAAGTCATGAAAGCCAAGCAGTGGAAGAAGAGAGTATTAAGAGTGGAGTAGAGTATTTCAGAGTAGCACAGTAAAAGTAGAAAATTTAAGAAGGATGAGGAAGTATTAAGTAACCATCATTATCCATGCAGAGAACTTTGATGACCCAGGAAAGAATGGTTTCATAATTCATAGACTGAGATTTAGGAAAGAACTTAAGAGGTCATGTCAACAGATTATTTTATAGATGAGGTAATGGATACCCAGAAAGGTGAAGGATCTTGGCTAAGATTGTACTTGTCATGAATGCTAGAGACAGGATTTGAATCTGGGTGCTTTCTTTTTCTCTAGGGCTCTTTCCACTTTACCTCATTGCCAGTCAAGGAGTGGGAATGGAAGCCAGATTTCAGGGGATATAGGAATAAATGGGTGGTTTCTGCCAAAGGTAAAATGTGTGTTTAATAAACAGATTAGGCTCAGGGATGTGGTTGTCTGGTTGCTGCTAATAATGACATTTCCAATTTACAGTAAGTGTAAAGGTCAGCACTACCAGGGAAATTAATATTATTGCTTTATGGTGATCTTGCCCAGAAATGAATAGGAGTAGGAAATGGAGCAGGATGAAGAGAAAGATCCATGGAATGAGAAGAAAGCAGAGACAGACGCAGAGAAGGAAAAAGAATAAAGAGCCATTACTAGCAATTTTTTTAATGCCAGGATAAAAAACATGCTTTTGGTTCATTTGGGATGTTGAGGGTTTGGGGATGGGGAGTAGAGAATCCAGGACATCACTGATGAGGTTTCCACTATGTCAAGCAAGCCAAATGGGATTGGGGGGCAGCAATTTACCATCTGGTAGCTTCCTGTTTTGACTAATTATTCATTCTAACCAGAGGCTAAGCTCAGTTGCTTCTATGCTGCTGGAGGACTAAAAGCACTATTGATTTGCTCCCCTAAATTGTAAAGCCTTGGGAAAAAGCCCTGATAACCCTACTCTAGTTATAGCTCTGAAGAGGGAAAATGGGAAAATTTTAAAAGTGTAAGCACAAATAATGAAGGGCCAGTAATAGATGAAATTCAATGTCAAATCACCTGAGAAGCCAGATGACAGTAGTAAATCCTAAAATGCAAATTTAATGGGTACATCTCTTTTTTGGTCATCAAACAGGAGACCTGGGAAGTCATTTTGGTCCTCCAGCTGGCCTCTCTCATAGCTAAACACTGTATATGAGGAAGCAGGTTTTGAGGAATTGGAAAGTGACACCGAAACACTCAATTAAATTGTATCCTGTCAGCAAAGCAATCGATGACATCCTCCATTAGGGCAGCCCAGCAAAGGAGCACACAACAAAATGTGCTGTTAGCTAACTGTCATATTTATTCGCCAGCTACTTTCAAGGTATTATTAGACCAAGACTTAAGTACTTGGCTAAGCACCTGAGGAACACTAATGCTTAACAGGCTTGTCAGGCCTTTGAAATTCTCAGGATGTTATAAAAGCAACCAAAGGATTTTTTTTTCATCCTAGTGCCCAGTCCTTAGCCTTGTCAAGACATCATTCCCCAAAGAGTGAACTTTGACCATTTGAAGAAGATGTGACTTTATCCATGAGCTCTCTGTTACTCAAGTGAAAGGGAGAGTAATCTTGGACAACTCACAGGTGTTCTTTAGAAGGTAAAGCTGTACATTGAAGAAGTCCAGGGCATTGATAACTCCAGGATGACTGGCTAATGCCAATAACTTCTTAATCACTCTACTCAAACAGTCTGTCATTTCAGTGGCAAAGCAACCAATCAAGTTATTCTACTAAAGTCTAGACAATTAAGTAGATGTATAGTTGATTGCTTAACTTTTTACATACATTGGATTTGCTATGGACCTGTACTATAGGGAACTCCTGAGAGAAAAACTCTTTCATTAATGGAGATCTCAGCAGTTGCTGAGCAAATCATGGTCTTAGCTAGTTCCCTGTTGGTCTCAAAGACTAAGTAAGTAGCCTTCCCATGGTCACACAACTAGAAGATATCAGAAGCATAATGAACTCATCTTCCTTACTCAAAGGTCAGCTCTCCATTCATAGTGTCTCTCCATTTTACACATATTATAACCATCACTATAAACAAGAGCAATCACAAATATACTTCAGTGGATGTATTGTTAATGTATTCTAATGTATTTTTCTATAATGGGAAGATCTTTCCCATCTATTAATAGGTCCATGTGACCTGCTTGAGTCACATGGAAGTCTAAGTCACATGAGTCTGGGGTGGGAGGAGCTTGCTGAACAGGTAGGACAGGAAGGGGTGGAGCAGGGAGGGTGCTGAAAGGAAGTGAGAGAGACCAGTTTAAATCTGGCAGAGAGAGAGAGAGAGAGAGAAAGCAGGCAGCTGGCTATGGGTAAAGGAAGGGTATTTTGCTTAAGGGTGTTCATTTGTAGAAAGGCCTGATAATGTATATAGACTTCTTGGTTATTATGATGAATTTCTTTGCTGCTATGATGGATTTGGTTTTCTAGTGTTGGGATTCAACTTTCTGCTATTTAAATAAATGTTTTGGTTCTGTCTTCCATGTGGAGAGTCTATTCTATTTTGTGATTCAGAACTATGTCAACATATTCATAGCTGCTTTAAGGGCTGTGCATATCACCCTGGCATTACAGTGGATCTGTGATCTGATCAGTATGGACATTCCTTTCAGGCAGCAGGGCCCAACCACACTGTGTCATCCTACTTGACTCTTGTCTATACCCTCTCATCAATTCCCTACAGAGGGTTGACCATACTGTGGAACTTTCTGTAGATTTCTGGTATATAGAAGGATTCCAGTGAAGTACATGGGCAGTTCAAAATTTATTCTTTACCCTTGATCTATGACCCATTCACCTTTTTTTCTGGTCACGCATTCCATATCATGCCATGCCCCCTCCTCAAGAAGCTTCAATGGCTCCCTATTGCCTCTAAGGTAAAATACAAACTTCATTGATTGGTCGTCTAAAGCTCTTCACAGTCTATTTTTTCTGGATTGATCACATCTTCTCCTGTACCTTGCCCCACTACCCACTACCAGGTTCTCTAAAGTTCAATTAAACTGACCTATGTCATATTCCTCATGCATGGCATTCCATTTCCCACCTCTGAGGCTTTGTATAGGCACTAACACATGTGTGGAAAGCTCTCTTTCTTGTCTCAAGCCATCGTAAAACCCCTGCTCTACTCTAAGGCTTATTTCAAATGCCACCTCCTACAAGGCATCCTCCCTGCTCTCTCAGTAGTTAGTGTCTCTGTGACTGAAGAAATATATATTTCTTATACTTACTTAATAGTCTTTGAGAGTAGGGACTGTTTCATTTTTGTCTTTGTGTTGTCAGTGCCCAGCACAGAGCCTGGCACAAAGCAATTACTTAAATATCTATTAAATTGAATTGAATCTCCGATGATATCCTTTCTACCACTTCTCCTGTGCTTCCTCTATCACAGAATGATGAAATAGCAATAATAACTTCCATTTCTATGAGTGCTTTATGACTTACATTATCCTCAGCACCACTGTCTGAGGTAGGTGGCCCTTGACTGGGTTCCTAACAGTATGAAAGATTCCCCCCAAATAATCCCTCATCAGGTGCGGATTTGACTCCTGCCCTCCAGACCAACATATTCTGCCAACACTCTGGTGCTCAAACAAAATGTGACATCCTCATTGTTATTGGAGACCTTCCTTGTTTTATTACAACTCTGTATCATTAGTTCTAGGTGGGAGAAGATAGGAAGCTAATGCTTTTTTTGTGGACTGAGTACAGGAATGCAGAATGGATACAAAATGAAGAGATTTAGAAAACGCCATAATTACCATATAGAGTTGTTTTAAACACATTTTCTTAAATGCAATTGCTTAAATGAGAAAGAACAAGGGTAAGCACTGTATGGTAAGGAGGAAGATAATGGACAGACATGTTAACAGGCTACAAATTATGCATTTGAACATGTGACCCCTTCTCACCCTAACCCTCTATCTCTCTGAAAAATCAGCAGCATTTTGGGAGCATATTAGGTCACATTAAAATAATTGCAGAGATTGAGCCCAATGGACTATTCCGGGTTCATTCAGTGTTTAATGTCATCAGTAGCTCATATAGAGACTGTTAAAAACTTAATATGCTCGATTATACATCTGAAAATCACTTGACTCCATTCAGCCAGCCCACTGTACAGAGAAGAGCCTTCTCTTCTGGATTGCCTGATACCTTACTCTTAGAGGAAGACAGTGATCATTGGGACTGTTCTTTTCTTCTCCAAATATAAGAAGCATATTTAGGAAAGGTCAAGAAGTGTCCATGAGGGTGTGCCCACTGCAACAGAGTGTTGGAAAATATGCTTTGCAAAGTCTATCCCCTCCCTAATTCTCATTGCACTTCCATTGGGGGCTGTATACTTCAGACTAGGCAGTAATGGAGAGAGAATATATTTGCTTTGCCCTCTCCCCACTTTCAGACAGTTGCAGTTCCTCCTAAGGGACACAGGAATTTTGGAGAAGAATGAAATTAATTAAGTTTATTAAGCAATTGCTAAATGCCCAAAATTACCTAAGAAGCTGGTTCAGATAAAGATGACCCTTGCCTTCAAGAAGCTGACTAGTGACTGATGACAGAGACAAGATAAGACACACACAAGGAAATAGCTAGAGAACAAGACAGAGTGTTCCCAGGCTATGATAACCATACCTTCCACCTATGCCTGAAATGTATGCTTCCTTTCCCTCTTCTTCTTAGAATCTGGAGACAAGATTTGAACCCAGGCCTTCAGATTCCAAAACCAGTTGGTCTGTTGTTTTTTTTCACCATCTCAGGCCAAACTGAATGCAGAGTCCAGCAAACAGAGGGTCTGGTTTACCTTTTCTAGTCTACATGGGAGGGAGATGGGAGCAAGGGGAGGAGGGTGAAGTTCCTCAGTCACCTGCTCTGTAGCAAAGGCAGTGGTAGGCAGGGCTGACCATTGAAGAATGAAGTAATTGGGCTTTATGAGTTTCCTCTGGGTTTGGTAGGAAGATGATGAATTGTGATGTTTGTTTCTTGGTATTGTTTGGAGACACCCCAGCTAACAGGAACAGGATTAGATTGACACACTTTGATCAAGTTTTCCAAGTTCTTACAGGAGGGGCTACAGTATTTGTGACAGACCTGCACATTATGCTAACCGCGGGGTCAGGTGAGGAGAAGAAGAGGAAGAGGTGATAGAAAGAGAGAAAGTTTCTAACTTCAAGGAGCTCACTGTCTAGTTGGGCGATGTAGAGAAATATAGAGGGCCATTTCCAGTCATTCTGACTGGGCCCAGATGGCTCCTGAGGACAAAGTGAGGCTGGTGACTTTGCCCAGCTCTCCCTCACTTAAATCCAATTCCCTTGCATATGATGGCATCATCTTCCTGATGTCACGGTCCTTTTCAAGAACTAAGGACAAGCAAAATCAGTTAGAATCCCTAGCTTCCTCCAAGGCTTAGTTCACTACCTCTCCTGGGAATCTTTAGGATTGTCTTATTTGTTGGTGCTCTTTCCTTTCTCTTCAGACCATTGTTCATGCATGTGAAAGTTCGTTTACTTGTATCCTTCCACTCCACACCCGGTAGAACAGAGGCTCTTTGAGGGCACGGACAGTTTAAATTTTTCTTTGTGTCATCTAGCACAGTGACTTGCACCTAACCAAGCACTTAATAAATAGTTCTTTTTTTTGGATAGAATATCAGATTAAAAAAAATACAAGTGACATGGGAATCCAGAAATGGAAGAGTACGAGGTGAACACATTACCTAGTATGGCTGTACGGAGGAGGCAGGGCTTACTTACAAGGGTACCTTAAAAGATAGTTAGGAGTTGAGATGATAGAAGTAGAAGGGGAGGGGAAAGGAGAGAGAATCAGTTTAATAGTCTTATTATAATCACAGTATAAATAAGGTAGAAATAAAGCAGGCTCCTTCATATGCCTGCAAGTCATTGATTCAGCTAAAAAGGCAATTACCCAAGTAGAATATGAACATTGTCTATCACATTGACATGCAGAGAAAATGCTGAACGCTGCAACGATAGGGAACAGTCCATAAAAACTTGGGGAGGTGAAATTCCAAACTCTGCCTGTCACACTTTATTATAAGGAACTCAAATAAATCTGCTCAATCTCATCTGCTCGGAGCCAAACATCATTTTTTATTGTAAGGAGGAATGCTGTGACATTTTCTATAGAAATATCTGTAACTGGAGGTCGTCAAGCAGACTTCTTTGCATAAACAGCCCTATATGCCCATTAAAATGTTAATTGACAGTGGGGAAACAGCTTGCTGACCCCTGCTTTCTCTATCTAGATGGTTCTATGTGTTGGAGCCAGAAAGGTAGCCTTTTTGAAAAGAAAGCACACACACAAATTATATTCTTCCCACCCTCTGCCATCCAGCTAAACTCATGGCTTCAAGATCTCCCCAAGGGAGATCTTGGGGAGCACCAGACCTTTCTATCCTTTTCTCTGGGCCAAGATGGACCTGACATTAAGGAGAGTATGCTTTTCTCTGCACCCAGCCTGTGACATTTAATATGTAAAATACTACACTTGAGCTTTAAAAAAAAATAGACTATGCAAATAAAGACTGAGGGAGGTATAAATAGACAATAATTTGTGTGAAAAAGATCTGAAGGTGTCAATGGACTTCATACAATCAAGCACATGGCAGCTGGTCAGGCCAAACCAGGAGTATTAAGTATAATTCTGGATATCACATTTGAGAAAGTACATTGACAAGCTGGAAGAAGTCCAGGTGAAGGTAACTAGGATTGTGAGCAGACTTTAGGCACCAATAGAAAGGATGCTTAGGCAGAAATGAAGAATTACGGAGGACATCATGGGTGCCTTTGCGTATTTAAAGGATTGTCATGTAGAAGAGCAATTAGTCTTACTCTGCTTGGTTGGAGGGTGGGGAAAGAGGAGAAGAGCTAGGAACAATAGATTGAAGTTACAAAAAAAGAAGATTTAGGGTGTGATGGCAGGGGAAAAAAAGGAAAGAAAGAAAACTTCCTCACCATTAGAGATGTCCAAAAGTAGAATGGACTGCTTTGGGAGGTGCTATGATCTCCCTGATTAGAGGTTAATATAACCAAAGGTCACAAAGGAGAGAATTTAGTCTGGAAAGCCTCTAGATGACTTCCCAAATTTCTTCCAATTATGAAACAGTGCCATTATATTAGTCATACCGAGCCGCCTCTGCTTTGGTAGGAAAATGTATCTCAGGTCAGTCTAGCTGTACAAAAAGAAATAAGGGAATGTGGAGGACCCCACCCCTACCATAAAGAATCAGAGAGGTTGCTTTCTTTATAAAAAGCCAGCTTCAAGATCATAGAGCATTTTCTTAGAGTGATGATAGCAACTCTTCTCTTGAGACAAGAGAAATTTGGGTGAAAAAAAGGAAATCTAATTGAGATTCCTCTCCCTCTCCTCATGTGCTAATAAAAAAAAATCATTTATTAAATGCTTGCTAAGTGCCAGGCCCTTTGATACAAAAACAAAAAATGAAAAAGCCCCTCCATTCAAGCACCTGACACTCCTATTAAGGGAGACAGCATATATGCATAAAAGTATATTCAAAATAGAAGACTATTTTAATAGTTAAGTCAAGGTGTACTTCAGGAAGAGGGGAGAAGGACATATATAGTCTAGGTACTTAAGAACATGAGCTCTGGCATCCCATGCCATGGATTCAAGGATATGCTTTGGGCCACAGTGAAATGGCCATAAGGTTAGGAATTCTGGTAGTGAAGGGCAAAGTGGAGACAAGCCTAAAATGGGTCATTCTATTTAAGTGGAATGCACCCCAGACATAGTTATCCCATGCCTAATCAATCACTTTGGGGAACCGTTGGGTTCCTGTCAGCATTCAGAAGCTCATTAGGTCCATAAAGAGCTGCTGTGGCTTTGCTTTATTCACATTCCCATGACTGCCAACACCAACCCAGTGGGACTCATATCCCCATAGGAGGAAGTGTGAGGAGTATTAATGTAGTGACAGGAAATTACGTGAAAGCCACGTTCTTGAGACAGGTAAGAAATGTGCCACTGGGGGGAGGAGCCAAGATGGCAGAGTAGAAAGACACACATATGCTAGCTCTGAACCCACAGCCCATAAAATATCTGTAAAGCAGAACTCCCAACAAATTCTGGAGCAGCATAAGCCACAGAACAACGGAGTGGAGGACATTTCTGTTCCAGAGAGCCCAGAAAACAGACACCAAAGGTCCGTCGCACCCTGGACCCAGAGCAGAGCCCAGCCCTGACTTGGCCGTGTGGCACAGAGGTGATCAGATCTGAGCAGGCTTCAGGGAAGGAATCTCCAGCAGCAGCACAGGTCCCTCCACCCACAGGCACCAAAGGTCAGTGAGAGGGTCTTTTTGGCTCGCTGGGAGGGGAGCGGGGTGTCTCCATGGCTTGGGCCCCCTCAGGAGGCAGCAGAAGCCAGGGCTCCCCAAGCAGGCAGGAGCCTGGATTCATTGTTAAAGGACTCCGTGTAAAGCCCCCGAGGGAACTGAGCCCCATGTGGGGGCCCTGCCCCCACCTGAGCACCTGAATTTAATTTCACACTGAATAGCAGCCCTGCCCCTGCTGAAAGCCCTGAGGCTGGGAAGCAGCATTTGAATCTCAGACCCCAATTGCTGGCTGGGTGGATCTGGAGGCAAGGAGGGTGTGGAGAGGACATTCAGAAGTCAAGTCACTGGCTGGGAAAATGCCCAGAAAAGGGAAAAAAAATAAGACCATAGAAGGTTACTTTCTTGGTGAACAGATATCTCCTCCCTTCCTTTCAGATGAGGAAGAACAAGGCTTACCATCAGGAAAAGACACAGAAGTCAAGGCTTCTGTATCCCAAACACCCAGAATAAATATTCAATAGGCTCAGGCCATGGAAGAGCTCAAAAAGGGTTTTGAAAATCAAGTTAGAGAGGTGGAGGAAAAACTGGGAAGAGAAATGAGAGAGATGCAAAAAAATCACGAAAAGCAGGTCAACACCTTGCTAAAGGAGACCCCAAAAAATGCTGAAGAAAAAAACACCTTGAAAAATAGGCTAACTCAATTGGCAAAAGAGGGTCAAAAAGCCAATGAGGAGAAGAATGCTTTCAAAAGCAGAATTAGCCAAATGGAAAAGGAGGTCCAAAAGCTCACTGAAGAAAACAGTTCTTTCAAAATTAGAATGGAACAGATGGAGGCTAATGACTTTATGAGAAACCAAGAAATCACAAAACAAAACTAAAAAAATGAAAAAATGGAAGATAACGTGAAATATCTCAGTGGAAAAACAACTGACCTGGAAAATAGATCCAGGAGAGACAATTTAAAAATTATGGGACTACTGAAGGCCATGATCAAAAAAAGAGCCTAGACATCATCTTTCATGAAATTATCAAGGAAAACTGCCCTGACATTCTAGAACCAGAGGGCAAAATAAGTATTCAAGGAATCCACCAATCACTCCCTGAAAGAGATCCAAAAAGAGAAACTCCAGGAACATTGTGGCCAAATTTCAGAGTTCCCTGGTCAAGGAGAAAATATTTCAAGCAGCTAGAAAGAAACAATTCAATTATTGTGGAAATACAGTCAGGATAACACAGGATCTAGCAGCTTCTACATTAAGGGATCAAAGGGCGTGGAATAGGATATTCCAGAAGTCAAAGGAACTAGGACTGGAACCAAGAATCACCTACCCAGCAAAACTGACTATAATACTTCAGGAGAAAAATTGGTCTTTCAATGAAACAGAGGACTTTCAAGCATTCTTGATGAAAAGACCAGAGCTGAAAAGAAAATTTGGCTTTCAAACACAAGAATGAAGAGAAGCATGAAAAGGTAAACAGCAAAGAGAAGTCATAAGGGACTTACTAAAGTTGAACTGTTTACATTCCTACATGAAAAGAAAATATTTGTAACTCTTCAAACTTTTCAGTATCTGGGTAGTTGGTGAGATTACACACATACACACACACACACACGCATGCACACGCACACACAGAGACAGAGCACAGAGTGAATTGAACAGGATAGGATCATATCTTTAAAAAATGAAATTAGGGGGTGAGAGAGAAATATATTGGGAGAAGAAAGGGAGAAATGGAATGGGGCAAATTATCTCATAAAAGAGGCAAGTAAAAGACTTTTCAGTGGAGGGAAAAGGGGGGGAGGTGAGAGAAAAAACATGAAGCTTACTCTCATCACATTCGACTAAAGGAAGGATAAAATGCACACTCATTTTGGTATGAAAACCTATCTTACAATACAGGAAAGTGGGAGAGAAGAGGATAAGCAGGGTGGGGAGGATGATGGAAGGGAGGGCAATGGGAGGAAGGAGAAATTTGAAGTCAACACTTGGGGAGGGACAGGATCAAAAGAGAGAATAGAAGTAATGGGGGGCAGGATAGGATGGAGGGAAATATAGTTAGTCTTACACAACACGACTATTATGGAAGTCATTTGCAAAACTACACAGATATGGCCTATATTGAATTGGTTGCCTTCCCAAAGGGAATGGGTGGGGAGGGAGGGATGAAGAGAAGTTGGAACTCAAAGTTTTAGGAACAACTGTTGAGTACTGTTCTTGCTACAGAAATACAGGCAATGGGATATAGAAAGTTATCTGGCCCTACAGGACAAAAGAGAAGATGGGGACAAGGGAAGGGAGAGATGATAGAAGAGAGGGCAGATTGGTGATAGGGGCAATTAGAATGCTCGGTGTTTTGGGGTGGGGGAGGGGACAAATGAGGAGAAAATTTGGAACCCAAAATTTTGTGAAAATGAATGTTAAAAGTTAAATAAATAAATTTAAAAGAAAAAAAATTAAAAAGTAAAATAAATTAAAAAAAAGAAATGTGCCACTATCTAGGCTGGAATTGAGGTAGAGTAAACTGAGAAGCAGAAGCCACTACAGATTACCTGTTATTGTTGTCTGCTGTTATGAGCTCAATTTAATTTAACAAGCACTCATTAAGAAAGGCAGATAAATAACTTTCTCAGCTCCCTCCAGGTTCTCACCCAGAAGTGACAACAGAAAAAGGGAAAACCTGTAAAAAGCTTCTGTCCTTTCTGTCATGCCTACAAGACAGAAGGCTCCTTCTGTCCCATAGTTGGTCACTTCTGCTATGATCTTGGGCCCATAGACCAGGTTCCCCCTGGAACCAATGGTCTTCATAGTGGATCATTAGAATAGCACATGCTCAGCTCCCTCCATCAGTCAGACTACAGCACTAAATCTACTATATCACAGGGAGAGAGTTACCTTAGGGTAAATGTTCCTTATTAATGGTATCCAAAGTGGGGGCTGGGACCACAGCTTGATCCAAAAGGGTTGATACTCAACTAACAGAAGGTGAAAAGATAGGTCAGTCGTGAACTTCTCTACAATACAACTACAGCACTCTTTTTAACACTTTACCCTTTCCTATAGCTGGTCTCCCATGTGGCTATCACAGGTATGGACCCTCAAAGTAGTTCTAACCCAAAAGGCCCAGGCACTTGCTATACAGGCAAAATCCCTTCTCCCCCCACACACACCCTTGGAAACTCTACTAATTCTTACCCCATTATCTAGTGGCTACCACAGGCACCCCTCATCCTATCCAGTTAGAGTCTTCTTCCAGTTCTATCTCAAATCCAATGCATCTGCCCTATATTAATGCCAGGTTCACGGATGGTACCACATATTCTACACATCTTGCTCCCCACATGTATGATTTTTCTTACTCTTTCTCTGTTGTCTGTCAATCAATTCCCTGTTCAACAGTTCAATTCAATGAAATATTTATTAAGTCTTTTTATATACAATGCAGTGTGGTAGGGGATGAGGATACAAACCAAAAATGTTAACTTCCTTTAAGGGCCTAACATTCATGTTCAAATACCTGCACTTGTACATTAATTCAAATCAGCAAGGATTTCTACATAAGGCAAAGAAAGAGACACTAAGGAATAGCAGACAGAGAGCCAGGCTCAGGAAGACACAAATTTGGCCTGGTGACCTGAACAAATTACATAATCTCTCAGTTCTCAGGGAAACTCTTTAAAATGTTTAGTAACAAGGTAGGTGCTAATCTGCACTGGTGGAAAACATTTCTTCACCAGGAGTTCCCTATTCAATGAAATCATACATGTAGTCCTGCTCTCCTCTTCCCACCCACCAAAAAGGGACCTCTAAGGATCCGCGTTAGGCCAAAGTTAGTAAGTTAAAGGTAGTATATTTTTTCCATAAAGAAAAGTAGCAAAATTTCTATCAACAGTGCCTGGGAGGGATGTGTATAGAAGTAAAATAAAGACGGTGTCCAGTAGATATGTGGCAATGCTAAATATGCCCACTTGTCTCTGACTCTGGTCTTTCCCTACACCTCCATGAGCCATTAGATGGTTTTCAGAGATAGGTAGCCTCCTGAGAATATCCAGCATTGCTCCTTCCACTCCATGTGATGGGGACCAGTCTACTTTGCATAATGGAGACTGTATATTTACAGCCATATTTATTGGCAAATTTGACTTAGGTTTGCTTACTGGCACCAAGAGGGAAGAGAGCACCCTGGGCAATTTATCTGTTTGACTAGAAAAGAAAGCAAAGTGTGTGTCTTTAATACTGTAAACTTGTGGATAGGTCCATAATAAATATGGGTTTTTGACCCCTAGTAATAGAGGCCCTTCCACAGGTGCCCTGACAGGTGCAGATGGGCTCCACACAGGAGACCGTCCTATGCTTAAGCAGCACAGTGTGGAGAGGCATGTATGGACCTTGAAGTCCAGGGACTTGGGAACAAGTCCTGGCTCTGACACTAATCATCTGGGAGGCTTTGCGCCAAGTCCCTTCCACTCTCTGAGTCTCAGTTCTTTTATCTATAAAATGGAGATATAAATCATAACACATAAGCTGCCTTGCTTACAAAGTTGTTGTGAAGAATGCGCTTTGTAAATGTCATGGTGCTAGAGAAATGAGAGTTACTGCCTTTCGTGAGAGGGCTTCATGGTAATGACAACATTTCTAATCAATAACATAAAATAAACATCTTTTTCCTATTCCTGACTGGCCATAAAATAGTCTTCAAGACTCAGAAATCAGATAAATATTGAAATGTAATTATGAATTTTAATGGATGGCACTGTGTCTAGCAAAGCTTCAGAAATATTTACTGTTAATGATAACACACATTATATTAGCAATAGAAGTATAAGATCACATAATTGCCTAGCCTCATATTCTTTCTGGGATGGTTCAGTGCATCCATATGGTCTATACATGTGTGTTTCTGTTCACAAGCACTGTAATATACCACACAGATGCTACCTTTCGGGAGTGGAGATAATGGAGAAGCTTCAAAGCCCAAATCTGTACTCTATAACTGGCAAGTAGTTTATATGAAAGAGGAAGGAGGGTGATCTTTTTCTTCTGTCCTGGATTTCAGGAGAATAGACTGCAAAAATCACTCTGTAGCTTTCTGGCCAACCACAATAATGTTGCCACAGGTTTACTGGGAACCTGACAGTCCTTCAAACTTACTTTTTCCCTGTGTTGAAGACTAATGGAAGGACCTTTTTTTTCTATCAGTATACATGCAGAAAAATAGCTCCAGGGGCTAGAATACTCCCTGAGGCACCTTTTCTGATGTTAAAAGTCTAGTTAGTCCCATACCCACAACACTTGACTCCAATAGGATGGACATTGTAATTTTGATGATATTGGCTCAGCTGCCTTACTTCTTACTGCTTCAGGGTCACAGAAAACAACATTATTTTCCCAATTATTTTATGTTAAACAATCCTTTCCCCACAATCTGGCTCCCACTCACATTTCTATACTGAGTTAATATTACTCCATTGTATGCACAGTGATAGTCAAACTGGCCTACAAAGTTTCTCCCGTACATGAAATTCCATTTC
This sequence comes from Notamacropus eugenii, assembly GCF_028372415.1. Lineage (NCBI taxonomy): Eukaryota > Metazoa > Chordata > Mammalia > Diprotodontia > Macropodidae > Notamacropus > Notamacropus eugenii. Next base: position 543,915,648 of record NC_092872.1, on the reverse strand, counting down.
CCATCTCTGTGACTTTCCACTCATGGTCATGCATGCATGGAATACAACATCTTTTTACCTTTGCATCTTGGAATCCCAAGCTTCCTTTGGCACCTAAATACTGTGCCACCTCCTACACAAACCTTTTCTGATCCCCAATTTTTAACATTCTTCTCTTCTATCAGTTTGTATAACTATGTTCACGCTTCTCTTTACTCGGGGGCATTAGTGTGTTGTATCCCTCAATAGAATTTAAGTTCCATGGATGCAGGGAATATTTTTCTTTCAGTCCCCAACCCCTAGCAGATTCTTAAATATTTATTGAATTCTCATTCCTAAAGTTTCTCTCAAACTTTTTAAGCAGCATATAGAATCTGTTCAGACAAATATGACCATAAACATTGGAACTGCTACTGTACAACTGGGCCACAGTCCCTCCAAATCAGTATTTTGTCCTCTGAGTAGAGGCATCTCCAATGCACATGTGGGAGCTCACTGCTGTTCACAAAGTTTAGCAACATACTCCTAATCATCCTAGTCTCAGGTCATCAAAAATTTGATCTACTTTTTGTCTATCTTCTTTTGAGAACCCTCTGCTGGAATATCAAATTACATGTGTGTGCAAGACCCTTTGTGGGAAATAAGAATTCCTTTAAAGTGTTCTATATTTCTCTCATACTTCAACAGTTACTCCTTCTCATCTTTTAGGATTTGGTGACAAACTCCAGGATCTCCTTATTCACACTCCTGATAGTCCTATAGATTTCAACCATATCCCCTCTAAGCTCTCATCTCTATGCTAAAGAGACCTTGCCTCTTTGGTCTGTCCCTATATAGCAGCTTCCCAGTCTCCTTAATCATTTCCTGGGTTACTCCTCTGTTCTATTTCTAGTTCCACAGTACCTTTCTTAAAATGTGTCAGTTATAGGAAAGAAAAGCATCCCATTGATAGTCCTGCATGACCTAGAAATCTAGCAGGAAATGGACAGAAGGAGGCAGATGACAGATGGACACTGAAGACTCAAGGGATGGCTTGTAGAGATCCTCATATTGTATAGGGCACTGATCTCAGGGAATCCCATGCATAGATCTATCTTCATGTGCCAGTGAGGCCACTTCCTTTTTTCCCCCATTTTGCCAAGTCAGTTACTCATGTACCTCGGTTACTCATGATTCAGCAGGAAATCTAGAAGAAATTAAACTTACTCTCTCAGTTCTTTCTCAGCTGAATTTTATTAGAATAACTGATATCCACCATCAGACCCACCTGGATGAAATTATCAACTCTGCCTTTGGGAGATTGTCAGACCTGACCTAATGCAAAGTTATTGGATCTATCTTATGAAGGTATCCCTGACATGAGATTATCAGATCCTTCCATATAAGTCCATAAGACTTATGAGGTAGTAGATGTATGAGGGAGTAAATCTGTATGAGAATATGAGAACTGTTTCTATGAAACTCAAGTTCAAAGCCTTCCTCTAACATATTAGTCATATAATGTTGAGCATAATTCACTAGGTCTCAATTTCCTCATCTATGAGGGGGTTGGATTATATGACTGCTGAAGTCCCTTCCCAGCTCTAATTCTATGATCTTATATTTATCAGATCTGCCTTTATGGATAGCTGTGTTCAAATCCTGGCTCTGTGATGACTTAGTAATGTAATCTTAGGCATATCACTTTACTTGACATAACAAAAGCTACTGGAGGATAATAAGTTCCCCCTTTATCTTTGTATAACCATGACCTAGCACATCAATAAATGCATATTTACTGGTTGATTGATACTACCTTTAAGATACCGGCGAAGGAAAGAGATGCTATAGGCTGACGCACGCAGAAAGCTATTCAATTAGGCTAGATCTCACTAATGATTATGTTTAATTTTATCATTAACTCAAATACTCTTTAGATGGTTTTCAGTTTCATAGATCAAAGAAAGATTTCCCAGTTACTTCTGCAAATAAATTCCACAGCCTTGTTCTATTAAATGAGGTTCTGTCTATACACACTGCTGACAACCAGCTCAGTTACTATAAGTAAGTAAATAAAATGTCATCTCACACTGATATGCTCTATCTTCTCTGTGCCCTAGTGATAAGTATCTCTCATCATGGAGCAGAGAAATATTCCCTGGTTCCAAGCCCATTCTGCCTCTTCTTTTCACACCAAACTGATAATTCGGAATCACTAAAACCTGATGGAGCTACAGTATCCCACTTTTCTCTGTCTCCCTCAGGAGTCTGATAGGTCAGCATTAAGTTCTGAGGGAAATGGTGGTTTCCATGGACCCAGCTTCATAATTGTGCCCCCTTCCCATTCAAGAGGGGATGGAGGTTCAGAGGCTCTCTCCTTTCCTTTCACTTGACAGTCAAGAAGAAAAGAGAAGTTGTTTTCTTCCTGGAGGCAGGCAGAGGACTTTTGAAACTTTCTCTCCCTCAGAATGATGAGAAGAATACAAGAGGGAGGGTGGGTGCAAAGGGAACACCATTTTCTTCAGGAATTTTTCTAATGCCCTCTTTTCATCTTCTCCCCTCTCCTTCTCTTGCTCCTTCTCTTCACTCCCTTACTCTAACAATCTTTTGCTTCTTCATTGTAATTGATTGCTGCTAAACAATAGTGACTCCTCATCTTCATTTCTACAATCTTGTCAAAGATATTTCTTGATTATAAAGTGATTAAGTTTAAAGAGTCTTAAAAATAATGCTATGTGCTGAACCTGAAAGGATGGAGAGATATGCATGCTATCTAACCTTAAATGTTTAGGTGTTCATAATTGATGCTGGAGAATAATCAGGGCCTGAATCCTCCATCTTGATTCATTATTTCCGATAGCTCCAGAGAGCCAGTTAATATATTCATTCACAAAGTCTTCAGTCTGAGAGAACTCATTCATTCAGTTCAGTTCAGTTCAATTCGATTCAACAATCATTTCTTCTACTGCATTTAAAAGCTTTGATGAAATGTTTCTGAGACTATTTCAACAGACAGCCAAATCATGCCAGAAACACTCTGGACACTATCATTTGTTTTCTATTTATTTGTTTGACATTTGGCTTTTCTCAAACAAGATGCTTATTAGCATCTTGCTAGGAGGCCTCTTGCCCATTCCTTTGCCTGTGATAATGGGAAACTTGATGTGGACCCTTGTGCTGAAGTGGGCACTTGAAGGCCAATCCTAAGTTGAGATGAATGATTTCTATTTAAAGGAGGCCTACCTCTCCCTCCAACTGTACACATGTACTTTTGAACCAACTTTCCAAACTTTCTTCATGTTTTATAAAGTCATGCAAAATAAACAGGGAAATGTTGAATTTTGTTGTGGTTAGGGAGGGGAATGAATTACAATAAGAAATCTTATGGCTATGTAGATCAAGTACTATATTCTAGACAGAATCTGACAGTGTTATACTAGAACTAGCTGGGAAGATTATTAATTTTTTAGGGTGTACATTACACTTCAGAAATTAGTCAAAGATAGAAATCAGGGTTGAAATTGTTGTTTTGATGATGTTTTGACTTCAGCAAGTGTTGGAAAAAAATGTTAATGCAGATTATACTTAAAAGTGGGTCTCGTACATTTTTTTCAGAGAGCCAGTTGTTAAACATTTACCATCATACCACTGATCTGGTGCATAGGTAGTTTGTTAGGGGTGAGACCCAACTAGACAGATAACTGCTTTGCCTCCGTTCTACTTTTTATATTTAAAAATAGTCTCTATTCCAATGAACTGATTAAAACCTATTCATGCGTATTAATTGCTTTACCTTTATTTATATTTTATCTTTATACTTAATTGAATATTATATTGTATTATATTATATTACATTACATTATATTATGTTATGTTACATTATACTATATCATATTAAATCTATTTTATATATTATAAAGATATTATATATAATATGTTATAAATATAATTTTTTTATATTTAATTGCTTTAATTGCTTCATCTTGTATCTATTGTGGTTGGCTATAGAATCCAGGATGAAATGAGCAGCCTTTGTTGCAGAAGGAAACTTTGTATGAGAGTCCCTGATGTAGATGGTAAAGGACAATTAAAACCCACTCACTTCCCAAACTTGGGCCCAAGCATAGCATCATTAGACTCCACCCCACAGTCAATTTCATCTTTTTCACCCACTCTACATGGCAGCAACAGAGTCCCTTTACATGTGTTTGTTTCATATTTAATTCATATTTCAAAGTCTGAATATAAGACCTTTGCCCTTTGTCTTGCAGGGATTCATTCAAGGTCACAGTGATAGCTCCTGAGGATTTAATCCTATAATTTTCTAGGCAATTCAAAAATTCCCCGAGGATTTAATCCTATAATTTTCTGAACAATTCAATAATTCCCTGTCATTGATGGTCCATGCAATTGCCAAGCAAGGGATGATTAAGATAGCCTTTCCCAAGCCACCATTCAATTTAGACTCTACTTCTCTACCTGAACTTATAGCACTTCACATGTCTTTCCTTACAGCAACTAACTCTTTGATTAGATGCTTTACTGTCTGGATTATTGGTATTCTTATCCCCCTTTCATCTAACCAGACTTCCCCTCCTGTCCTTTCCTTGCTTCCCCACTGAATTGCCAGCTAAGACCTAGTTTGTCTCATTATTCGTTATTATGGAGCTGTTCAATCAAAACTTAAGGCATGGAAGAAGGAGTACCAGAAAGATGGTAGGATGCCACAGAGCCAGTGTTAATAAGTCTCAAACTCACTTAAAAGTTTAAAAATATGCCATTTTGATGTCAACCCCCCAAAAACCTAAGTATTGGGGGAGTTTTAACCCCTTGGAGATTCAGTTTCCCCAAATTTTCAGTCTTTGCGTTGGGTCAGAATGAGGTGGTCTATTCAGATTTCTGATTTACATGGCAACATGGGTTCACTCATTTACCAAGTTGACTCTCTCATGGATCCACACCATTGCCACAGTGACTAGACCTGTTCACTGGAACTCCTAACAGGCTGGCATCTACAGTAATGAGTCAAGCCTTTAAGCCCAAAGGGCCAATACCTTTAACTCTTATCAGTAGATATCATCATACTATTGAACCTAATCCTGCAGGTGAATGGCAACGTGGCTTGTTCAATGTCAAGTTCGGAGTATGGGCCATATAGCAAGGCAGGATTGGCTAAGAGCTATTGGGTCCAGAAGTCTAGGTAGGTAGAAGGGGGCTGGAAGATACCAAAGGTCTAACAAGCAAGAGTTCAGATTTTAGAGAATCAGACAAGAATGGAGAATAAAGATGTTAGAGATCCAGGACGACAATAGAACAAGTCTAGAGAAGTCAGCTAAGGAAGAAGGGGTAGGTGGTATAGGACTAGGAAAGCAGGGGCAAGATCTTGGAAAGTCAGAGCGCTGTTAAGAAGACTAGTACCAGCAAGCGTGAGGCAGCAAAGGTGGGCTCTGATTCTAGGACAGAGGATATTTGCTCTGCCCATTTTATTTGTGAGAGCAGAGTAAGGGACAGGGCTTCTAGGATTGTGCATGGAGCCAGAAAAAATAGAGCCCTGAACCTTACTCCTAATTAAGCTGGATGAAGGAGAGAGGGTGGGGGTTACTAGGCCTTCCAGGAGCTTCTTACAGTACTTTTCTTAGATGCTTACACATCCATTTCCTAATTAATTATCTACATTAGCCAAGCTGAATTACTTTGTGTCCACCTCCAAGAATATGATTTTCTCCCCAGAGACTTCCTATTTGAATTTCCATGGGGGCAAACACTGCCAGAAGCATTTCTGCATGTAATTACATATTGTAGATATTTCACTCACTCTCTTTACTTAATGATTATTGGATCCTCAAATTAACTCCTAACACTGGATGCTGATTCTATCAGTCTTAAATGAAAGAAATACATGACAGACTTAATACTATTTGCAGCTTTGGGGGCATCCGACTAGTCCAATTATAATCAGAGCAAACTCACCTTCCCAAACCCCACTCTAGCATAATATACTTCTGGTATTAATAACAATAGTCTCACACTCATGAAGGGCCAAAGGACATAAGACTATTCATCTTCTCAGGTCTTTTCCCCTTATGAATTTGGTCAGGAGATGTGTAACCAAGATCTTACTCAAACCATTATCAATATATCAACACAGAACTTCATGAGATGAATTCTGAGAAGGCTGATGCCATGCCTGACATCCCTTAGAGAGAGGGAGTTCAGTAGAGGTTGGATAATAATGATTCACATATATATGTCATTTTAAGGTTTGCAAAGGACTTTTGATACACTGTCTTATTTGATCCAGGTGGCAATTTGGTGAGGTAGGTATGATTACTATCTGCATTTTACAGATGGAGAAAATGAAGATCAGAGAGATTAAGTGGCTTACTCAGAGTCACACAGCTAATGAACATCTGAAATGGAATTCATTTGAAGTCTTCCTGTACACTATCCATTATGTGTCATTACTTAAGTGTGAAAAGGTTACAGTATTTATATACAGTAGGCTAAGTAGAGGGGCATATACAGACCATCCCTACCACCACTGAAGCTTCCACCATTCTCTAGCAGGAAGATGAGAACACATATAGTTACACTCAAAGGTGTCACTGGGGATCAGTAGTCTAAAGATCCATTATACCTATGCTATGCATTGCAACTTAAAATGACATTAAAGACCTTCCTTTCTCATTTCCTGTTTTCTTTTTAACTTAGCCTCATGCGTTGTTTCATTCCCTTGTCTTCTTCCTTGGGCTTGGGCCAGGAGTCCCCTGCAATGGCACATTGAATGACTGAACCATGCTTCATTGCACAGTCCCAGGTATTTCATGTCCGTCTTCCTAGAGGACATTAAGTTTCTGGCATTGGGTGTTTTGCAAGGGGAACATGACATTGCAGTTTAAAGTCCAAGAAGACTGAAGAGTGGTAATTTTATGCAGCGCTGCTTGCTATTCCAGCCACGATGTGCAAAATGATGCTAGATTTGCTACTATAGATTTCCTGGAATGTATTTCCAGCTACTTTTCCAATAGGGACCAGGCATGCATCAATCATTTAGAGATGGCAAATCTATGGGAACAAGGTCAGAAGGCAAGTTTGCACAGATATTAGTTGACTGGGTATTTGAATAAAGACTTAACAAGAACATGATGAAAATATCAAAATGATGTGAAAAAATGCAAGTAACAACCTGCCCCCCTCCCAATTTTCTCTGTTCTCAAACTCAAGTAAAACGCAAAATCACAATTGCCTTTCCAGCATTAATGTCGTATATTTAGAGCTTGAAGGAACCTAACAAGTCTTTTACTATAGACCAAGCCTTGTTTTATAGAAATGACTATAAAGGAACAAAGTAGTTAAGTGACTTGCTCAGAGTAGCAAATAGTGGAGCTAAGATTTGAACCCATGCCCAAAGATTCCAATTCTTGTGTTTTTTTTCAATAACATCATATTATTTTACTTTAGTGAAGATAGGCTCTGTGAAAGTGAGTCTATTATCTGGCAAATGGGACAGAGAGTGCCCAATTGTACAGAACATGAGTGTGGCCAAACTCCCCATCCCCAGATCTTGGACCCTCCAAGATCTAGGGAACTCCACAAGTGAAGTGGTCACAAGCAGCAGCATCCTGCAGGGAGATTTAGGAGCTACTTCCTATGAGTAGGGTTGCATGTTGCCATTTTAATCATAGTTACCTAAACTGTTGAAGGCACTTAATCCTAGGAGTATAGAGTTGGAAAACTGCAATGGTATTTTGTGCAATTGGGTATTCTCCCAGCTCCAAAACACCAGAGGTAACATTTTATTTCTTTGAAAGATCTATTAGTTAAGTCTTACTCTCTTCTCATTGCTTTAGAGACCCCATTTCAGGGGATTTCAGGAGTGATTTAAACCAGCCTTTTCATTTTACAGATGGGAAAACAGAGTATAGGGAAATTAAATGATTTGCCTGCAGTTATACAGGTAGTAAGCAGTAACATTAGGACTTGGACTCAAGTCCTCTGCCTCCAAACCAAAGGCAAGCCAATAGTTGTAAAGAGGAATTTTTTCCTCTTGAGTACAAAGCAAGATTCTGGAAATAACTTAGAGGGTGGACACAGAAGTTTGTTTGTTTTTTTCCATTCATACTAAGCAAAACTATTTTCCTAGAAAAGATAGAACTTATAACTTTCATATTATAAATATCCTGGTATAAAGATTTATAAGGGCAACTAGGTGGTACAGTATATAGAAAGCTATGCCTGGAGTCAGGAAGACTCATCTTCCTCAGTTCAAATCTGGTCTCAGTCACTTATTAGCTATGTGAACCTAGGTAAGTAAATCACTCAACGCTATTTGCCTCAGTTTTTCATCTGTAAAATGAGCTGGAGAAAGAAATGGCAAACCACTTCAGTATGTATGCCAAGAATACCCTAAATAGGATGATGAGGAGTCTGATATGACTGAAACAATTGAACAATGATTTATAAAGCATTTCGTGAATTTATAAGGCATTTCTTGTTGAAGGTATTTTAACGACTGATGTTGATGCAGCTAGGTGGCACAGTGAATGGAATGCTACTTTTAGAGTCAGAAAGATCTGAATTCAAATCCAACCTCAGACACTTTACTAGTTATGTGATCCTGGGCAAATCACTTAATGTCAGTTTTCTCAATCACAAAATGAGGATAATAAATAGAACCTGCCTCCCAGGGTTGTTGGAGGACTAAATGAGATTAAAATTAAGGCTGATCTTTAAGATTAAAAAAACAAGTTTCAGAGATAAAAAACTGCATCCTGGTCCAACTCCAGTTGTTCTGATCCATATAAGGCCACTGGACTCAGATGGCTCTGGAGGAGAAAGTGAGCCTGGTGACTGTGCACAGTCCTCCCTCCCTTAAATCCAATTCACTTGCAAGTCATGGCATCATCTTCCTGATGTCACTGTCCTCTTTGAGAATGAAGGACAAACAGCAGCAACTTCTGAGGTAATATTTATAAAGCACTTAGCACAATACCTGGAATATAGTAGATACTATATAAATGCTATTAGTATATTATTATTATAATTCAAGATAGTTATAAAATAACCCATTGTCAAAAGATGGGATTCCCATTAGAAATATGGGCTAATATATCTTATAATTTGTCCAGGTATCTCCCTGATAGCTCTCCTATTTCCCTTATTGGAACCCTGTAATCTCACCGGGCATGGAAAAAGCTATATTTTTTATATGTGTGACATCTTCAATTTCTTCCTTCCATCACTTTGACATTCCATTGATGGACTATGGCATTTTCCCTGATATCCACTGGTATATTTCAAGGACATATCCATGTAGTGTATAGAAAATAACAGATAGACCACGGGGATTTACAAAGAAACAATTTCAACTTCTGGCCACATTTAAACCTAGGAAGCAGTGCTTCACTGGTGGATGTCAGCAAAATCCTATGAGGAAATTATCTCCATGTAATTCACTGCAGTCTGCGGTTTATGCTTTTCCAATACCAGGTACAGATCCAATACCATCTGTAAGTAGCAGAACTGTTAAGACAGCTAAAATGGTATTAGTTCCATAACTATGCTAGGAAGGCTTGAAACTATTCTAACAGACTATCAGAATAAAAATGAAGATATTTCAGCAATAGTATTCTAAATGTCATACTTCAAAGCTCCTAACACCTTTTGTTCTGACATCTGATTGACAGATTATCATTTTTTGAATCCATCAAATTAATGGATTATGACTCTTTAAAGACAGAAAAGATGCAATTATTGTCATGGTCTATCTCAAAAGAGGTAACATATCCTCTAGAAAGCAGTCCCCACCTTACTGACTCTTGTATCATTATTTTTTTTAATCTGTTCTTCTTTCTCTCCTTGGTTTCCCAGTGTCTATCTACTACAATCATGGACAAGAAGTTTAATTTTGAAAAAATGTTAATACGATGGGTGGTGGCCAGATTCCAGTGATGTTTCCTGTATTTAAATGTCTCCATTTGTACAAGTTGTCTGTGATAGCCCCCACGAACTCTAGCGCTCCTTTGATCAGGAGGTACAGGGTGGGCAATATTTAGTCTATCAATAAACATTTACTTCAGTACTTATTAGGTGTCAGCCATTATTCCAAGTGCAGGAAATATAAAGATAAAAATGAAAGGATCCCTGACCCCAGGAGCTTACATATTAATTGAGAAGACAACATGTAAATATATAGGCATTTACAACCAGACAGCCATACGAACCAAGCAAGGAAAGATGTGTTCAAATCAATTCAACAAAGATGTATGAGGTGTCTACTCTATGAAAAACACAAATTACTGTACTAGGGGAGATAAAAGTTTAGATATTGCCCAGTACTTGCCGTCATGGAGTGAGACCTGCTCCATGTAAATTGTTTATCATGCTTTATCAATAATCTTGGATGATTTTATGGATAATGTGCTTTTTTCATGGTCAGATGACATGAAGTTAGGATAGATAACTGACAAATAACTGAGTGATAACATGTTGGATGACAAAATAAGGATCCATAAAGTTTTCAGCCTATTTAAAGAATAGATCATAGCCAATAAAAATTATATTTAGTAGAGTCAATTGTAAAGTCTTATGCTTGAGTTCAGAAAACCAATTTCACAAGTAAAGAATGGAAAAGATATGACAACAACATGATTCCCCAAAAGTATACAGGTGTACTGTCAGGAAGACCTTGTCATCCACTCCCACGTGGTGCTAACATTTGGAGACAGTAACCTAGATCAGAAACCAACCTGAAGTAATGAAACCACCAAACTGGTCATGAAGATCCAATTTAGTGACACTCAAGCTATTTCAGACAGTGACTGATACTAAGCTTTTAATTCCTATCAGATGTGAAATTTCACATCTTAATATTGCACCTCCTAGGAAACAAATGTCAGTGGTGATGGGGAAAGAAAAAAACAACAAAGCATGGTTTGTTTATATCTCAGGTATGCAACAGCTGCTACTACATATTAGTACCAGCTGCTCTGACATGATATGCAACATTGTGCTCAATTCTAACTTTTATAGAATTGCCCATTATCAGAAAGGGACTGCTATGGGAGATGATTTATTCAAGGAAAACCCATTAACTTGCCTTTAAGTTTCACTTTCACTCTGAATAACTTGCCATAATATTAACCACTGAGCCAATGCAAATGCCTGTTCTTTTTGAAGAATGTCCTACTATTTATAGGATACCAATATCCCTAGAGCCATAAGTAGGAATTTCTGTTCTGGGGCAATCAGCACAAACCGAAAGTACAAAACTTACTCTCTCAGTTTTATGGAGGGATATCAGTCAGTGAAAAGGTAACCCCAGGACATCTGTGTAGGGTCACTGGTCTGGAATGCCCTCCTCCTGAGGGGAGGAAAGCTCACCTCAATGCCCCTTCTGATACCTTCCTATTCAATCAACAAATAAATATGTATTAAATACCTACTACCTGACATCAGCTCTGACAGGGGTAGGAGCTACGAACTCAAAAGTGATTCTTCCTCTGCTTATGTATAGAATAATTTTACATATTATATACACATATACATATATACACACATATGTATATACATATTTGTGTCTAATGGTAGCCATCCCGAAGGCAAGGGGGAGAAAAAAGCAAATAAATGAATCTACATAACAACTTTATTATATATGTAAAAGGAATAGTAATTTCTACATAACAGATTTGCAGTTTCATGGGAAATCATCTTTATTATACTGTTATGAAAATGCTTGTTTTATTCCATAAATTAAAAATAAAGTAAATTAAAAAAAAAACTCAAAAGTGAGATAGACCTTGTCCTCAAGGGGTTTCCATATAAATAATTGTTCTTCTTGATGAGCTGCTAAACTCTGTTGTTTTTATACTTTCTGAAGCACTTCAAGAGCTATCCTGTGCTATCTAATATAGCACAATGAGGCAGATTCCCTTATCCTTCCTTGCTTATGCTTCTGATTATAACTGCACCTTTTATTTCCATCAAGCAATGCTGTGCACATCTGTACTACTATACTAGTCTAGGCTTCTAGCTATTTTCATGGTTAAATAATCTGAGAGGGGGAGGGGCACTGATTTTTCTTGAAGAGATAAAGCTTGAATTGAAACTAGAGGTGTTAAAAAAATAAGTTGTTTCTTCTTTCATTTTCTATACCCAGGTTCCTACAGCTGAACCTGGGGAGGAGATTTCATTCAATTCATTCACAGATGCACTGACTGCAAACCACTTTAGAAGATATTTCTGTGCCCTATTTGAATCCCTTCAAATGCTTTTCAGACCCTCAAATGGCCAGTCCATTTGCGTTTTTGTATAAATGGAATGGAAGTAGTCCAAAAATACATGCTTCTTTTCAGTGCAACCTCTTCCAGAAGTTCCCAGACCCCATGAGGCCCCAATGTAGTTGGCAGGCAGTCCCACACCTAGGGAAACAGAAGAGGCCCCACACAGCTTGGAACCAGAGTGATGGGCAACAATTACTGAGTTACAGCTCTTGTTCGATTTTTATTTGCTCCGACAGCAGGTCACCAATGAGGAGAGTGTAATAGCTCCTCTTTATCTTTTACAAAGAAAACATACAAATTGCAAGAAATTCACCATACTGAGAAAACAGAATTAATCTCTGTCAATGGCACCAGAAGGAATATTAACCACACCAGCTACTTCAAGATGGACCTTATCTGAATACATTTGTCAACTCCCTCGCTAGAGGTGAGAACATCTTCCTTCTCACGTAAGGTTGCCAGGCAAGCTTAAGCAGATCACACTATTGGGAGGAGCGCTGATTGAGTGAGTAACATGTTCTTTCCAATTATACATATACATATATCAACGTCTGCTTAATTGACCTGAATTCTAGAACACAGCCTAGAATGGAAGGGAAAGGGCTTTGCTATCTAATCCCCACTAGAGGTAACAACATCTTAATTAGGTAGTTTTAAATTGGGTGATATTACAATTAGTTACAATGTCTAATAAGATATCTATACTGCTTTTAATGAGAAACATTTAAGTCCTTCTGGAATTTTTCCAGTTGAATTAATTCTGAGTTCTTTAGACATTATTACAAGTAATGTTACTGGAATTACAATTATGTTCATATTAGAATGTGTCACTTAAAATAAAAACCTCAATTGGGAGGTCTTTTACAAAATACCCAACATTCTCTATTTTATTAGAATTATATTCCATAGTATATACATTATTACCATCTGCTTGGGGGGGAGGGGGAGTGGAATTGAAAAAGGTGACAATGTTACCATCTGTGTGTGGTTGTGACTAGAAAGGGCCCTTTGGGACCACAGCTACGTTCCACACTTCACACATTGTGGGTCTGTGGAGTCTGTCATGTTATTTGTGACTAAAACCACTTTCCAAGGGGTTGTGTGGGTTTTAATTTCAAAAATGGTCCAGGAGGTGGTATTCATAAAGGGTATTCCTGAGAACAGCAGAGTGGTTCCTCTCTGTCTCTGTCTCTGTCTCTGTCTCTCTCTCTCTCTCTCTCTCTCTGTCTTTGTGTGTGTGTGTATATCTGTCTCTCTGTCTCTCTCTGTCTCTCTCTCTGTCTCTCTCTGTCTCTCTTTCTGTTTCTCTCTGTCTCTCTCTGTGTGTGTATCTGTCTCTCTGTCTACCTGTCTCCCTCTGTCTCTTCTCTCTGCCTCTCTCTGTGTCTCTCTTTGTCTCTCTGTCTCTGTCTCTCTGTCTCTCTGTCTCTCTGTCTCTCTCTGTCTCTGTCTCTCTCTGTTTTTCTCTGTCTCTGTCTCTCTCTGTCTCTCTGTCTCTCTCTCTCTCTCTCTCTGTCTCTCTCTGTCTCTCTGTCTCTCTGTCTCTCTCTCTCTCTCTCTCTCTCTCTCTCTCTCTGTCTGTCTCTCTCTCTCTCTCTCTCACACACACACACACACACACACACACACACACACACACAATCTGAACAGTACCAAAGATGTCCAGGCAAATTCCTGAACAGTATCATAACTAGGGCACATAGGCCTTTGCTTCAGGGCACAGAAATTTTGAGGATTCTGATAGCACATACATTCTTTCAGCAGCTTAGAAACAATTGAATTTAGCCTCAAGTTATCAAGAAAAAAATAATTAGTAAAAAAATGAGAAGCTATCAGAAAATGCCCTTTGCAGTCCTCTTCCCCATCTCTACTATGATAGCTTAGCTGTGTCTAAGGGTCTTTGTTCATGGGCACTCATCCTAGTATTCTGCCAACCCACCTCCTCCCTTATGCACACACAATGAACTTGTCTTTAAAATATTGATCGAAGAACATACTTAATGTTCCTTTGTTTAGGCTGTTCTGTTAAGCTTGTGTAGCAGGTCAACATTCCTAATTATGACTGTTCCTATAAAATGTTGGGAGAGATGGGCCCAAGTGAATGCTGCTATTTCAATGTTGAAATGAAATCTCCCTAAAGTACTTTTCGGTGACAAGCTTCATTCAGGTACAACTTTTAAGCCATACAGCTGGAACATGTCCTCACCTGCCCTTTTTTGTCAATGGAACCATCACAACTCTGAGCTAGGCAGGCTTTTGCAAACATAGTCTTACCCATCTTTCTTTCCCTCTGGTGAAGTACCCTCACACAGAGGAGAATCATCATGTTTCTCCTTAAGGGAACTGTCTGAGTTCATCCTCCTAATTGTTCAGGAAAGCTGGAAACAAAGGGTTTGAATTCTGCCTAGTAAGAGTGTTCCTCCACCCTGATTGAACAGAATTTCCCATCTTCCTAAATTCCAATCAGACAGAATTTTATACCTTCCTCAGCCTGGACTGGACAGCTTCACTACTTGTCCTAATAAGTTTGTGAGTTACTACACACTGACTATATGTTATTCATAGTAACCCGGGATGGGTATGACCTGTAAGAACTGTGGTAATAGGTGCAGGAACTGTGTAGATAAGAGTTAGATTTAAGTGAGACAGAGAGCAAAAACTATTATCAGGTCAGACAGGCAAATATATGTTTCTGGGGGGAAAATACAGTAGATTTTCATTTATCTTATTATTTTAAGTCAGCTTTAAAAGGATAACACAGAACGATTGGAGAGTCTCCTTAACCAGAAATTAATATTAGGTTTGCTGCAAAGAGGAAACTATCACAGACCCGCAAAGAAAAAGCCGTATAATACTACGCTGTTGGTGGCTGCTCAACGGTTGAAGCACCAGGCTAATGAGCATGACAGGTCACCAATTCACTCCCTGGGTGACCAAATGGTTTTGCTATGTCATTGGCCACAGATTACGCAAATACGAACAAACAGGACAGGGATGATGCTTGAGTTCTGCCATGTGAGAAGATATTGAGACTGGGTATGTTCAGACTAAGGAAGAGATAACTTAAGAGGTGTGTGATAGCAATCTTCATGTATTTGAAAGACTGCCACATAGAAGGAGGCATTAGACTGTTTCCACTGTCTTCAGATGCTGGAACTCGGAGCAGTGGGCAAATGTTGACATAAGGAAAATTTGGGCTGGATGTACTCAAAGGAAAAACCTATACAGCCATTCCAAAGGGAAAGGGCCTGCCTTAGGAGGATGAAGTTACTTTCCACTTGAATTTCCTTAGTAAAGTATATACTGTATATAGAAACTTGATCACTTTGGCCAGGCCTGAGGAAGACCCCAGATTAAACATGGATAGGGAGGGAGGAGGCTACACTAAGGGGTAGCAACTTATGTGCCTAGAGTCTCAACTGTAGAGCTTTGTAGAGTAAGGGTACAAGCCATAGCATTTATGAGTCTTGATCATGAGCCTATACCATTAATAATACTTATCTTTCTACGGATGTAGAAAAAAAATCAACAGACCACAAAAGAACTAGAACTATTCAACATATTACTATTCTAGCATCTGATACTATTATTTCTATTGTTAAGTTGTTCTCCTTTTGTGTAGTTTTTGTGCTATGTGTCTATCTATATACTTATATATGTATATACACGTAGACATATATACATATGCATATATGCATATACATACATATATGTGCATGTGTGTATGTGTGTACGTGTGTATGTGTGTGTATATACTGTTCCTTTCATCTGACACTCCATCTCTCAAATCTGCCTTTTTTTCTGACTGATCTCCACGCCTGGAATATTTTCCTCCATCGTCTCTACCCCTTAGCTTCCCTGACTTCCTTCAAGACTGAACTCAAACCTCAGCTTCTGCAGAAGGCCTCTCTCCTCATCTTCCCCCAACCCTATAGTGCCTTCTCTCTGAGATTGCTTTCTTCTGCTGTCCTCTCCTCTTCTCTTCTCTCTCTCTCTTCATATATGTGTGTGTCTTGTTTGTACATATGTTGTACATAGTATCTGCCCATAAGGATGTGAGCTCCTTGAGGGCCTTGAGGGCAGGGACTATGTTTTTGCCTTTCTTTGTATACCCAAAGCTTAGCTAAGTACCTGATACATAGTAAGTGCTTTATAATGCTTGTTGCCTGACTAACAATAAAACAACAGTAATCTATATTTTATGTCCTTTAATACCTAGAGTGAGGAGAAATCTACTTCCTTTCCATTTATAATATGGACTGGAAAATTTTTAACAAAATATTTGGCATTTTATAAACACCAATGTTATCTTGATGCTCATAACAAGCCTGGGAGGGAGATGCTATTTTTACCCAATTTTACAGCTGAGGAAACTAAGGCAGGCTGTAGTTAAGCAACTTTCTTAAAGTTACACAGCCAGTAAATGTCTGAGTCTAGATTTGAATTCTGATCTTCCTGACTCCAGGCCCATTGCACCTACATACCTCAAAATGTAGTTTAAATGAATATTTAAACACAATGAATAATTTATTAACAAAAAGAATTGTGGATACATACTTGACTGCAATATTTAAGCTATTATCAATGTCACTAGCAAAATTCCCTCAAAATTTTAAAATATTAATAGTAGACTTCTCTTCCTTTCTCCGGAAACTCTGTCACCCCATTCAGTGTCTCTCAAAGATATGAAATCTGTTCTGTTATATTCTTTTCTAAGATAGAGGTAAAAACAGCTTCCCGAGAAAAGAGTCCCTCTGTCTCCTTCCTCTCTGTGTATTCTTCACTTTTTATCCAGCAATTACGAGAAACATCTCTTCAACTTCTCTCAAACTAACACTTTTTAACAGTTCCTTTCTACATTTTATCAAAGTAGATCCTCAGATAAAAAGTAAAAAACAAACAAACAAAAACTGACTTTGTAGATGAAGACATATGACTTCATCAGGGATTCTAATGGGTTACAGATGAACACACCCTATCCCTGATTCCATAAGGACAGGTGATGCTACACATCAAGTAATTTCTCAACTGTTACTCCCACTTGCCAAGACCAAATGCCAACGCCAACAGCCCTTCTCCAAACATTGGATCTGCCTCTTAAACTCTGAGATTATATATATTCAAAGTAAACTTTAAACTTGGTTTTCTCAGGAAATGTTTCAGTAGACTCATTAGCTTTGATGGTTAAATCACTGTCTCTTAGGTTACACATTCTCCCAGTCCTTTACTTTTTGTCCTCACACAGTGTGTCTTTAGTCATAGTAGTTAATCTCCAGAAAGGCAGTTAAATTGCCAGTCTACTCACAGATACTTGCCATTAAATTCTAACTATACTTTTTTCCACAAAGCTGTAGAAATACTGTCCATAGTCTCTATGGAAGAGGCTATTGATGTTATTTGTACATTTTTCCCTACAGCCAAAAAATTTTCAGTCCCTTGAAAAATCATATGGAGCATATTAATCATTATATGTAATACACACATCACAGTGCAAGGCACTACTTCACAGGCTAAATGTCTAAATGTATATATATATATATATATACACACATGGATTACAAAAAATGCAGGAAAACAAATAATAGAAGTAATTAAAATAGTTAAATATAACGTTGCATATATACATCAAAAATACAAAATAATAAAAATAATATCACTTATTAGGGACAAGTATGACTGCATGAGTAGCTATTTCTCCTGCTTGTACTATCAGCATTATATGTTGGCATAGGTATATATTAAATGGCTCTAGTTCTTTTGAGGACTATTGATTTTTCTACATCTACATAAAGACTGATATTATTAATGGTATGGGCTCACTAATAAGATTTATAAATGCTACTCTAGAGGACTCTACAGCTAAGGTTCTAGGCAAGAAAGTGGCTTTCACTCTTCTCCTTGTCTAATCTGGGGTATTCCTCATGCCTAGCCAAAGTGATTGAGTTTTTATATCCAGTGTATACTTTACTAAAAGCAAGATTTCTATTAGGAGGTTCCTGCGCAGTCTTAGGAAGCAAGCTGGGCTTCACCATCCTTGAGCTGCTATTTCAAGGTAACAGTTTCATTTTGAGCAATTTTTAATGGTTCTTGTATGAAAATTGAAAATATTGTTTCAACATAACTATGTCTTTGGCACGATAATAATATCAATTTCTTGTGTCCTCATGCCTTTGTCATACCATATGTTCTATCCTTTGATAGAATGTAACCTCCTTGAGAGCAGTGATTGTTTTGTTTTTTTCCTTTGTGCCCTATCATAGTGCCTGGTATACATCAGAGTACCTGACACATAGTCAGTACTTAATAAGTGTTTTCTGATTAACCATAAAATTCAATGATTCTCTGATTGATCTCTGACCGTAGTTAGTCATATGTCACATGGGGTATTAGATGAGGGACAATTTATAAGATTCCTTTTAGCTATAACAGTGTATGAGACTATGAGAGGGTAGATAAATCAGTGCATATCCATTGCCACTCTTGGAGATATACAAACATGCACATTTTACATTATCTTGGGCCCCTAAGTTCATACTAAGTATTGCTAGACATTATAATGGCCCAGTCCATTTTCACTATAACAACACCTGTGCCTGTGGAGGCACTGTAGCTTCCTCAGAGGCTGCTTGACATTTTGATCAAACTCTATCAAAAGAGAATGGACAATAATGATACATTCACTCAACAAATACTTACTAAGCACCTACTGTGTGCAAACCTGTATGCTCCACTTGGGAGGAGATATAAATTTTGGCTTCAAAAAATACTATCTCTGACAGCATGGCCACGTAGATAGAGCACTGAAGTTGAAGTCAGAAAGATGTGAGTTCAAATCCTATCACTGATACTTGTTACCTATGTAACATGGGGAAAGCCAGCCTTTCAGAGACTCCAGATTTCCTTATCTGCAAAATGAAGAGGTTGAGTTAAATGATATTTAAGTTTCCTTCCTTTCTAAACTCATGAGGCTGTGATCCATCTACACCTGGAAGTGGGTGGCAAGGGGTCAATAATAACAGAAATGAAATAATTCTATCCCCTAATTTGAGCAATTAGGTATTGTTCTGTCATCATTAGTACTGCCAACAAAGCACATAATTCCTTAACTATGTGGTGAGTAACAGAATAAGGTAAAGAGTTCATCTGGAGGGAAATTTACCCCATCATACACATCTATGTTCTCATTACCAAGTATCCCAATAATAATAAGACTTGGGACACACAGATGTCCTCTTGGTCTAAGCAGCAGGCAAATGGTGATCTAACTCTACCTCTCTTCCATAACAGGAAAGAAGCCACAGTTTTGGGGCCTCCTTGCTAGGTGCTACTAGGCAGCCCAAATACTCCCATGTGTTCTAGGCAAGACCGCAACAGAGAGCCCAGTGAATATGGATAGGATCATTAGTGCTGATGGATATCTTCAAAGTCATCTTATTCGATCTCTTCATTTTAAGAATTAAGTGACTTGCCATGGTCACCTTGTAAGTAGCCAAGTCTCAGTCAGACAAAAGGTCCTTTAGACTTCAAGGCCAAGAATATTCCCATAGCACTGTGACTTCCTAGGCCTCAGCATGAATTCTGTGGACTTGACCCCTCACACAAACAAGGAACTCATGTGCAGTGAATATATGGGTAGTGCTCAGTGCATTTGAACATAGTGCTTACTTCCATCTAATTGTCCAGAGCCAGGGTGGGGAACCTGTGGCCTCGAGGTCACATGTGGCTCTCTAGGTCCTCAAGTGCAGCTGTTTGACTGAATTCAGTTGAGGATTTGCTTGAGGATCTAGAGGGCCACATGTAGCCTGGAGTCTACAGGAACCCCACACCTGATCCAGAGGCACAATGAGGCTGGTATCTACTCCGCCTTTAATGAAACACTGTGGGCCATCAGAGGAAACATGGTCCCATTGATGCCTTTCAGTTTACTCCTGGTAATCTCATCTCTTCCTACATGCCCAATTTGTGTCAGTTTTACCTCAAAGACTTGCCCTCGTTTCTATCCCGACTCTGGAATTAACTGACAAAAACTAAAGGTGTTGCCTTTCTGTAGAGCACTTACATTTTAAGCAGAGGAATTAAAAGCCTACAAAACCCAAAGGAATGAATATCTAATGATAGAATTCAAATTAACAAAGACCATAGGAGATTACTTTGGACACAAGGATCTCCCTTGCCTATCGCATTACACCACTTCATTTTCAAGGTCACTTACTTTGGTCGCGTGCCCAATCAGACAAAAATACCACCTCATATCTTTTGCCTGTTGATAATGATAATAGTCAGTTCTCCCTTCCTCACCTTGTTCTAGTCACAGAAAATCAAGAGATGTCAATAATAAGGTTTACAAAGAGTACAACAGAGGTAGCACTGTAGGGGGAACTAACACTGAACAAAGATTCAGAAGACCCAGTTTCAGCTCCAGTTTTAGCGCCTGAGAGACGCGAGACACTGTATAAGGTATGTCCACTCATTGGTCCTCATCTTTCTCATTTGTAAAAAAAAGATCGTCTTCTCCCTATCTCAAGATATTGTTTTGAGAACCAATGAGACTGTGAGTGTGAATTCCAACTATACTTTCTACGATATTTTTCAACCTAACAGTGAGATTCTTTCCCAAAAACTCAATGGGGTTCATGGTCCAAGTATTATCACACCTGTGTCACAAAGGGGGAAACTGAGGCTCAATGATATTAAAGCATAACATCACAGCTTAGAGCTGTAAGGGATTTGGGAAGCCACTGAATAGCTTATACATCTATTATGTGGAAAGATTCAAACTCAGGAATCTTCCTGCCTCCAACTCTAGGGTTCTTCTCCCACACTACATTGCCTCCTCTGAAATTTATATATACTTATATAAAATATATAAAGCATACAGTAAATATTTGTGATGGCAAAGTAAAATGGTCTTGTCAGATCTGGGGTCTCCCCAAGGAATTCTGGGGATTTCTGATTTACTCTAGATATACAACATTTCTCCCAGAAATGCTTGGGATGCTCAGGGACTGGGTAGCAAGATTTGAATTTCAATCTTCCTGACCTTGTACTTAAGTCTCAGTCTGCAAACTGGAACAACTCCTCAGGGCTGGCTGAGGGCCCAGGCAAATGCTCTATCCCCTTGAGCCACCATGCCAAGGCTTAGGGTGTGGTTCAGCTGCCCCAGAGTCTATATGAGATGACATTCATTCCACCCATAAACTCCTCCCTAAGTAGCTATTCTTAGCTGACATTATTAAATTGGGGTGATTTTCTCTGTGCTTTTCTTAGTTTCCTATAAGAGAGAGTGAGGAGTCCAAGATAACAGTCAAATTGTGAGCCTGGGTGACTGGGAGGATGGTGGCATCCTCATCAGTAATAGGAAAGTTAATAAGAGGGGAGGACTGGGAGTAGAGATGTCAGTTTTTGACATGTTGAGGTTAGGAAGAATGCAAGATATCTAGTTCAAGATGTCCAGTAAGCAGATGGATAAGGAACTGTGGGAAAGGACAGAGTTTAGAGCTAAATAAAAAGATCTAAGAATCATCTATATAGAGAGAGATATTATAATTGAATGTACCAGCAAAATAGCATAAAGCAAAAAAAGAGCAAGAAAAATGAACCTGGGGGACACCCCACAGTTTATGGGAATGACCTGGATGAAGATCAAGCAAAGGAGACTGACCAGGAGTGGTCAGACAAATAGGAGAACCCTGAGAGAGCAGTGTTATAAAAACCTAGAGAGAAGAGTGTATCAAGGAGAAAAGAATAATGCACCCCACCAAAGACCGAAGAGAGATCAAGAAGAATGATGACTGAGAAAAGGCCATTATACTTCCCAGAGAAGGAAAGTGATTTGCCTCAAATCTCAGAGCAAATTGAGGTTATCATAATTTCTTGAATCTAGAATTTCAGTTAGTTCTAGATCTTAACTGAGATTCCACTTACCTACAAGTTTATTGGAAGAAGAAGAATGCACTGCAAACTTTTTCTGCAAAGACAAACTATACTCAAATGATTTCAAAATCCTCTTAGATTCCAGCCAAGTAAGGCTTTCTTGACTCTCTGATAGCGAACTCCAAGGAGTCTCGAGAAAACCCTTATTCAGATTCATGAAATTGTATCTGTGGGGGAAAAGATGGAGTTGGAAAGAAATGAGGACCTCATACTTCTACTTTTCAGTTAGGAAAACTGAGGCACAAAGTGGGAGACAACCTTGCCTGAGGTCATAGAATATGTATGCAGAAGAGCCAAGATTAGAAACCAAGAGACCAGGTAGATAATAAAATTCAATTCAATAACAACAATTTGTTAAACTCATACATCATACACGGGCTTCTGGTAGATGTTGTAGATACAAAGACAAATGAAAAACGCTGCCTGCCCTTGAAGAGATTACAATCAAACATTTCCCTATTCACTAACTCAGTGTGTTTTCAGCCAAAACTATGTTTTTATTGATACCTTCTGTTTCCATATCATAGTAATTTTCAAATCTACTCTTCCCTTTTCTCCTAGCCAATAAGCCTACCATAGTGTAATAACAATAAAAGCCGTGCATCAAAACCAACCAGCACATGAAACACTATGTCTGCCAGCATATGAGATATTTCACACCCAGAGTGACCCTCCTCTTCATTGAAAAGAGGGAGTTACATATTTTTTCATCTCTTTTTTGAGGTCAAGCTTGTTCAGTACAACTATAGGAGATCATCACTGGCTGGGGCCAAGAGGAGACTTCATGGAAGAGGTGGGTTTTAAAGAACAAGTAGAGATTCAAGTCAAAGAAAGAAGAGATGATCCAACAGTAAGAAGTAGTGTGAACAAAAGAATGGAGGTGTGGTAGCTCATTTAGAAGGTCAAGAGTTGTCAGATGTGACTAAGACATAGTCATAGAGAGTCACAGAGTGAAGTCATAGAGAGAAGCAATCTGTGTCAAAGCTGGAAACACAGGGTGGCTCCAGGTGACTGAAGGTCTTAAATACTAGGTAAGTGAACATTAACTTTACTCAGGAGGAAAGAGAAAATCAGTAAAAAGTTCCAGAATCTTCTTCTTTTAAAAAAAATACATACATGCACACACATATATAGATATATACACACATATACACACACATGTATATGTGCGTGTATATGTGTGAGTGTTTGTGTGTGTATAGACTATATCTAGGAAAGAGTATCTTGGTAGCCTTATGGAGAATGGATTGAAAGGGAGAGAGCATCAAGGTAGAAGGCCTTTTTTAAGGAAGGGATTGCAGAAGTCTAAGGCAACAATGAAGAAATTCTACTAGGGTCATATGGGCAATGAAGAGAATGGATGTGAGAGATGTTACAGATGTGAAACATTAAAGACTTGTTAACCTGCTCCCTATCACTTCCATGATCAATTATGAAATCCTTCATCTTATATTCAAAACCCTTCATAACCTTGTCTCTTGCACCTTTGCAGACTTCTTACATGTTACTTCCCCAGAGTAACATTGACCTGCATGATGTCCCTCACACAAGATAATCTGTCTTCTCACTCTGAACTGTCCCCCATTTCTGGAACTCTCTCTCTCCACATCTCTGACTCCTGGCATCCCTGACTTCCTTCAAGTGCCAACTGAAATTCCTGATTCTACAGGAAGCCTTTCCCATTCCCCTCAGGTTTTGTGCCTTTCCTCTGTTGATGGTTTCTGACGTGCACAAATTTATCCTAGTTATTTAACTTAGTTGTTTGCTCACTGTCTTCCTTATTAGACTGTGACTTCCTTAGGTTCAGGATTTATTTTTTTCATGTAGTGAATACTTAATAAGAATTTAATGACAATGGAAAGAGAGCCCAACTTGAAGTCAGAGTACCCAAATTCAAATCTTACTACCTGAATGAAATTTGTCAAGCCTGTCTAAGCTTTAGCTCCTTTTTTTATGTCAAAGCAGGTGATTCTAATAGATGACCTCCAAGATCCCTTTCCAGAACTAAACATAGGATCCCATGGACATGAAAGGTAGAGAGACAAAAGTAACCTACAAAGAACATAGGCAAATGGAGAAGGGCAGTTTCACAGACAGAAAGCGAAGCCCCCAGACACTTTATCATACCCTCATCTGGGCTACCTTTGGAGAGCACGAGCAGGGTGCTCTAAGAAGGATCATTAGAATTTCCATCAGCAAAGAATTTGGTTGCTGTGAACAAGTAGCTTAACCTCAATGAGTTTAAGTGACAATCTAATCTATAAAATGGGAATAATAATGTCTTCAAAATCTGCCTCATGGAGTTGTTATGAAACTTTAAAGCACGATATGCATCATCTAATATAACTACAGAATCCAGAAGTAGAAAGTGTAGTCTAGCACTTTAGCATAGATACTTGACTTGCACTTCTCTGTTTCCGCAGAGCAAGGCATCTCTTTTCTCTAATGATCTTTGGATTAGAAGAGACAAAATAGAAAGGGCTAATAGGGAATCAATACCCAAAATAAGGAGAATGACAATGAGAGCACCTTGTTATCCTTGATAAATTCCAGACACCAGGCACACAAACTATATCTTTAGATACTGAAAGAGCAGTAGATGTGATTTCTGAGACATTTTCAATAGGCTTTGAAACTTGATGTAATATAGAAGTGGAAAAACAGAAACAGGTTGGTTTGAGGGATACATTGTCTAAATTTCTTAGAAAAATGAAAAGAATAGAGTTTATAAATCATAAGTCAGTGAAGTTGACTTTGATTACTTGAAAAAATAAAGAAATGGTCAGAAAATAAATAGATGGAAAAATTGTGATTGTGGAGAGCAAGCATGGTTTCATCATGCATCACGTCATGCCATGTTAACCTCAATTCCTTTATTGTTTTTTTACAGGTTTACTAGACTGCTGGATCTATTAGAATTCTGTAGGTATAATTTATCTAGGTTTTATCAAAGTATTTTATGAAGTCCCATGTGATCCTTATGGAAAGGATGGAGTGATGTGGGCTAAATAATAGTACAGTTAGATGAATTTGAAACTTATTGAATGGACAGATACGAAATGTCTGACGTCAACCTTGAAGGAGGTCTCTAGCTTACTGCCACAGGGACTTGTGCAGTTTAATATGTTTTTCAGTAGGGTGGATAAATTATTAAGTGGCATGCTTGTCACATTTGAAGATGATCCAAATCTGGTAGAGAGAGCTAACTCATATCACAGAATCAAGACCTAAAAAAATTTTCAGAGGCTAAAATATTGGACTGAATCTAGAAAGATGGAAATAAATGGCAGCCAGGTGACTCCATGGATGGAGTGTTGAGCTAAAATGAATAAGACCTGTGTTCAAATCTAATCTCAGACACTTACTAGCTGTGTGACTCTGGGCAAGTCATTTAACTACTGTTTGCCTTAATCCGCTAGAGTAGGAAATGGCAAATCACTTCACAATCTTTGCCAAGAAAACCCCATGGACTGTATGGTTCATGCAGACATGACTGAATGACTGAACAACAATTGTTAAGAAGCTTTCTGGGCAGCTAGGTGGCACAGTAGAGAGAATGCCTGGCCTGAAGTCAGGAAGATTCATCTTCCTAAGTTCAAATCTGACCTCAGACACTTACTAGCTGTGTGACCATGGGCAAGCCATTTAACCCTGTTTTCTTCAATTCTTCATCTATGAAATGAACAAGAGAAAGAATGGCAAATTATTCCAATATCCAAATGGTGTCATGAAGAGTCAGATACAACTGAAACAACTGAGCAACAAGAAAATATAGTTTAATTCTTGGGTTCAAAAAATCAATTTCACAGACACAAGATAGGAGAGGAGGCATGGCTAGATGAAAGTTCATCTGAAAAGATCTGAGGGTTTTTAGTGGTTCCCAAATTCAATATGGGGCCAAAGAGTTATGTGGAGAAGAAACAAAGCTACTGCAATATTGGGCTGCATTAAAAGATGCAATATATCTGTATGAAGGGAGGTAACATTTCCTTAGTACTCTCCCATGATCAGACCACACCTGTAGTGTTCAGTTCTGAGTAGCACATTTTAAGAAGGATTTAGATAATTTGGAGAACATCTGGGAAGAATAATTGGGATGACAAAGAGCCACTGTATCTATCCCCTGTGAGGACAGGTTGAAGCAACTAGGTATGTTTAGCTTGGAAAAGAGAAGATTTGCCAGCAGGGAGGTGGGGGGTGGGAGGAGAATGCAACAGTTATCTTCAAGTAATTTGAACAGTTCCTATGTGCTTGAGAGGATGGACTTCAACTTTGACCCTGGAGAACAGGGCTCTCCCAACAGACTGGAAGAGATCTCCACACATGTTATAAACATGTGTGTGTGAATGGGTCATTTCTTAAGCAAATTATTTCCAGCTTACCATGGATAAAAATAACACAGCACATCAACAGTTCAAGTAAGGGACAGAACACACCATCAACAGATCACAGTATTTATAGTTTTTTTCCAGGGCTTTGAGTCACTGTTAACAACCCCAAAATGACAATTCAATGACAAAGTCAATCATGCTTACTCAAAGGACTTGGAAATCTAGTGTTAAAATCATTCCACTTTACCATTCATTGTCTCTTTTTCAGTCCCTGATATTATTTTTGTTCCCAAAGGGCCAAAGTAATCCCATGAGAAACTGCTTGTGAGACATTCAGATGAGAGGGGAACAATACTTTTGGGGGAAGACTTGGATCACAGAGAAAATCAGCAAGAAGAATCACCACCTGACAAGGTATAAGATGGTGGTAGTGGTGGTGGTTGTTAATAATTATTCTGCAAAGTCCAAAGCATAGTTAATATTCCCACTATTCTGTCCTCCCAGTGTGGGCAGGACCTACTTACTATCCATTCACAACTGGCTGGTTTTCATATAACTTAGGATCCTCAGGTTCACAACAATCTGATGTGGATTAGTAACACTGTCTTAGCTGCAACCACAGAAGATATCTTCCTCCAGAAGCAATATGGTACTCCTATTGTGTCATGAAAAGAACACTGGACTCAGAGACAAGGGATGTGTGTTCAAATTTCACTTTGACATTAATTGTGTGATGATACTTCAGTAGCTTCACCCTCTCCGGATCTTAGCTTCCTCGTCTGTAAAATGGAGATACATCTGTATGTATGTATGTATGCATGTATATGTAACCCGATATTGCATTAGTTTTACGTCTTCACCACATAACATTTTGGTCCCATGTTGAATTTGGAACCCATTAGATAGACAGATAGACAGATAGACAGACAGACAGACAGACAGACAGACAGACAGATAGATAGATAGATAGAAATATAGATAGGTATAGAGATAGATAGATGGATGATAGACAAATAGATAGACAGACAGACAGATAGATAGATAGATAAACAGACAGACAGACAGACAGATAGATAGATAGATAGAAATATAGATAGGTATAGAGATAGATAGATGGATGATAGACAGATAGATAGACAGACAGATAGATAGATAGACAGATAGATAGATAGATGGAAATATAGATAGGCATAGAGATAGATAGATGGATGATAGACAGATAGATAGACAGACAGACAGATAGATAGATAGATAGATAGAAATATAGATAGGTATAGAGATAGATAGATGGATGATAGATAAATAGACAGACAGACAGACAGATAGATGGATAGATAGATAGATAGATAGATAGATAGATAGGTATAGAGATAGATAGATGGATGATAGACAGATAGATAGACAGACAGACAGACAGATGGTGTTTATGGCTGCAAATTCAACATTGGCCAAGTGTCATGCTGCTTCCAAAAAGAGACTCCCTCCCTCACCTAAAATATCAAATTCTAGAAAGACAAAATATACATATTCAGAAGGGAATCCATTTGCTACAAGTGATGATGCATTTAAACACACTGCTATTTGCTTCACTTCTCCAGTATATAGAAGCTAAATGTTCCCACCTTGTTGGTAAGATCTGTATAATGAATAACCCCCGTAGTATCACATTTTTCTCTTAAACTTCTATCCTGTTCATTGTTTGTATATGTGGATGAATAAACAAACATACAACAGTCCCCTACAATAGTTTCTGTTGCAAACGCTAACCAATAAAAATACCACAAGAGCTGCTTTTACTACTGAGTTTGGTCCATGACGTTGTAGTGAAATGGTAGTTTGTGCCTTCTGGATTTCCTTGGGGCCTGAGGCTCTTCCGTGGATGTATCCTAAATAGCTGAGAGATGGCACTGAGGACACTGAATTCTAGCTGCTCCCCCATCCCCATAAAATGTTAGTTCCTGAGGGCAGAGATTAGTTTGTTTTTGTCTTTGTACCTAAGTCTTGAGAGTGGCAGGTAATTTATAAATGTTTAGAACAGAACAGAGCAGAATAGAACAGACATAGAGCAGAATAGACTAGGGGTAGCTAGGTGGTGCAATGAATAAAGCACCGGACATGGAATCAGGAAGACTTCAAATCTGGCCTCAGATACTTACTAGCTGTAAGTACTGGCCAAGTCAATTAACCCCGTTTGCTTCAGTTTCCTCATCTGTAAAATGACGTGGAGAAGGAAATGGCAAACTTCTCATTTTCTTTGTCAAGAAAGCACAAAGAAAGGGACACAACTGAATGGAAGGAGAATAGGATACTTGCGCTTCATCTCTGTGAGGCTAGCTCTGTGAATTAGCATTCACACTGACTGAAAATACTAGGATCACAGAGTTACAGCTGGAAAGGACCTCTAGGTCACTCCTTCATGTTGCACATGAGGAAACTGAGGATCAAAATGATAAATTTTACAATTTGTTTACAGATCAGAATTCAAGCTCAAAATCTGTGAATCCAAATCCAGCATTCCTTCCACTGTACCTTACTACTTAAAAAAAATAAAGCAGCACATATTTATTTCTATTGTAATTAATGCATAAATCCAGGAAAGCTCTGACATTGACTATGCCTCAACATGGCAGGCCTGTTTCTTCCATCAGATCTCCAGGATCTTCTATCTTAGCATAAATACACCTCTCCCCTACCTCCACCCCCAAATATGTTCCTTCAAAGACAAAAAAAGGGCAAGATGAGCTGTACATTTTCATATTCCTTTAAGAAACTGGATTCAGCCACAAGGGCCTTGTTTTCAATCTTGACAAGGCTTCCATTTTCCATCTGTTAGTGTTCAATGACCCTGATTCTCCTATAATTTAAATGGAATGCAAGCTCAGTTCTAGAGGGCAAAGGTGTTGTCAGTGCATGAAAATTGCACTTATTTTCTACTTTATGACACCTTCCCCCCCTCCTCCACCATGTAACCCCATGGAGCTGAGAGTAAACGTCCTTCAGAGGATTGGAGAGTTGCACTAATTCATATCAATGGAGTCACACATTATTAACACCTAGTCTTAATTTCTGAAAGCTTTATAGAGATTTCTATCCTGGGTCCACAGAGCAAAAAGAAAGATTCCACACCTTTGAATACAGAAAGAAGAGTTGTGTGGGAAGTACATGACAGATCAGATAGTTGCTTCATTCAGCCTGAAGTCCTTTCAACCTTCCCTGACTCCCTGATATGGTTCAGGAGGTTTTATTGTACACCCATTCCACCAGGAATGAAAGAGTATGCTTTCTTATTTACATTTTGAAAAAAAATATACAGCTTCTGAGATCTAATCCCACTTATATCCTGCTACATAATAGTGTGACTGGGTAGGGGATGTAGCTCAGTGCATGAATTTCATGAGTGAATGTCTCAAACTGGCTTCAATACTTAGTAGCTCCATTTTGGGGAGGCAGAATTGTTTAAAGGAAACAGCCCTAATCCTGGGATTGAAAGGTCTGGGTTTGAGTCCTGGTTTCTCCACTAACAGTCCATGCAATATTAGACTAGTTCTTCTCCCTCCCTAACACTGTTTTCTGCTCTTTAAAATGAAGGAACTGGGCTAGATGAACTCTAAAGGTCCTTCCAGTTCTATAGTTGATGATCCTATCATGAGCCTTCTTGAGAGAATTTCAGAAATTCTTCCCTGTTTTTGGACAAGAGGGAAGACTAGAGTTCCACCTCTACATTCTGGAAAATTTTCTGCCTTGTGCAACCGAATGATATAAGTGCTAAAGGAGAAAATACAAATGACCAAAAAGGCAGAGGAGACAAAAACAAGGTCTTATCACTCAATCAATCTACAAGTTTTTATTAAACACCTACTATGGCCCAGATTTGACAGCTAGATGGCTCAATGGCTCGATCCCTGGGCCTCAAGTCAGGAATACCTGAGTTCAAATTTGCTCTCAAACAGACAATACATATGTGACCTCGGGCAAGTCACCTAACCCTATTTATCTCAGTTTCCTCATCTGTAAAATGAGCTGGAGAAGGAAATAGCAAATCACTCCAGCATCTTCGCCAAGAAAACCCCAAATGGGGCCACGAAGAATCAGACATGACTGAAAATTGATTGAACAACAAATGGGCCAGATACAGTTCAAGATACTGAAAACAGAGGGACAAAAAATAAAATTATCCCTGTCCTCAAGAGTCTTAATTCTATTGAAGATAGGATTCACATGGAACATTCACTTAGTCAAGAAGCATTTATTAAGTGTTTACTGTGTTGAAAACTGTGGTAAGGTCTGGAAATAAAAAAGAGAAAAATGAAATAGTGTCTGTCCTCAGGCAGTGTGCTTGCTACCTATCTGTCTGTCTTTATATATGCAAACACACACACATATATACATATATACATACATAACTATATATACATATATATTTATATAATATAGTACCATAAAATGTACATATAATATAATATATAATATTATAATATAATATCATGTACATATATATTTAAAATCTCCTTTGTGAAAGTGATAGTATGAGTATTTTTATCCCTAAAATTAGGAAGCTGAAGCTCAGAAAGGTTAAGGTACTTGCCCAAGGTCATGTAACATGTGATTGGTAGAGCTGGGAATCAGGTCCAGATTTTCTGATTCTATGTCTTATGTTCTTTCGGTGCCATCTTGTTTCGTCAATATAAACATAACGCTACCTTTCTTTCTTCACGATAGGGGAGAGTACCGGGAGAGGGTCCAGAACTATAATTTCATCTATATGGGGAACTCTCTGGGTGAAAAATCCTTTCATTTATTCAGAACAGTGATTCTTCTGTAATTTTGTCTTAAATGTTTGTCTGAGGGTAGGGAGAGGTCAAGTGCATTGTCACACATGCAGTATGTATCAGAGACAGGACTTCAATACACAGCTTTCAGACTCCAAGGCTAGCTGTTTCTGTATTATATCATGCTGCCTCTTCCACATACTTCTAGGAAGACTTACCCTGATTGGGAGATCAGGCACAGTACTTCTGCTGGTATATGCAGAAAACCAGGACTAGGGAAACATGAATGCTCTAGCCCATGTGAGGAGAGTTGGGTCTAGTACATTGGATCACTGTCATCTACTGCCCTCTGGGGTGAACATCAGACTAAGCCAAATGTTCCTGCCAAAGTCCTTTTCAAAGGCTGCTGCTCTTATACCAATTACTTCTAGTGCCTGGTGGTTCCAGACCCATTCTTTTCTCTGGGTTTGAGTCAATTAGGGTTTCATTTCCAATGGTTCCATAAACTGTCAATACTGCCACAATAGTCAATAGCCAAAAGTAGAAGTAGCTACATCCACCACCGGCCAGCTAAGGTCAAAGATAAACCATGTATTTCTAGGATTCACTATATAATTGCTGTCCAACATGGGAATCATGCTGCCCCATTTTCCTTCACTGATTTGTTTTTAAGGGATACTCTATCTGCTACAGCTCAGAGAGACTTTCAGCACCATTCTGATCGCTTTTTGGACTTTGCAGCTTCAAGCATTTCAGAGACGTGCACTCTCCATCCTACAAATTCCCAAGGAGTATCTCCACAGTCTACAATCACATTTAGCCGTACTGACTTCCACTTCCTGCTCAGTAGAATAGGGGAGGGTGAAATTGAGAGAGTAATGTCTGCTGAGACATAGAGATAACTAATAAATGGAGATGCTGATTCCCACCAAATATGTCTGTTCCTGTGTCGCTCAAGGCTTCAGACTGTCCTGAACCAGCTCTTGTGAGCCGTGCCTACCTCAAATGGCACATACCTCACATGCAAGGATTAATTTTTTACCCTCTGTAAAATCATACCTGTTGCCTGTGTCAAGGTCTGCCCAGGAACCCTTCCCATGCCATTTATGTGATCACAAAACACAGGAAAGGCAAGTTGGACAATTTAAAATGCTGCCTTTGGGAAGCCAAACATGTATCCAGGCAATTATGAGGACATTTGCATAAAAGAGAGTAGAGAAAAGTGCCAGACCATTCTGTGTAGTCATAACAATGTGTGGTTCTCCCCCCCTTCCCTCACAGTCACTTGTCAGCAGAAATTGCAAACAGTAAATTTGCTATTTGCAGAGGCTGAACTTCCCAGGCTCTAAATGGTTAGGCTAATAAGGCTTACAGTCTTCCTAAAGCTGAGACTGTTGAGCTCAAACTTATGCAGGCATCAATTATGGGTGCGTAAAACTTTCTGGAATGGGAAAGGGCATTGAGTTCACCCAGATCAGAATGCTTCATGGGTCATCATCCACCCTTCAGGATTCTTCCTGTCCCCTTCATTCACTGCCTTCTCTAAAAGCAATTTGCAGTACTGTTGTTGGGTTGCTGTTAGGTTTTTTGTCTGCAATTTGCTCTACGAATTTGATTTCATGAACATCCTCTTTTTATTAACTCTTTGGCCAAAAAATACTTACCCTAGCTCACCTTATTTATGGCAACTTACTGAAGGCCACAAAAAGCAGACTAAGCCTTAGCACACCCACAAATATATGTCATCTGCCAAAAAATAATCATGGACTTTTTAAGCTTTTTTCCCAAAGGATAGTGAAGGTGAGGGATGAATGTGGAGAATGTGAATGTTTTGTGATATTAATATGCCTTACTTATGCATGTTCAAAGGTAGCTTGTGCTGATGATTGCTATTTTCCCAACTAACTTTGCCACGGAACATTTTGGAGCTTGGAATGGATTGTTGGAACTGATTAATGCTAGTCTAAGGGGTAAGGTGTAATGTTGTGCTTGTGTATGTGCATGTATGTGCACATATGTTTGTGTGCGCATATGCAATTATGTAGGAATCAGGGAAAACACAAGGCAAATTTTAGAAAAGTAAGCCTATTTTCACATTGAAAAATTGCCACATACTAATTATTTTGGTTTGTTTTTCTTTTAGACAAGGGTGGGTAACCTGCAGCCTCAAGGCCACATGTGGCCTTGTCTTCAAGTGCAGCCTTTCACTTAACTTTCACAAAACATGAAGTTAAGATTCACGCAAAGGACCACACCTAGAGGGTCACAGGTGGCCTCAAGGTCACAAGTTCCCCACCCCTGGTGTAGACCTTCACTGGTATAAACAACTCCAGGTGAGAAAACTTCCTCTATAAATGACGACTAGAAACAGGTCTGGAACATATAGTCTTAGAGAGGTGCCTGACCCACCAAGAAGTGAAGTAACTTTCTCAAGGGCCCGGAGTCTATATGTGAAAGAGGTATAACTTCAACCCAAGTCTTCCTGACTGGGATCAGCTACATAGTCAGTATGGCATCTTTATTCTTTTTTGATACATCCTTTTGTATTTAAAATTTCAAAAGAATATCAAAATTTTTCTAAAGAATTCATATTCACATGCAACAGTTGAAGAAATGGTTGACCACTCATTGAAGAAGTTTTCTTGGCACCTATTCTCTCCTTAGTTTAAGGACAATGACTTAAAGGTCCCTATGGATATCCCTATTATCAAATAAGCCTTCCCTCAGATCTCCTTCTTGGCCTTTCTCTAGCTTTTTATATTGCTGACCAATTGCTCCTTGAGATTTTCTCCTCCCTTGACTTTGGTGATACTGCATGAGATCATGGTTCTCAGATTCTTTCTTTGACTGCCCCTACTCTGAATCTTTGGCTTTTTAAATAGCTTTTTCTGTACTTCAAAATGCAGAAAACTTTGGAGACTCAATCCTTCACACATCATACGTGAATTCACAGAGCTCTTCTATGATCATAGTATTAAGGACCATCTAGATGGTACAGGGAACAGAGTACTAGAAAGACCTACGTCTGACTCCTGCTTCAAACACTTACTAGTTTATGACCCTGGACAAATCACTTAATCTCTGTCTGCCTCAGTTTTCTAATCTGCAAAAATAAAGATAATAATAGTACCCACTTCCCAGGATTGTTGGGAGGATCAAATGAGATAATAAATATAAAGTTTGATCCAAATCTTAAGGCACTATAAAATGCTTATTATTATTAATAACAATAATAATGTATGAGATTTTCAGGTGGATTAGCACCTGGTGCTTATCAGGGCTTCTCATTTACATTTGGTGTCCACCTGATTCATACAACTCTCACCTGTGGCTCCAAGAAGCTGCAGCATGCTCAGCAGCTACACCTCAGGAAACCATCTCAACAGATGGGCTAAACCAGCTTGAGGGTAACCCACAGGCTTCAAACCTGTTGATGAGTTAGAAGGATGTCTACGGCAAGCATGTGAAAATTTCCCTGGTGGAATGAGTAGATGAGAACAATTTGTTCCAAAGCCATAGAGGCAGCCAAAGTGAGTGCTATGGAGAGCTTAGAGCTTGGTCAGGCATCAGATTTTCTGAGGCACTGCCATTCATCTTGACTTCTGTCTTGCCACTGGCCCTCAGTGACTCGGAGAGGGAGACCGACAACTTTGTGCAACTCTGTCTCACTTAAATCCAATTCACTCTCAAGTCAAGTTGTCACCCATGATGTCATTGATCCTCTTTGAAAACAAAGGACAAACAGCAATATTATAATTATTATTACTATTATAATAATATGTCACCTCAATCCCCTACCAATGTTACTAGTAAAATAGAGATAGGGACTTCATCTGTGATTACATCAGCAAAGAGGATCCACAGATGGGCAAACTCTTTCTAACAGTGTTAGCCTTCTCTGCAACTTTTAGTCCTAAAGATTTGCCAATATCACTGAGATAGTAAATGACTTGTATAGGATCACTCAGACAGTATATGTCAGAAGAAGAACCATGCTCATATAAACAATCAATCTCCCAGCTAAATTCTAGTCCTGTAATTCTACAAGTCTTCTAGTCATCAACTCTAGATAACATGGTCAGAGTCAGTATAAGCCATGAGATATTTCATCTTACCCATTTCTGTTAAGGGTACCACCATTATTCCACTCACCCAGCCTCAAAGGCCTGAAGTGCTTTTTACTTTCACTCTCATGTCTCTTCCTTTCTCCGTATTAATCACCAAGTCCTGTTGTTTCATCAAATTGCCTAAAGATATGCTTCCTTCTCACTTAATCAGATCATATCTCAAATACCACAGTGTTTTAGGAAATGCTCATCTCCCTTCCTCTGTTCTCATTTAACTCATCTTCCATGCCACCATCAGATATTTCTCCCTAATACATTTTTTATCACATTACACTCTCCAATATCTCCCTCTCCCTTATAACATCAAACCTAGAATTCTCATCTATATCTCACTATTCTACCATATGAACCATGTTTTGTTCTTCATTCATTTCAGTCATGTTCAGCTTCTCATGACTCATAACTTCATGACTTCTTGGGTTTTCTTGGCAACGATACTAGAGTGGTTTGCCATTTCCTTCTCCAGCTTATTTTACAGATCAGAAACTGAGGCAAACAGGGTTGTTATGTGATTTGTCCAGGGTCACACAGCTAGTAAGTGTCTGAGGCCAGATTTGAACTCAAGAATATGAGTCCTCCAGGCCCTGCACCTTGTTCATTGTACCACCTGAATACCCCTATGAACCATGTACCCTAACATGAAAACAATCATTGAAACTGAGAAGATAACACACTATTTTCTCCTCAGTCCTTCTCCTTACTGGCCCCAAACAAATGTTCAATCCTGTCTCCCTATTTTCATTCACGACTTACCACATCATTTTCACCTCTGGAAATCTCAGGAATGAAGCCCTTCCCATTCCTGGGTCTAAAGTCCTTCTCCTATTTGCCACCCAGTGAACATTCATTTATATCTAGTCACCGTCAGAATAATTACTCATTAAAAACCCACTTATACCACTACCCTTTAGGGAGCTGTACACAGAGGAATGCAGGGTATATTTCTTCATGTTAGGAGATTACAGTCCAAGACAATTTCATAATGTACACGGAATCCTGAGCTACCAACTAAAAATCCTCATGTGTGCATTTCAGTATTGATATTACAGAAATTTTTAAAAAATTAATTTGCTTGAATTTTAACCATGTAACAGAGGGTATCAAGTCAGGGATGAAGACGGATTGGGGTTACAAGCAGAAAGAGGTCTTTGACTAGTTTGGGGGCAGAAAGGAAAAAGAGGGAGCCCATCAATTAATGAATACTTATTAAGCGCCCACTACGCGCCAGGCATCGTAGATACACAGAAAGGCAAAAAACCATTGCTGATTTCAAGGAGCTTAAAGCCTAATGAACTCTAAGGTCCCTTCTGAAAATCTGAGGATATCACATCCATCTCTGTAACTTCATTTTTGGCATGTGATGCTTTCAGTTTGGCATCCTCTACTTAACTCTCTCCTTTCTCAAGTGACAAGAGGAAGTAAATCTTAGAGACAATCACCTTCTTGCTTCACTGAAAGATAAGACCAAGGATGGGGAACCTGTGACCTCAAGGCTACATGTGGCCCTCTAGGTCTTCAAGTGTGGCCCTTTGATTGAAGAGGGCCTCATTTGAGGACCCAGTCAAGGCTGCAGGTCTCCTACCCCTGGACAAGAGTGTTCATGTCCCAAAACTTGATGTATTATGCCATTTTCCTAGAGAGCCAGCTCCACTTAGTAGATCAGAAATCAGGACTCAATCAACAGGTATTTCAGACCAGTGTTCAAATCCCAAGTCAGACATCTCTCAGCTGTGTCACCTTGATCAAAATTCAGGACACAATGCTTCTCAGTCTCAGTTTCCCCTTCTGCAAATAAGGATGAAAGTAGCATCTATCTCACAGAGCTGATGTGAGACTCAAAAGAGATCACACATAAAAAGAGCTCTGCAAACCTTAAAGGGCCACATGTGAAGTAGCACGATGGTGGTTTGTGGGATGGTATCTGAGGTTATAGTTCCTTATCTCCTTCTATGTCATATTCATCCATTTGTGGGTGTAAATGTGAATGCTTTGAGGGCAGGGACTATTTTCCATTTCTGTATTTCCAACCGCATAGTCCCTGGTGTAAAGAATGCTTGTTGATTGCTTGATTTCCTCTTTGTTTCTGAAGTACTGAGAAGCAGTATTGAATAGTGAATAAGAACATAGCCTTCAAATCAGAAAGGCCCATATTCAAGTCTTCTCTTTGAAACACAGACCTGTGTGACTTTGGGTGAGTCATTTAACTTCTCAGTAGCCCTGGTCAATCCTGCAGAGCAGGGGCCCATATACACTGTTAAAGTGAGTTTCCAGAATGGGAGTACACTGTGCCAAGGAAATAACTGGCTAGCCCTCACTTCTGTTGTTGTTCAGCTGTGCCCACCTCTTCGTGACCCTGTGGACAACGCTGTCTGTGGGGATCTCTTGGCAGGTACTGGAGCCATTTGCCATTTTCTTCTCCAGTGGATCAAGGCAAACAGGGGCTTAGTGATTTGCCCAGGATCATACAACTAGTAACTTTCTGAAGCTGGATTTGAACTCAAGGCTTCCTGACTCTAGGCCCAACTGCTCTATTCACTGAGTCTTC